>NC_057716.1:110778700-110786613 GCF_004010195.1 Chiloscyllium plagiosum
AAACTTAGAACAGGACTGGCTTGTTGTGATGTTCGATCCTTCTCCCTCATTCAGTATGATCTTGGCTGATCATTCCGCACAGTGACCTGCTAACTCTTTAGGCCTACACCTTTTGATCCCTCTTGCCCTCAAAACTATAGATATCTTCGTCTTGTCAACATTCCACGTTCTGGCTTTAATTACTTCCTGTGGCAGCAAATTTCACTGAGTACCCAGTCTTCGATTAAAAAAATAAAATCCTCATCTCAGTTTCAAATGGACTACCCCATGTTATTAGAAGTGACGCCAACTCCCCACCCTCTATGGTTTGGACGCCCTGGTCCTTGAAAGCATCCTTCTTGCATTTACCTTCTTCGTACCTTTTTGAATTTTATTCGTTTCTGTGACATCCTACTTCATCATTCTAAACTTGAGTGATCTTCATCCTAACGAATCCTCATACGTCATCCTGCCATCCCATGAATCAGTCTGGTAAATCATTGTTGTGCATTCTCCGTATGGACAATATTCATTATCAGATAAGTGCACACAACACTCTAGGTTGTGGTGTCAACAAGACCCTGCACAATTTCAGCAAGTCTTCCCTGCTCCTGTGTTCAAATCCTCTCAGTCCAAATGCTAACACACCGTTTGCCTTCCTCACCTGCTGCTGCGCCTGCATGCTTACGTTCCACAATTTGTGTACAAGAAGACGAGATCTCCTTTCCTAGATTACATTCATAAATTTATGCTGGTTCTGTCCAATCCAGTTACTGTTTTCTAGTGTTAGGCTAACTTTTCTGTCATTCCATGTTTTCTCGCTACTTCTTCTTATAAATATTGAGGTCACATTAACTGACCTCCAATCCATAGATATTCGATAGAATATTGAAATATAACAATTAATTTACTCTAGTTAGACTCTACACTCTAGTTACAGAAAGCATTCACTGCATTTAGGGTACACTGGTGTTTGATTCGCAGTTGGTGGAATTTATTGTCTTTAAATCTCATCAATTTCCACAACACCAACTCTCTGATAATACTGTTTTCCTTCAGTTCCTCCCTCTCCTTTTCTTCCCAGCTTTTTAGTAATATTACTTGTGTCATCATTTGTGTTGACGTAACTAATATACATATTTATTTGGTATGCCATATATTTATCCTACATTATAACATCATCTGTTTCCCATTGGAAGGGATTTGTTTGCAATAATCGTTTTTATCTCCCTTCATATACCTTCAGGAGCTTTAACAATTCATTATATGCTTCTCTCAAGCTGACTGTTAAACGCAATTTTTGCTCTGCATTAATTCTTTCTTCATCTTGTGCTGATATCTGAACGGCTCCCAGTCTTAATACGTGCTGTATTTTCAGCCAATTTGTAAGCATCCTCCTTGAGTACAGTACGATGCCCTAATATCCCTTGTTAGCCATGACATGGCCACGTTTCCCGTTTTCTTTGTTTCAGACAGGAGCGAGAAGCAGTTGCAGTTCCTGCAAATGCGTTTTCAGTGCTTATCCTCCCCTGACGTTCTGTTCCCCAATTCGTTGTACCCTGCTCACGTTTCATATCAATGTCATTTCTTCTATTTAGATTTCGGCTCATAATCTCAGTCAGCTCTATCACTCTCTACCGTACTGAAGAGTTCTCTCACTGACTTCTTCACTCTTCCATTAGGGACAGCATAGAGATAGATTGTCAATTATTCCTTTTCATATATACAAATAAAGCTTTGAAATCAAAGTTGACATATTCCCAGGCCTGCTGTCTCATTAGAGAGAGAGAGAGAGAGAGATCGCACGAGTTGAATGATGGGGCTTTAACTTGAGAGTCGTTGTGCCTCAGGCACGGCGCAGGATTGAGAATGTAGTTACTTCATGAGGCCAGTAAAACAACTGTGCACGTGCTGTTGCTGTCATTCTTCATCATAATCTCGTCGACCAGCCAACGAAGCTAGCTCACCAATGGGCATTAAACAGTACATAATCGAGGCTGCTCTGTCCTCCATTTGTGCCCTTAATATAGCGACCCAGAAAAACATCTCATACATACACCAGGTACGTCTCCTCCATTGTATTGTTACTGATCTGACTTACTCAGTCTATGGGCAGATTGAAGTCACACGCAATAGCGAGAAGGCCACCAGACAAAGGAGCAGAATTAGGCCATTCAACCCATCGAGACCTCTCCATTATTTGGTCGTGGTTGATATGTTTGTTAAACTCATTCTTCTGCTTCCTGCCATCTCCTGTAACTGTTGATCACCTCATCAATCAGGGGCTTATCTATGTCTATCTTGAATGACTTGGCAAAAAGTTCCAAAGAATGACTACCCTCTTGCTGAAGAAGCTCCTCCGCATCTCACTTCAAATGGCAATCCTTTCTCTCTGGGACTGTGCAATCAGCTCCTGGTCTCTCGTGCTAGTTGAAAAACTTTTTCACAGCCACTTTACTCACACCTCTCCTCAAACGTCTAAACTGCATCTCGTACAGCCCCCGAGTTTTCAACATTTTATGACAAGCATTTCTTCTCCCCCAGGATCATTATTTTAAATAGTTTTCGAACCCTCTCCAATGTCAGCACATCTTCTGGAGTATTGTGTACAGTTCTGGTTTCCTCGTTATGAGAAGGAATTTATTAAATTGGAGAGGGTTCAGAAAGTATTTACCAGGATGATGTCATGAATGGAAGTCTTCTGTTATTAAAATAGGCTGCAGTTTATTTCACTGGAGCAGAGTACTTCAACGTATGGTCTTATAGAGATTTGTAAAATCACGAACAGCATAAATAAGATTACTATCAAACGTGAGGGTGTTCGAATCTAGGCGCATATTTTTAAAGTACGAGAAGGAAGATTTATAAAGGACACGAGGGGCAGCTTTTGTTTTACACACATTGTTCAGTGTGTGCAATAAACCTCTAGAGGAAGTGATGGATGCAGGTACAGTTAAATTATTTAAAAGTCATTTGGATAAGTAGCTGATTTGAAATATATTGGAGGTATATGGGCCAAATGCAGGCAGGCGGATCTATTTTAATTTGGCAATGTGTTCTGCATGGTATGTATGGAGTGAATGGTCTGTTAAACTGCTGTATTATGACTCTGACTCTACCCTTAGATTTTGGCCTAACTTCTTGCAATATTCCAAATGCGGTCTGACCACAACTATATAAATGCTCATCTGGACATCTCTGCTCTTGTATTCGAGGCCCCTTGGTATAAATTATAAAATTGAATTTTCCTTTCTTAGTTCCAATTGAACCTGCCTGATCTAGGGCTCCTAAATCACTTTGCGCTTCGGATTTCTAAAGGCTTTCATGATCAGAAATTAGTCGAAGCCTGCCTTCTTCCTCTCATATTGCATAACCTGACAGATCCCATATTGTATTCCATTTGCTAATATTTTGACCACTCTGTGCGCCTGCCCAGGTCCTTATGAATTCTCCCAGCTTTCTTGACACGACCTGTCTCTCCAACTTCGTTTATGTCAACTGCAAATGTAGCGACAATGCACTCTGCTCCTTTGTCCAGATGTTTAATGTATAACGTGAATAGTTATGCTCACAACACCGATCGCTGTGCAAGTCTTAAAAAGTCTGTGGCTGCCATCCTGAAAAGGACCCCTCTGTTCTCACTCAGCCTGTCAGCCAATCCCCTCCTTGTCACGAACAGCATGCTCTTATCTTATTTAGCAGTCTGCTGTATGGCACCTTATCACAGCACTTATAAGTATTGAAATAGATCACATCCACTGGCTCTGCTTTGTCCTACTTGCTTGGTACTTCCTCAAAGAGATCTAGCATAGCTGTCAGACATGACGTCCAATTGATGTAGACATGCAGACTTTGCTCTATTTTACAATCCATTTCGAAGTACTGTGCAACACTGTCGTTAGCATGGCCGACAGTCGTCTGTGACTGCCTCTCCCCTTTCTTTCAGCAGGGGTGTTGCATTTAAAAATTTCCAGTCATCTGGGACCCACCCTGACGCCGATGACGCCTGACTGATCACCACCAATGCCTCCACAATCTCCTCAGCAATCTCCTTCAGAAATCGGGGATGTCGTACATCTTGTCTCAGTGATTTAATTCCTTCAGACCTTGCAGCTTCCCTGGCATCTTCGGGTTCGTGTTGGCATTTCATTCAGTTCTTCCCTACGCGTCTCTTAATTCACGCATTTTGTTGTCTTCCACTGTGAAAACTGTTGCAATGAACGTGCTCACCTGCACCATTACGTCTTCTTCAGTGCTCCAATTTGCATTCTTCTCTCTGTTATCTCTCCACGCTTCAGGCGCTCTGCCTGTTTTCCTGATGAAGGGCTTTTGCCCGAAACGTCGGATTTTCCTGCTCCTTGGATGCTGCCTGAACTGCTGTCCTTTTCCAGCACCACTCTACACCAAAATCTGGTTTCCAGCATCTGCAGTCATTGTTTTTACCTTACTATTCTCTCTGTAAACTTTTAAATATGTGAACAAACTCTTGCAAAATTCTTTACATGTCAAGTTCACTTACTTACGTACTAAATCTTAATAACTCATCTTGCCATTTCAGCTGTTCTGTGCTCGTTATTAAAGCCCTCATAATGCTCTACGTTTCACTAGTCTACATCAGATTGTGTGTTTTTCTTTTGTTTCTGTGCTTTCCCTGACTTCTCTTGTCAGTCATGTTTGCTTTATCCTCTCTTAAGCATGTTTAGGTGGCGTGAACAATGGATCGGTGTTACTAGGCGCTGACGGAGTGCCCTTTGGACTTGAGATAATGTCTGCCAACTTTACAGGATAGCAGAGTACATGGAACAAGACTGTGACCAGGGCACAATGATTGTGGGTTTCTATCTTGGACTGGTAGAGATGAGTTTACGAAACTGCATTTACAGGGAGTTCAGAGGAGAGTATTTACACACACCAAACCAAAACCAATGTATATTTGTTGAGAAAGAGAGGACTGAAGATGCTGGAGATCAGAGCTGAAAATGTGTTGCTGGAAACGCGCAGCGGGTCAGATAGCATGCAAGGAGCAGGAGAATCGACGTTTCGGGCATGAGCCCTTCTTCAGGAATAGCCAATGCCCGAAACGTCGATTCTCCTGCTCCTTGGACGCTGCCTGACCTGCTGAGCTTTTCCAGCAACACATTTTCAGCTCTGATCTCCAGCATCTGCAGTCCTCACTTTTTCCACATTTTACTGCTCCCTCACTCACTTATAACTGTCCTTTATTTGACGTCTTTATTTCTGGTTTGTCCTTTATTTGACGTCTTTATTTCTGGTTTTGTGTGTGGTGGGCCAGTGACAGCCTGATGTGGCATTCCAGATTGTTATGAAGTTGAAAGTGTATACTGCACCTTTTAGAGAGGTAGAATGTTGTTCTGCACTGAGAGCCTATGAGAGCAGTGTCAGTGTTTACTGGAATATTGAAAATATGTAACATTTGGCTGTGAAATAGGTACCCGAGATGGTTGCTATTTTGACGACAATTCTAATTTAGCCAACGAATTTCAATTACATCTCTGTAACCTAAAAGCCAATCGATTTCGAATTTATTATTCTGCCAACATCGAACCAATGAGATAATCCGATTTTGGGGTATAAGAAAGGCAGGCATGTTGAAAGTCAGACAAAGTTACTGTCATCCAGGGAGAACTATCGGAGAAAAAGACAAGCCAAAAACAAAAAGACAGATTGTGAAATGAAGTGGAATGACGCTGGCATTTTGTGCAGCTAACACCAAATTAATGCTAACTTGAAAGCAGCTGGGTTGCGCTGTTGGATCTTGCCATTACCTCGAACCCACTTGCTGACAATTGATAACTCGGCTGAATCTCAATTCATCTGCTGCTAAAACTCTCACTTTTTCCCCTTTTGATATCACTGGAGGAGACTTTAAATGGAAAGTCTGGTGATTTTGGTCGAATGACAAATTGTAGTTCTGAGGAATGATGCTTTAAAATGAACATCAAACGCGACTGTAAAAATTCAGCGAAGGAACAAAAAATGCAGTGACACTGCTGCAAGAGTGCCACAGAGCCCCGAACAACTTAGTGGTATAGTGGAGCGAATGGCAGTTATTCTCTCAATCATTATCAAATAAAAGGGTAGGAATAATAGGGGACTTTCACAACTCCGATGTAGTGTGTCATTGTAATGCGAAATGATTTTTGAAGTGATTTCAAGAGCACTGTATTGATCAGTCATGGCAAGACCAACAAGAGCGTCACAATAGTGAAGCGAGTTTTGAGACCTTAAACTGGGGTGTAGGAGGAATGGCAGTGGGAGAGCATCTTGGTAATCGAGATCACAAGCTAGTCAGCTTAACGTCAGACTGAAAGCCACATACCACAAGAATTAGAGTAGTATGGTTGACATGGTGTGTATTTATTTTACCAAGGCAAACTGGTTAAAAGATAAACGTCTGTGGCATTAATGGAAACGTAGCAAGTGAGGGGCCATATTGGCTTATTGGCAGGAAATCAATACGAATTGTTAACAGGTAATCTCTGGTCCATGTCAGTAAAGGCTCCAACATGATCGTTGATTTCACAACTACCGGGATTGAAATGGATCGACTGGTTTCAAGGTCCCGATGATGGGATGGGACACGTTTATCCATCAAGAGTGACAGCAGCAGCACAGACAGAATGGTACCGATGTGCGCGTTAGATTATGGAATGCCTCAGTGAAATGGGAGGAGCGATGTAAAAGAGGGTTAGTGACGTTGGAATGGAGGGAAATCTGAAAATGCGTTGGCGTGAATTCTGATTTATGAATGGACAATGTCATATTCCGCATAAGTAACCAGTGCTGTGGAATATCATGAAATCTCGTGTTCCCAGGGCTAAACTAAGAGAGACTGAGTGGCGCAGCAGTGAGGATCAAAGTGGAATTGGGCATGAGGATGAGCCCGCTGTGACGGTATAAAGGTGCATGAAATGCCGGGGCTGGGACTCCAACCTCACCTGTCATACCTGCTATTGACATGGAGCAGGGAGCATTGTGATATCAGAATGGGACCTCCATCTCAAATGGAGCAGCTTCTGTTGGCATAAAGCAGGGGGCATTGTGTCAGCAGGCTGAACGTTCCAACCTCACCTGGAGCAGATTGTATTGATAAGGAGCACGCAGCAATGAGACATCAATTTGGGAGAAATTGGGGAGTTATTTTAATCTGAATTAAAGTAGTATTTAGCAGGACCCATGTATGTAGATTGAGTTAATATCTGCCCCAGAGAAATCTCTCAATAATAAGGGAAAATGTTGCAAAAATTCAGCTCGTGGAGGAGAATCTGTGCAGAAAGAAATGCAGGTAATATTTTCTTTGTCTGACTTTTATCATAAGACTGACTGCTTCTTTGGTGAAATTGCAGCAAGCGAATTTCAGCTCGTGCCATGTTATGACATTTCCTGAAAACTCACGCAAGCCATGAAAGCAAACTAAACTTCCATAAATTAACGGTATATAACTAGCTCAAAGGGACAGGACAGAGGGTGGAGCTGAGGGTTTTTTTCTGACTGGAGCACCGTGACCTGTGGAGGGGAATTTTACACTTAATGGTAATGTCCGAGGGAGTGTTGCTGAACAAAGAGACCTTGGAGTGCAGGTTCATAGATCCTTGAAAGTGGTGTCGCAGGTAGATAGGATAGTGAAGAAGGCGTTTGGTATGATTTCATTTATTGGTCAGAGTATTGAGTACATGAGTTGGGAGGTCTTGTTGCGGCTGTACAAAACATTGGTCAGGCCACTGTTGGAATTTTGCGTGCAATTCTGGTCTCCTTCCTATCGGAAAGACTTAAGGAAACTTGAAAGGTTTCCGAAAGTAATTATGGGGATTTTGCCAAGGTTGGAGGATTTGCAATATAAGAGGCTGGGGTTGTTTTCCGTGGAGCGTGGGAGGCTGAGGGGTGACTTATTCGAGGTTTTCAAAATTATGAGG
>NC_057716.1:110788089-110796037 GCF_004010195.1 Chiloscyllium plagiosum
TTGCAGTGATGAAGTTTCAGTACAGACAAGTAATTGAATCGTCACCACACTTCCGCAGTTTCTCTCAGCGCCCCTCCAATTATGTCTCGATAGTTCAAAGAGTGAATGCTTTCACTCCACAGTGAATGTAACATTCTGCTTTCATTTTCAAAGGCCGGTGTGGTTCAGGCTACATGGAACAAAGCATCTCCATCAAATTCTGATATGATGCTTCGTTTCAGTTTCCCAAATGCAAATCCTCATCTTTGATACCCGTCAAATAAATCCAGGAATATCTCAGCAAGAGAGAACTCCTCTAAACACCAAAGCATATGATTTTCATTCTTCGTCGGATGTGGGTACTCCAGAACAGGTCAGCATTTATTGTTCATTCCTGATTTGACTGGACAAGATGTTGATGAGTTGCTTTCTTGAACCATCGTTTCCGTGTGCTCTCGGTAGATCCAAATTATAGGGGAGTGAAATGCACAATTTTGACCCAGTGATTCTGGAGGAACGGCAATATATTTCCAGAGCAGGATGGTAAGTGGGTTGTAGGTCTTTCCTATCTATCTGCTACCCTTTTCCTTTTGGATGGAAGTAGTTGTGAGTTTGTAATGTACAGTTTAAGGACCCTTGGTGAATATCTGCAGTGCATCTTATGGATGGTGCAGACTGCATGTCTAAGTGTTTGGTTGTGGTGGGAATGGATGTTTGTCGATGTTTTATTAGTTGTGTGTTGCTGCTCAATTCAGTTGCTCTGTTCTGGACGGTGTTGAGCTTTTCAGTTTTGTTGCAACTGCACTAAGGAATCCTCAACAAGGTTGTGATTTAAATGTCTCTTGTAACTCAGATGCTGACTAATCTCCTGTGCTTCTCCTGTGCATTGTTTCTTTAACACTGCAATCATCCAGGCGAACAGGAATTATCCCATCATGTCTCATTCTGTGTTGTAAAGGAGTCAACAGTTGTTCGGGAAAGAACAAAAGAAAGAGAAGAACATTTGGTCAATGAGGTGAATGACGCTCTCACTCGGAGAGTGAACAGCTGTTAGTGGAGACTGCCGGTGACAAATAGTGAACAGCTGTTAGTGGAGACTGCCGGTGACAAATCATAGGTGGCGTGTAGTCACGGGCTATGTGTTAGACAGGCTTTAGGGAGTCAAGAAAATCTCTGACTATGTCCTGCTCTTGTGGCCACAATGCTATATGGCTGCTAAAGTTAGCTTCTCAAAGACATTGTGACTTTCACTGCACCAAAGAAGGACTTTGGACCCATCTTGCAAATGTCCATCATGAAGCAATGATCCATTGTCATCCCGTGTTTTTCAGAAATTGGTCTGGATCCTTAAGCGCTGTGGTACTACAAGTGATCAACGAAATATTTTCCTAATTCAACCACCTCTAATGAAAAACTGTCACCAAACATATATTCCCCTTCCCGCCCTTGTCCGCCTTCCCCAGGAAACATTCCCTCCGATGTGCCTTCTCTCTCAACAGCTCCCCCTACAGCCCCATGGAAGCTTTCCCTAAAATTGCGGAATATTAGATTACATTACATTACAGTGTGGAAACAGGCCCTTCGGCCCAACAAGTCCACACCAACCCGCCGAAGCGCAACCCACCATACCTCTACATTTACCCCTTACCTAACACTACAGGCAATTTAACATGGCCAATTCACCTGACCTGCACATCTTTGGACTGAAATATGTGACACATCCATTCATAGAACATGAGAACGAGGAGCAAGACTATGCCATATGGGCCTTGGAGACTGCTTCGCCATTCAATAAGATCATGCCTGATTTTTCCATGGACATACATCCACTTAACCAACCTCTGAATATAATCATTACTTCCTTTAATATTCAAACAAAAATCAGCCCGAGCTTAAAAAAAAACATTTATTGATGTATCATCAACTACTTCGTTGGGCAAGCAGTTCCATAGAGTAACATCCCTCTGATTGAAGAAATTCCTTTTCAATTCAGTCCTAAATCGGCTCCATATAATCTTGAGGCTTTGCCATCTTGTTCTAGTTTCATCCGCCAATGGAAGCATGCTCTCTACTACAATCTCACACATGCCCTTCATAATTTTATATGTTCCCATAAGATCCGTCCTCATTCTTCTGAATTTTCGATATAATCCTATTCCACATAGTCTCCTGTCATCAGCGAACACCTTTAAATCCGGAATTCCAACAGCCAGAATATTGCCCATTAACCCAATATTTCAATGTTCCTCTGCAAATTTTCACTGTCCTCTGCACACTTTGCTCAGCTACTCACCTTTGTGTCAACCGCAGACATTGACACGATGCGCATGGCACCAATTTCCAAACCATTCATATAAGTTGTAAGTAATTGCGGTCCCAGTACCAATCCCTGAGGCACACTGTTGATGGTCAATAGAATAGCACTGATTTATTCCCGCTCTCCGCTTCCTGTTGCACAAACAATCCAGAATCCATTCTCACACTTTACCTTTAACAGCATGCATCCGTTTGCTGTCGGCACCTTGTCGATGGCATTTTGAAAATCAAGGTACACCAATTCACTGGGTCCCGTTATGCACCATACTCATAATGCCATCATAGAATTCGAAAAGAGTTTGAAGGCATGACCTGTCCATCATTAACCCATGCTACCTCTGTCCAATTTCTGTCGAGATGCCCTGCTATTCCTTCCTCAATAATAGACTCAAGAAATGTCTGCACTACACAGGTTAAGTATACTTCTATAATGTCGACGAATGCGTCATGGTGGGTTGCGCTTCGGCGGTCGGTGTGAACTTGTTGGGCCGAAGGGCCTGTTTCGACACTGTAAGTAATCTGATCTTATTCCTCATATTTTGACTGACTCCCTTTTTAAACAGTGATGTCATATTTGTGTTTTCCAATCAGCTGGGACTGCCCCAGAGAACAACGATTTTTTAAAAAATACCGCCAGTGCCCTTCTTTTTAACACACCATCGTGTTTAATACCCTGCGATGCATTCCATCACGGCCTGGAGATGTAACCATCCTTTGCTAAATTATCTCTAACAATCCAACACTAGCTCTTTTGTTATAATGACTGTTCCCAGGTCGTCACCAACCATCATCACTTTGTCAATTGCTGGCATGTTATTAATATTCTCCACTGTGAAGACCGATGCAAATGCCTGTTCAATGTCACGGCTATTTCCGCATATCCCATAAGTAAATGCTCCTTCTTATCCACGAAAGTGTCAACGTTTACTTTTGCCACTCTTTTTCATTTTATATTTTAACAGAAACTTCTGCTATCGATCTTTATATTCTGTGCTAATATTTAATGCCATGTTCTTTCTCTCATTTTCTCTGCATTAAATTCAATTTGCCAACTCTTAGCCTCGCCCTGCAGCATACATGTGTCCCTATGTAACCTACAATATCCTTCAGCACTATGCACAACTGAACCGAACTTAGTGTCGTCCGTAAATTTACTACCCCATCCTTCTCGGCCCCCATCCAGGTTGTTTATAAAAAATGACAAAACGCTGTGAACTCAAAACAGATCGTTGTAGTACACCAAAAGCAACTGAATTCCAGGATGACGTTTTCCCATCAAGTATCATCCTCTGTCTTCTTTCAGCTGGCTAATTTCTGTTCCAAAGCACGAAATACTCCTCAAGACAATACCTCAGTATTTTGTGCAGTCACCTACCATGGCGGAATTTATCAAACGGCTCACTGAAATCCAAACGTGCATTATATGAACGGCTTTATCCTCATCTATCTGTTGAGTCACCTGGCGAGTTTTCACAAGATTTGTAGCTCAGGTTTAGCTTCCAGATGACGATTTGCTCTTTGAGCTGGAAGGCCCTCTTCCATACATTTCGTTACCCTCCTGGGTAACATCTTCAGAGGGCCTTCGGGCGACGTACTGTTCATGAGTTCTGCTTTCCATTTACATGTTTGGGGTTCTTTGGGTTGGTCATGTCAGTTCCTGTAGTGATTTCATTTCCTGTTCTTTTTCTCAGTGGGTTGTAGATGGGGTCTATCTCGATGTGCGTTTTGATAGATTTCCGGTTGGAATGCCATGCTTCTCGGAATTCTCGTGTCTGTCTTTGTTTCACTTGTGCTCGGAGGAATGCGTTGTCCAAGTCAAAGTGGTACCTTTCCATATCTGTGTGTAAGGATACCAGTGAGAGAGGGTCACGTCGTTTTGTGGCTAGTTGATGTTCATATATCCTGGTGTCTCGTGTTCTGCCTATATGTCCACATGTAAAACCTGATGACATTAACAAAATACCGCGCAAGAACTGTAACAAACACTACATTAGACAAACACGACAGTGGACTGAGACAATATATCCATCCTAGGACAAGCCAAACAGATGCATCCAGAAGAATTCCTCAAAGCATGGCATTCTGACAAGAAATCTACCAACAACCACTTCGAGCTCGACGCCATCGACGACCCCCTGAGGAAAAAGAACAGGAATGACATCACCAACGAAAATGACATCATCAACGCAAAGAAACCCAAACATACAAATAGAAAGCAGGAATCATGAACAGTGCTTCGCCTGGAGACCCACTGAAATTGTTACCTAGTTGGGTGATGAAACGTCTGGAAATGAACTTTCCAATTCAGTGAGCAAACCGACACCTAGTTTAATGACCTACTCAAAGAACTTAATAATGTTTGTGAGACTCGACCTCCCATTCACAAAATCGGCTTGACTGTCCCTCATAAACTTATTCCAATCGAGATGATTACAAATCTTATCTCTTAGAACTTTTCCAACACTTTACCCACAACCGACGGAAAGGTCAATGGTCTATAATTTCCATGGTTTTCTCGACTTCCCTTCTTAAATGAGGGAACAACGTTTCCTATCCTGTAGTGTTCTGGTACTATACCTTTGGACAATGACAACATAAAGATCAAAGTCGAAGGCTCGGAAATCAGATTCTTGGTTTCCCAGAGAATCCTTGGATAAATCCCATCCGGCCCACGGGAACATATATATTTTCACATTTTCAGAGTTTGTAACACCTCGTCCCTGGGAACTTCAATCCGATCTCGTCTAGGAGCCTGTTTCTCAGTATTGTCCTCGACAACATTTTGTTTTTCCAGTGCGAATTCTGACGAAAGATATTGCTTTTGCGCTTCCCTCATGACTTCTGACTCCACGTACTACTTACCAAGACTGTCCTTCATTGGTCATATTTTATTCCAATGATTGTTTTAATCCTTATATATCTATGGAGAGCTTTAGGATTTTCCCTCATCCTATCTGTTAACAAATTCTCAGCTCCTCTCTTGGCTCATCTTCAGTCTCTCCTCAGGACTTTCCTGTTTAACTTGTAACTCTCAATGGCCCGAACTGAGCCTTCACATCTCATGCTAACACAAGCCTTCTTCATCTTAACAAGAGATTCAACTTCCGTAGTAATCATGACTCCTGCGCTTGACAATTTCCTCCCTCTCTGACAGGGACATAGTTATCAAAGACACACAGAACCTGCTCCTTGAATCAGCTCCACTTTTCTATTCTGCCCATTCCCTGCCGTTACCTTGCCCAACCTGTGCAAGCGTAATCTTATCTAATCGCATTGCAATTTTCTTTCCCCCAGCAGTAACGCTTGCCCACCGGTGTATTACTATCCCATTGAAAAGCTCAAGTAAACATAACTGAATTTTGATAACTTTTACCAAAGTGCTCACCTACCGCCAAATCAAACACCTTGCCGTGTACATTACCCAGCATCAAATCTAATTTGACCTCTCCCCTTGTTGGCCTGTTCTATTGCACAGTATTTAAAGAATTTATCGTAGATACTCAATACTCTCCTCGTCAATGCTACCCTGACTGAGCTGCTTCGACCGATTGACATGTTGTTGAAAATCCTGCTTGAGAATTGCCATAGCATTTTTTCAGGTGTAATTTATGCCTTTGTTTACTGCCCTCCCCAATGTGATCTTAAAATATGGAGGCGGATAGACTCCGACAATCAGTGACATTTTCTTCTTAGAACTTCTACTTTCCTCTCAAATGGATTCAACCTTATTCTCAATAGAACGTATATCATCTGTCAGCATAGGTCTGAGGTTGTCCTTGAATGTATGAGTTACACCACCTTCCTGTCCTTCCAAATTGTCTCATGCCCGTGAATATTTCCCTCCCAATCTTGACTATGCTGTCTCCATGCCTCTGCAATGTCTACTACATCGTATTTGTTCGTGATAATTTATGTCGTTATATCTCCAACCTTCTTCCGAAATGTACGAGCATTCAGGTATAGTGCCTTTATGGTCGCTTTCTTACCCATTGATTAACAGCATCTCGAATACTATCTTCTACGCTATCCTTTCTTCATGCTTCTTGCTTCTCCTCACTTGTCCATTTCTGAACTCCCTGCTTAGTACACAAGTGCTCAAATACACCTTCCACGTGAAGCAACATTTTCCCTACACTTTGCACAATCCAGTCGAATAGATTCGCTGCTCTTATTGTGGTCGCCACCACCTTGGGAAATGAAGTGTGGACCGAATGACCGTTTTGCCAAATACCATGTTCTATCGCCAAAAATGTCCCTGAGCTTCAAGTTGACTGCTCCTTTCGCAAAGAACCATGTTTCCAAGCCAACGTCTCTATCTCAGGCTTACTGCAGTGTTCCACCATAGCTCAGCGCATGCTGTAAAAGCAACAGACGATTTTCTGCTTGAGGATCCCGCAACCCTCCATATCAATTTCAGTCATATCAGAGGCCTGCTGTCTCCCATATCCTGGCCCCCGACACACCCCCAGGCCTAGTTATAGCAAAGCAGCCATTATACACTACCTATGGTTAGTCATAAACAGTCTCTATGAACAGTTGTTAATGCTCCAAACAAATCATTATCAATTCCTATGCCCAACTGTTAGTTTCTCTCTTTCGGCTCTATCCCGAAATCTTGTTTCCTCCGAATTACTGCACCCCATCATATCTTCTGCATGTATACGAAAATTTTCCTGGAAACCATCAGTGCTAAGGACGGCGTCACTGGACCGAAAATGTAATCTCCGATTTGTCTTTCCAACATCTTTTGGTCTTGCCCCTGAGGAAGCTTGATACTGTGCTTGTGTAATGACCGCCTGCACATAAGTCACAACTGTGTTAATCCATAAAAGTTCTCTTGTTGATGAATCGCATTATAATGTGAGCCATTGGCATCGATTTCGGAGGTTAATAAATATAGAAATCATGTGCTTGGATTTGTGCCGCAGTTCTGTTCTGGATATGGTAAACAACAGAGAGCAAAATCTCCGTCATGTCAGATGCGAACAGATAGGAATCTCCACAAGCGGTGGAATTCACTGAATGATTTTCAGTTAGAGAAAATTCAAACAATTTCTCACTATAATACCCTGTGCCTATCAAAGCAAAGTGTTTTATAACCACAAAGACTTAATACAGCGTTTTTGAATTAAATTATCTGAATGATCTCCCTCCAGTGTGACAGTACAGTTGTGTCAGCAAATGGGATAACTGAGTGAATCACTTTACTTGTTCAGCTAGTGATCATTCCTCTTGTGGTAAGATATAGGGGCAGAATTCAGGAAGAGAGATGGAAAGGTTCCAAAGAAGTGCGATATAGCGACTGAGGAAGTGTTCTTGGTTCTGACCGGCTTGAAGTGAGCATATTCCCAAATCAGGACGTACTTGTATCTTATGTTCCTCTCTGTGACAAGGGAGGAAATTGCAGGTGTTCTGAGCAATGTTTTACTTTCCTCTTGGGGTTTGTAGTGGACTGAACTAACGCAGTTCAACTTCCAGCAAGATTGGGAGAGATAAACCAGAGAATCACACAGCAGTGAGTCTCACATCAGTTAAAGGGTACCTTTTGGAGCAAACCCTGAAGGAGAGAGTTAACGCCACTTGTCCATGCAAGGTTTCATCAGGAAGAGTCATCACGGTTTTGTTACAGAATGTCATGCCGAACAGATTGGAT
>NC_057716.1:110796165-110806000 GCF_004010195.1 Chiloscyllium plagiosum
TGAGAAGCAGAGTTGTCGATGATACGAATATTAGCAAAGTGGTTAATAGTGAGGAAGAAGGTCTTAGGATGGAGGAGCTCAGAGATGGATTTGTCAAATGTCAAATTCAGATAGGGGATGTTGAAACTAACCATGAAAAACGTGAGGTGATGCACATTGGAAGTAACACATGAACGGATGACTCAATGAATGGCAGGACACGCGGAAACCCAGAGGAACACGGAGACTTTGCATGTTGGGCCACAAGTCCGTCAAGGCAGCAGAACATCGTGACAATCACAACTTTATCAGTAAAGGCAAAATTTATAAAAGCAGATAAAATGGTGTCACAAGTAGACAAAATGGTGAAGAAAGTACGTGGCACGCTTTTTGTCATTCGTCAGAAAGTCGATTATCCAAGTTGGAATGTCATGTTGTGGCGATATAGAGCATTGGTGAGATCACATTTAGAATACTGATTGCAATTATGGTCAACTTCTACAGGAAGGATTTTGTGAAAATTGAAACTGTCCACGAATGGTTTACAAGGATTTTGCGGGGACCTGAGAGCTGGATTTAAGCGTGGAGATGGGGTAGGCAGGAGCTTTTTAGCTGGAATGTTCCAGGCAGCGCGTAAGGTTCTCACCGTTTATAAAATCTTGGCGGGTATGGATAGGCAACTGGCCTAAATCGTTTGCGGAGAATGGTGAAGTTCAAAACTAGAGGGCACAGAGTTGCATGACTGAAGGAGGTGACTGCTCCTGCTTTCGACCAAGAACGTTTCATCCCTTTCGTCCCAAGAACAAGTGCCAAAGCCAAATACTGGCAATCTGATATATATTAAAAACACAGAAAACGCTGGAAGTATGCAGCTTGTCTGGCAGCTTCTGAAAGTGTGGTAGAGGTCAACGCCATCACAAACTGATTGTCTTTACTTTGTATTCACGGTAACTAATGCCCAAGTCACAACTCATTCAGACACATTTTCTCATCTTTAAAAGGTTTGCACGCTTTCAGTTTACTGATAAACGTTTTGTCAATTAATTCCGTACTGCCTGGAAAACCGTTTAAAGTTGTATGCAAAATGTTGCAAACGGTCATATCAGACAAAATGAGGTGTCACGTGAAGTAATATGTGTTTTATTCAGGAAAGCTAAAATAGAATTGTTCATAGAAAATTGTGGGGAACTGTCTGCCGATTGTTTTGATGAGGTAAGAAGAAGTCTCGATGATGCGAATCCAAAACGATCAGATAGATGTAGATTGGCAAAACAAAAGGCAAAGATTCTGTGAGACCGCTGTGCATGAAACCTGGGCATGAAGGAATATAAGGGATAGTAGCAATATTGATCATACATTGGCTGCGTGAAAGGTTACTGATGAAGGGTGCCTGCCTGAAACTTTGATTTTCATGCTCCTTGGATGCTGCGTGACCTGCTGTGCTTTTGAGAACCACTCTAATGCTGACTCTGATCTCCAGCAGGTGCAGTCCTCACTTTCACCTGCGGGAAAGGGAACAGAGCTATCATTAACAATTGTTTTTTGAACTGGAGCAATTTTTCATCGAATTTTGAGCGTTGGGGTGTGGACGTTCTGTATAGATTAGTTTAGCCCAACAGCATTCTCTGATTTATCAGAGCCCCCAGCGCCCCCATGAGTTTCTATGATTGGTTGGAGAACCAGTGCCTTCAGCTTGGTCCTGTAGGTCCATCTCTTCTTCGCTTTTCGAAATTATGTGTCATCAGTTGGGATGGGTCCTGCAGCATGCATGGGGTTAACATGAACTGTGAGCATGCTTGCGGCGATCGATCATTTGAACGAAATGTTGTTGTCTCCATTGGACAGTCGGTGAGTGAGGTCTAAACGGGAGCGAAGCGCCAGGTGCTATACCCCAGTTAGAGCTTTCATGTTTGGTCATTAAATGATTCTGGACCCAAACGTACTGTATCTGGGGTCACGAATTAAGCCACAGAGAGCCTGAGTCTTCTTCCCAGAAGCATGCCCCGGTCAGTGATCGCTATTCCTGGTTCAGTTTTATTTTGTTTTTTTTTTAATTTATCAGGCCACTGTTGGTTTATCTATCTTTAGTGTGAATAGAGCTGAAAATGAATGATATTGTTTGAAATCATTGCTGTGGTCCATGAGTATATTGTGTTGTTGGGAGACGCTTGGGTGTGTATTAGTGACTGGGATTGATGGGAAAGTGTACCCCATGAACACCTCTGTCCCTTACCTGACTGTAAATGTGTCAGACACGGAAAGAATGGAGCAGGAAGTGGAGGGACAGGACTCCTGAGCACGATAGCGGGTCGCGGGAGTTTTGGAATTTGGGGTCATTCGTTGCCAATCCCTCAACAAAAATCCGACCCATTGTTTTTCTCACTGCTCCCCTTCCCCACCCTTTCCTACCACTCCCTCCACCCAGTATCAGCAACATTTTAAAGACGTTTACTTATTTCATACATACTATGACGCTTTTGTCAGAACATGCAGTATTTTGAGAACTGGAATGAAATTGAGATACAGAACAGCCAGTGTACGAACCTCAAAAATTACTTTGCACCTCCTCGAACTGCTGAAGTTCGTATGCTAAAATTGCTCCCCGATTGCTGTTTGGTAAGTATTTACAGGATTATTTTTAAAACCCAGATAATGTGTTACTGATATCTGTGACAGTTAAAAGCAATTGTTTTTTTAATATCCCATCTTTAACAGAATGGAGGAATGAAAACTTAGAACAGGACTGGCTTATTGTAATGTTTCATCCTTCTCCTTAATTCAGTCTGATCTTGGCTGATCATTCCGCACAGTGACCTGCTAACTCTTTAGGCCTACACCTTTTCATCCCTCTTGCCCTCAAAACTATAGATATCTTCATCTTGTCAACATTCCACGTTCTGGCTTTAATTACTTCCTGTGGCAGCAAATTTCACTGAGTACACAGTCTTCGATTAAAAAAACAAAATGCTCATCTCAGTTTCAAATGGACTACCCCATGTTATTAGGAGTGATGCCAACTCCCCACCCTCTATGATTTGGACGCCCTCGTATTTGAAATCATCCTTCCTTCATTTACCTTATTCGTACCATTTAGAATTTTATTCGTTTCTGTGACATCCTACTTCATCATTCTAAACTTGAGTGATTTTCATCCTAACGAATCCTCATACGTCAGTCCTGCCATCCCATGAATCAGTCTGGTAAATCTTTGTTCTGCGTTCTCCATATGGACAATATTCTTCATCAGATAAGTGCACACAACACTCTAGGTTGTGGTGTCAACGAGACCCTGCACAATTCAGCAAGTCTTCCCTGCTCCTGTGTTCAAATCCTCTCAATCCAAAGGCTAATACATCGTTTGCCTTCCTCACCTGCTGCTGCGCCTGCATGCTTACGTTCCGCAATTTGAGTACAAGAAGACAAGATCTCCTTTCCTAGTTTACTTTCGTAATTTTATGCTGGTTCTGTCCAATCCAGTTACTGTTTTTCAGTGTTAGGCTAACTTTTCTGTCATTCCATGTTTTCTCGCTACTTCCTCTTATAAATATTGAGGTCACATTAACTGACCTCCAATCCATAGATATTCGATAGAATATTGGAATATGACAATTAATTTACTCTAGTTAGACTCCACACTCTAGTTACAGAAAGCATTCACTGCATTTAGGGTACACTGGTGTTTGATTCGCAGTTGGTAGAATTTACTGTCTTTTAATCTCATCAATTCCCACAACACCAACTCCCTGATAATACTGTTTTCCTTCAGTTCCTCCCTCTCCTTTTCTTCCCAGCATTTTAGCAATATTACTTGTGTCATCATTTGTGTTAACGTAACTAATATACATATTTATTTGGTATGCCATATATTTATCCCACCTTATAACATCATCTGTTTCCCATTGGAAGGGATTTGTTTGCAATAATCGTTTTTTTTTTTCTCCCTTCATATACCTTCAGGAGCTTTAACAATTCATTATATGCTTCTCTCAAGCTGACTGTTAAACGCAATTTTCGCTCTGCATTAATTCTTTCTTCAACTTGTGCTGATATCTGAACGGCTCCCAGTCGCAATACCTGCTGCTATTTTCAGCCAATTTGTAAGCCTCCTCCTTGAGTACAGTACGATGCCCTAATATCCCTTGTTTGCCATGACATGGCCACGTTTCACGTTTGCTTTGTTTCAGACAGGAGCGAGAAGCAGTTGCAGTTCCTGCAAATGCTTTTTAAGTGCTTGTCCTCCCCTTAAGTTCTGTTCCCCAATTCGTTGTACCCTGCTCAAGCTTCATATCAGTGTCATTTCTTCTATTTAGATTTCGGCTCATAATCTCAGTCAGCTCAATCACTCTCCACCGTAATGAAGAGATCTCTCACTGATTCCTTCACTCTTCCATTAGGCACAGCATAGTGATAGATTGTCAATTACTCCTTGTCATATATACAAATAAAGCTTTGAAATCAAAGTTGACATATTCCCCGGCCTGCTGTCTCATTAGCGAGAGAGAGAGAGAGAGAGATCGCACGAGTTGACTGATGGATTGAGAATGGGGGTACTTCATGAGGCCAGTACGAGAACTGTGCACATGCTGTTGCTGTCATTCTTCATCGTAATCTCGTCGAACAGCCAAATAAATTAATCCACCAATGGCCAGTAAACAGTACGTAATCGAGGGTGTTCTGTCCTCCATTTATGCACTTAATATAGCGACTCAGAAAAACATCTCATACATTCACCAGGTACGTCTCCTCCATTGTATTGTTACTGATCTGACTTACTCAGTCTATGGGCAGATTGAAGTCACATGCAATAGCGAGAAGGCCATCAGATAAAGGAGCAGAATTAGGCCATTCAACTTATCGAGACCTCTCCATTATTTGGTCATGGTTGATATGTTTCTCAACCTCATTCTTCTGCTTTCTTCCATCTCCTGTAACTGTTGATCCCCTCATCAATCAGGGGCTTATCTATGTCTATCTTGAATATTCGCAATGACTTGGCAAAAAGTTCCAAAGAATTACTACCCTCTTGCTGAAGAACCTCCTCTGCATCTCACTTCAAATGGCAATCCTTTCTCTCTGAGACTGTGCAATCGGCTCCTGGTCTCTCGTGCTAGTTGAAAAACCTTTTCACAGCCACTTTAATTACACCTCTCCTGAAACTTCTAAACTGCATCTAGTACAGCCCCCCGAGTTTTCCACATGTTATGACAAGCATTTCTTCCCCCCGGGATCATTCTTTTAAACATTCTTCGGACCCTCTCCAATGTCAGCACATCTTCTGGAATATTGTGTACAGTTCTGGTTTCCTCGTTATGAGAAGGATTGTATTAAATTGGAGAGGGTTCAGAAAGTATTTACCAGGATGATGTCATGAATGGAAGCCTTCTGTTATTAAAATAGGCTGCAGTTTCTTTCACTGGAGCAGTGTACTTCAACGTATGGTCTTATAGAGATTTGTAAAATCACGAACAGCATAAATAAGATTACTATCAAACGTGAGGGTGTTCGAATCTAGGCGCATATTTTTAAAGTACGAGAAGGAAGATTTATAAAGGACACGAGGGGCAGCTTTTGTTTTACACACTTTGGTCAGTGTGTGCAATAAACCTCTAGAGGAAGTGATGGATGCAAGTACAGTTAAATTATTTAAAAGTCATTTGGATAAGTAGTTGATTAGGAATATATTGGAGGTATATGGGCCAAGTGCAGGCAGGCGGATCTATTTTAATTTGGAAATGTGTTCTGCATGGTATATATGGAGTGAATGGTCTGTTAAACTGCTGTATTATGACTCTGACTCTACCCTTAGATATCGGCCTAACTTCTTGCAATATTCCAAATGCGGTCTGACCACAACTATATAAATGCTCATCTGGACATCTCTGCTCCTGTATTCGAGGCCCCTTGGTATAAATTATAAAATTGAATTTTCCTTTCTTAATTCCAACTGAAACTGCCTAATCTTGGGCTCCCAAATCACTTTGCCCTTCGGATTTCTAACGGCTTTCATGAACAGAAATTAGTCGAAGCCTGCCTTCTTCCTCTCATATTGCATAACCAGACAGATCCCATATTGTATTCCATTTGCTAATTCTTTGACCACTCTCTGCGCCTGCCCAGGTCCTGCTTTCTTGACACGACCTGTCTCTCCAACTTCGTTTATGTCAACTGCAAATGTAGCGACAATGCAATCTGACCCTTTGTCCAGATGTTTAATGTATAACGTGAATAGTTATGCTCTCAACACCGATCGCCAGTGGCTGCCATCTTGTAAAGGACCCCTCTGTTCTCACTCAGCCTGTCAACCAATCCCCTCCTTGTCACGAACAGCATGTTCTTATCTTATTTAGCAGTCTGCAGTATGACACCTTATCACAGCACTTATAAGTATTGAATTAGATCACAGCCACTGGCTCTGCTTTGTCTTACTTGCTTGGTACTTCCTCAAAGAGATCTAGCATAGCTGTCAGACATGACGTCCAATTGATGAAGACATGCAGACTTTGCTCTATTTTACCATCCATTTCGAAGTACTGTGCAACACTGCCGTTCGCATGGCCGACAGCAGTCTGTGTCTGCCTCTCCCCTTTCTTTCAGCAGGGGTGTTGCATTTAAAAATTTCCGGTCATCTGGGACCCACCCTGACGCCGATGACTACTGACTGATCACCACCAATGCCTCCACAATCTCCTCAGCAATCTCCTTCAGAAATCGGGGATGCAGTCCATCTGGTCTCAGTGATTTAATTCCTTCAAACCTTGCAGCTTCCCCGGCATCTTCGGGTTAGTGTTGTCATTTCATTCACTTCATCCCTATGCGTCTCTTAATTCACGTATTTTGTCGTATTCCACTGTGAAAACTGATGCAATGAACGTGCTCACCTGCACCATTACGTCTTCTTCAGTGCTCCAATTTGCACTCTTCCCTCTGTTATCTCTCCACCCTTCAGGCGCTCTGCCTGTTTTCCTGATGAAGGGCTTTTGCCCGAAACGTCGGATTTTCCTGCTCCTTGGATGCTGCCTGAACTGCTGTCCTTTTCCAGCTCCACTCTACACCAAAATCTGGTTTCCAGCATCTGCAGTCATTGTTTTTACCTTACTATTCTCTCTGTAAACTTTTAACTATGTGAACAAACTCTTCCAAAATCTTTACATTTCAAGTTCACTCACTTACGTACTAAATCTTAATAACTCATCTTGCCTTCCTAATGCTCTACGTTTCACTAGTCTACATCAGATTGTGTGGTTTTCTTTTGTTTCTGTGCTCTCCCTGACTTCTATTGTCAGTCATGTTTGTTTTATCCTCTCTTAAGCATGTTTCGGTGACGTGAGCAATAGATCCAGTGTTACTAGGCGCTGACGGAGTGCAGTGCCATTTGGCCTTGGGATAACGTCTGCCAACTTTACAGGATAGCAGAGTACATGGAACAAGACTGTGACCAGGACACAATGATTGTGGGTTTCTCTCTTGGACTGGTAGAGATGGGTTTACGAAACTGCATTTACAGGGAGTTCAGAGGAGAGTATTTACACATACCAAACCCAAACCAAGGTATATTTGTTGAGAAAGTGAGGACTGAAGATGCTGGAGATCAGAGCTGAAAATGTGCTGCTGGAAATGCGCAGCAGGTCAGGCAGCATCCATGGAGCAGGGGAATCGACGTTTCGGGCATGAGCCCTTCTTCAGGAATAGCCCATGCCCGAAACGTCGATTCTCCTGCTCCTTGGACGCTGCCTGACCTGCTGATCTTTTCCAGCAACACATTTTCAGCTCAGATCTCCAGCATCTGCAGTGCTCACTTTCTCCACATTTTACTGCTCCCTCACTCACTTATAACTGTCCTTTATTTGACGTCTTTATTTCTGGTTTTGTGTGTGGTTGTCCAGTGACAGCCTTATGTGGAATTCCAGATTGTTATGAAGTTGAAAGTGTATACTGCACCTTTTAGAGAGGTAGAATGTTGTTCTGCACTGAGAGCTTATGAGACCAGTGTCAGTGTTTACTGGAATATTGAAAATATATGACAGTTGGCTGTGAAATAGGTACCCGAGATGGTTGCTATTTTGACGACAATTCAAATTTAACCAACGAATTTCAATTACATCTCAGAAAACTAAAAACCAATCGATTTCGAATTTATTATTCTGTCAACATCCAACCAATGAGATACTCCGATTTTGGGGTATAAGAAAGGCAGGCATGTTGAACGTCAGACAAAGTTACTGTCATCAAGGGAGAACTATAGGAGAAAAAGACAAGCCAAAAACAAAAAGACAGATTGTGAAATGAAGTGTAAGGAGCTGGCATTTTGTGCAGCTAACACCAAATAAATCTTAACTTGAAAGCTGCTGGGTTGCGCTGTTGAATCTTGCCATTACCTCGATCACATGTGCCCCACATGCTGACAATTGATAACTCGGCCGAATCTCAGTTCATCTGCTGCTGGAACTCTCATTTTTTCCCCCTTTGATATCACTGGAGGAGACATTAAATGAAAAGGCTGGCGATTTTGGTCGAATGACAAATTGTAGTTCTGAGGAATGATGCTTTAAAATGAACATCAAACGCGAATGTAAAAATTCAGCGAAGGAACAAAAAATGCAGTGACACAGCTGGAAGAGTGCCACAGAGCCACGAACAACTTAGAGGGAAAGTGGAGGGAATGGCAGTTATTCTTTCAATCATGATCAAATAAAAGGGTAGGAATAATAGGGGACTTCCACAACTCCGATGTAGGGTGTCATTGTAATGCGAAATGATTTTTGAAGTGATTTCAAGAGCACTGTATTGATCAGTCATGGCAAGACCAACAAGAGCGGCACAATAGTGAAGCGAGTTTTGAGACCTTAAGCTGGGGAGTAGGAGGAATGGCAGTGGGAGAGCATATTGGTAATCGAGATCACAAGCCAGTCAGCTTAACGTCAGACTGAAAGCCACACACCACAAGAATTAGAGTAGTATGGTTGACATGGTGTGTATTTATTTTACCATGGCAAACTGGTTAAAAGATAAACGTCTGTGGAATTAATGGAAACGTAACAAGTGAGGTGCCATACTGGCTTATTCGCAGGAAATCAAGACGAATTGTTAACAGGTAATCTCTGGTCCATGTCAGTAAAGGCTCCGACATGATGGTTGATTTCACAAACACCGGGATTGAAATGGATCGACTGGTTTCAACGTCCCGATGATGGGATGGGATGGGACACGTTTACCCATCAAGAGCGACAGCGGCAGCACAGACAGAATGTTGCCGATGTGCGCGTTAGATTATGGAATGCCTCAGTGAAATGGGAGGAGCGATGTAAAAGAGGGTTAGTGACCATGGAAGGGAGGGAAATCTTTAAAAATGCGTGGGCGTGAATTCTGATTTATGAATGGACAATGGGATATTTCGCATAAGTAACCAGTGTTGTGGAATATGATGCAATCTCGTGTTCCCAGGGCTAAACTAAGAGAGACTGAGTGGCGCAGCAGTGAAGATCAAAGTGGAATTGGGCATGAGGATGAGCCCGCTGTGACGGTATAAAGGTGCATGAAATGCCGGGGCTGGGACTCCAACCTCACCTGTCGTACCTTCTCTTGACATGGAGCAAGGAGCAGTGTGATATCAGATTGGGACCTCCAATTTATATGGAGCGGCTTCTGTTGGCATAAAACAGGGGGCATTGTGGCAGCAGGCTGGAAGTTCCAACCTCACCTGGAGCAGATTGTATTGATAAGGAGCACGGACCGATGAGACGTCAAGTTGGAGAAAGGATACTCAGTTATTTTAATCTGAATTAAAGTAGTATTTAGCAGGACCCATGTTTGTAGATTGAGTGAATATCTGTCCCAGGGAAATCTCGCAAAAAGAAGG
>NC_057716.1:110806095-110819326 GCF_004010195.1 Chiloscyllium plagiosum
TTTACACTTAATGGTAATGTCCGAGGGAGTGTTGCTGAACAAAGAGACCTTGGAGTGCAGGTTCATAGATCCTTGAAAGTGGTGTCGCAGGTAGATAGGATAGTGAAGAAGGCGTTTGGTATGCTTTCATTTATTGGTCAGAGTATTGAGTACATGAGTTGGGAGGTCTTGTCGCGGCTGTACAAAACATCGTTTAGGCCACTTTTGGAATTTTGCGTGCAATTCTGGTCTCCTTCCTATCGGAAAGACTTAAGGAAACTTGAAAGGTTTCCGAAAGTAATTATGAGGATTTTGACAGGGTTGGAGGATTTGCAATATAAGAGGCTGGGGCTATTTTCCCTGGAGCGTGGGAGTCTGAGGGGTGACTTATTCGAGGTTTTCAAAATTATGAGGTTCGTAGATAGGATAAATAGAAAAAAGTCTTTTCCCTGGGGTCTGTGAGTCCAAAATTAAAGGGCAGAGGTTAAGGGTGAAAGGGGAAAGATGTAAATGAAACCGACGGGGCAACATATTCACACAGTGGTAAGTGCATGGAATGTGCTGCCATAGGAAGTGGTGGAGTCTGGTATAATTGCAACATTTAAGAGGCATTTGGATGGATATACAAATATACAGGGTTTGGAGGGATATGGACCGGGTATGGCAGGTGTGAATAGATTGGGTTGGGATATCTGGTCAGCATGGACGAGTAGTACCAAAGGGTCTGTTTCCATGCTGTACATCTCTATGACTCTATTTGATGTTGCCATTATGCTCGAGTTTGTCATGATTTATGGAGGAAAATCAGGAAACTTATGTCGAAATTTACAGAATCAGCGATGATCCCATTCAATGGCTGAACAGACAAGAGGCTGAATGGAAGCTTCATCATGACAGATATGTTTTCATTATGAATCGCGCTGAAACACAAAGTGGGGAGGATTGGACTGAAGCAGTGGTGGTGATTTTCTTTCCTGGTTAAAATTTTGAATATGACTGCTATTTCTCCTGTCCATGTTAACATCACAACTCTGAAGCATGAAAGCGTGAAGAACATGTGGGGCAAGTGGCGCAAAGTCTAATGTGCACTGACTCCAGATCAGAACATTGTAGATTTCACTCCGCTCTAGCTCGAGTTTAACACACGTATTTATTACACTCACAACCTAATCTTCCTCATTGTTCTGAAGCCGAGATGAAGATTGAGCTCCTGATATGCAGACACGAGAATCGCTTTCAGTACACGTCCCGGAGAACACCACAGTCAATGTCGCAGCGTCATCATGCGTGAGGAGGACCAAATCGTCCCACACACTGCGAATCGGCACTTTTCAATTTCACAGAGCCAACGAACAAATCGCTGTGGCTCTTTGAAATGGCAAGGAAACAAAATAAATATTTCAGTCTCATGTTGGCTCATGGAGTGCCGAGGCACCTTCTCCTTCTTCAAGAGGCTGAGACGTTGACACTGATGTTCGTCGAGATATTGTTTGATTCGAAGAATTGAAAGGAATCCTATCAAAGATGCCAATGCTGTTGATGCTGAACAAAACAGCCCTTACTGGGAATTGAACACGGGCCGCAGTGGTAAAAGTGGCAATTCAGAACCACGACACGACCAGGGACGAGTACAGCGGTCAGACGCACGTAGAGTGATAGACCTCAAACGTGTTGGACGCGTTTCCTGGCAGAAACAACCGCTTGACGATCCTCATTCCATTTTCCAGTCCTTTGCCTTGTACGGCTTAGCATCACAAATACAGACTGAATACCTCTGAAGGTTGTGTTAATTTCATCACAATGAGTTGCAGATTTATCCACCACCAATGGTGGATAAATTATTTACTGCTTATCTTCTGAAATGTTTCTGCATCATACACTTAGTCTACAGCCCTTGGCATTTGACCGAGAAGAAACATTTCTCTCTGCCGAACTTGCCTTTATCTCTCATTGTTTTGCACATTTCAATCATTTTTTTTCTCACAATCTCCTCTTCTCCATTGAGATTAGAACATAGAAACTGACCTTTTCCAAAAAATACATCCTTTGCTGACTACTGCATTGTTTCCTTTGCCTGAGCCTGATGTTCCAGTGATCTCTGGTACATGTCAGTAAAAATTGCTAAAGGAGCACTGATCTCACAACAGCAGGATGTAAATTGATCGACTGATTTTAAGGTCCTAACTGTGGGTTTGGGTCATGTTCGCCCAAGAAAATTGACTGTAGACTGCACAGACTGAACAATGTCAATGTGAGAGCTTGATTGCCAAATGCCTCAGGGAAATTTGGAGGAGGGACCTAAAGCAGGGTTGCTGATCGTGGGATGGGGAGAAATCTGCGAGAATGGGTGGGTTTGAATCCTGATACATAGACAGCAGAGATGTGAAAGGGCGAGGGTTTGAAGGAGCAAAAGCATCACCTCGATGAATATTTTCATATTAGAAAAGATTGATTCCATCCTGCATTTGTTAAGCACGTCTTACTCTGCATAAAACAGTAACAAATGACAATACTGGAAGTCAAATTGGAGATTATCTTTCTGCTGCCACAACGCAAAGCGCTAGCCACTGCATGATACCGGCACCACATGAAATAGCATGATGCAAAAAGCAGTAAAGATAGTGGCAGAGGAGGGTCCACATGAACAGTAGGAACACTTGACAGAGACATGCAAACTCATGGTGAGCTGAATGGTTAACTTCGGTATCTCCGGAGCCGATGGATATTTCATCACTTAGTTTGTTGAAGGCGAAGATTGACACAGTTCTCCAGAAAATGAAAGCATCAGGGAATAGCGCAGGGAATTGCTGGAATGTATTTCTGCAAAAGAAATGCAGTTTACCATCGGCTACTTTATCAATTTCCTCATACAAGGAAATGATCACTGCTGTGGAATATCATATAGTCCCAGTTTTCAGGCCTGGTACAAGAAACTGTGTGGTGCAGCAGCGAAGATCAAACTGGAAATGGGGATGGGGATGAGCTAGTGGATATGGGTTCAGTAGTGACGTCAGTGAGTGTGAAGTATTTTTCTGAAAGCATAGAGTCTCTTGAAATGCCGGGGACTGGGAGTTCCCACGTTGCGTGGAACAGCTTCTGTTGAGGTGGTATACGTCGCATCAGGCTGGGAGCTCCAACTTCGTCTGCGCCAGCTTCCATTGACACGAAACAGGGAGCATTGGGACATCAAGCTGGAAGTTCCAACTTTTCCTGGAGCAGTTTCTATTTACATCTGCACAGAGAGAAACGGAGGTAATGTTTTCGCTCTTCGAACTTTCTCATATGGCTAACGCTGCTCTGGGCAGGAAGGGATTTTTATTCAAAGTTTGTGCGAAGATTTGTAGCTCGGGTGCTCGTTGTTGTGGTTCTGTTCGCCGAGCTGGAAGTTTTTGTTGCAAACGTTTCGTCTCCTGGCTAGGCGACATCATCAGTGCTTGGGAGCCTCCTGCGAAGCGCTTCTTTGATGTTTCCTCCGGTGTTTATAGTGGTCTGTCCCTGCCGCTTCCGGTTGTCAGTTTCAGCTGTCTGCTGTAGTGGTTGGTATATTGGGTCCAGGTCGATGTCCTATATAGTGTTTAGTGCAGTCCTTGCATGGTATTTTGTACACTACATTCGTCTTGCTCATGTTAGGTATCGGGTCCTTTGTTCCGGTGAGTTGTTGTCTGAGCGTGGCTGTTGGTTTGTGTGCCGTTATGAGTCCTAGGGGTCTCAGTAGTCTGGCAGTCAGTTCCGAGATGCTCCTGATGTATGGTAGGACAAACACTATATAGGACAAACAGGAAGACAGCTAAAATTCCGCATACATGAACATCAACTAGCCACGAAACGACACGACCAGCTATCCTTTGTAGCCACACACGCAGACAACAAGCAACATGAATTCTACTGGGACAACACTAGTATCATAGGGCAAGCCAGACAGAGAACAGCCAGGGAATTCCTAGAAGCATGGCATTCATCCACAAACTCCATCAACAAACACATCGACCTGGACCCAATATACCAACCACTACAGCGGACAGCTGAAACTGACAACCGGAAGCGGCAGGGACAGACCACTATAAACACCGGAGGAAACATCAAAGAAGTGCTTCGCAGGAGTCTCCCAAGCACTGATGATGTCGCCTAGCCAGGGGACGAAACGTTTGCAACAAAAACTTCCAGCTCGGCGAACAGAACCACAACAGGAATTTTTATTTTGCTCATTTGATTTTATTCAATTTCTTGTAAACTCACAAAGGTCGTTAAAATACTCCCAAACTTCGAAAATTAGAGGGAATACGATGTTGTGATTAGCATTAGTTTATCACCTGTGATGGATCAAAATCAGTAATGTGAATTGGAACTTCATCAGATGAGCGGAGATCCCATTGAATGGCTGAGTAGACATAAAGTGAATGGAAGTTTCATGAGGATGAATGTATTTTCGTTACAAAACTTGCCGTTGCACAAAGAGTGGATCATTGGAATGAAGCAGTAACGGTGGTTATCTTTCTTGGTTATTCAACTTGTGAACATGAGTACGATTGGTCATGTCCGTTTTTCGATCACAACTCTGCCGGATGCCAATCTCAAGCACGCGTGAGCACAGTGTCAGAATGGATAATGCGCTTGGTTACGGTCCAGAGATGGCAGTTAAGCTTTCGACTTGGTTCAGGAGCAAGACTGCCAGGCTTCAAACTCACATACATGCTAACCTACTGCATTGTTCCAAAGCCGAAATAAGGTTTGAATTCTTACCCTTCAGGAAGGCAAGTCATTCAGGAAATGTCCCCGAAAACAGCAGAGTAAATATCCTAGTGTCATCACAGGAGGGGAAGCTGAAAGCACACGCTGCACAAGGCAACCTTTCAATTTTCCAAACCCACAAACAGAACCATACTCACAATACTTGCCAAACATTGACTGAGATGTTGGAGCTCAGATCCGGCGAAACATTTTAACTTCAATGTCCCGAGAGATTGTGGTAATACCAACACTGACTTTGCACAAGACTAAGATTCATCGGTTTCTAATTATCTTCAAAGTGTGATGGGATACTGCAGGGTATTGTTGAAATGTATTTCCCAGTAACAATGTAGTTGAACATCAGTTTTCCCCACTCAAGGTGTAATTAATGCTGTGCAAGATCATATAGCCCAACTTTCAAAGGCGTGGACTCAGAGAAATTGCGTGATGCATTGGAAATGGAGATGACGATGAGCGCGATGATGTGGCTGCTGTGATGCAATCGGTGAGTGCAATGTCCTTCGCTGACGGTACAGAGGCAAGTGAAATGTGAGCTCCATCGTCACCTGGGCGAGCTTCTCTTGACATGGAGCAGGGGAAATTGCGACATCAGACTTGGGGAAAGTCTACTCAGCTATTTTAATCATATGTGGAGTAGTTATGCAGAAGGACACATGTTTCTGGATTGAGGGAGTATCGGCAACAGAGAAATGCCTCAATCAAAAAGAAAACTTCTGCAAAGAATCAACTCTTGGAGAGTGCAGAGAGAGGTAGATGTTATGTTTGCGTTATCTGACTGTTCTTCTATGGTTGACTCTACACTGAGTTACACTGCATAAGTAAATTTTTAGCTGTAGCCTGTTTCATAGTATACAATTTCATGCATCGTCGCACAGGTCGTTAAAGTAATCGAAATCTCCGAATATTAACTGGTATATACGATGTGATGATTAGGCTCGTTTTCACTTCAGTTCTGGAGGAATAGCAGGAAAGTCCATTCGAAATTCATCAGGTCCCATTGAATGGCTGAGCAGACAGTGGGTGAGTGGAAGCTTCATGAGGACATATATGTTTTCTTTGGGAAACCCGCCACTTTGCAAAATGACGAACATTGGACTGAAACAGTAAAAGTGATTATCTCTATTAGTTGTTAAAACATTTGAATATGACAGCGATTGTTCGTTTCAGTGAGAACATCACAAGCCTGAAACCGTACTGCATGCATCAGGCCAGTCTAACGTGCGTAACTACAGATCTGCTGAGTGGAGTTTCGAATCCAACCTGGCTTGCAGGCAGCGCTGACTTTATTGCACTTAATAATGACTGTTCTGAAGCCGAAATGAGGTTTGCACCTTGAACTGCAGGGACAAGAGTCCCTTCATTAAATGTCCCTGCGAACCTCAGGGTCAATATCCTGGAGTCATCACTGGGGGGGAATCTGAAATCCTCGCTCACGCTGCCCTTTACACCTTTCCGAGGTTCACTGTGGCACCTGCGATTGTCAAGGAAACAAGGCACAAAGCCAAGTCTCAGCTTTGGCAATCTTAGGACAATCTTTAGGAAGCGGAGAAGTTAACAGGTGGAAAGGGTTGAGGAAATGTGCAAAAAAAGCTCATCAGAAAGCGGATGGTTGAATCTGGAGTTCACTATCTGCAAGGAAGAGAGAGAAGAATGGAGAATGGAGAGTGAACTGTCTGAATGAGCGGAGACGGCCGAGGCACCGTCCCCCTTCTTTAAGAGGCTGGGACATTGTCTCTCATTTCTCGACGTCAGTAAATGATCCGAGGTATTAAAAGCACTCCACTTGCATGTGGTCTACTTTTGCTGATGTCGCTGTTAGGATCAAAACAAACCCCAACTCCCGGACTGAGAATCAAAGCCGGGTCACAGTGAAGAAAGCGAAAACAAATGGAACTGCGAGCCCACCATGGACAGCTACACAAATACCACGTATATGTAGAATGACAGCCCTCAAGGTCGTTGTACATGCTTTCGTCAGAAGCAATCGCTTGACTATCGTTATTTATTTTCATCACTTGGCCTTGTATGCATTAACATCTCAAGTTCAGATCCGAGTATTTCTGAAGATTATGTGGGTTCGCCTCTGCGCATCCTTGCAGATAGTGAACTCCAGATTCAACCATCCGCTTGCTGATGAGCTTTTTTTGCACATTTCCTCAACCCTTTCCACCTGTTAACTTCAGTCTACGCCCCTGTAGATCAGTCAAGAGGAAACGTTTCTTTAAGTCTGCACTGTCCATGTCGCTCATTAATTAGTGCATATAAAACATATATCCTCACAGTCTCCTCTGCCTTAAGAAAACAACCCCAGTCAAAACAATCTGTCTTCATAACCTAAACTTTTCAATTCGGTAAATTTCTGCACCGTTTCCAGTGCGATCACATGACTACTGTAATGTGAATTGCAGAACTGCACACAATATTTCGGGGGATACGATTGAACAAATGATAAAATGGCTCGAGAAAGCCACAGAAACTTGTCTTTTCCAATAAAACATCTTTTGCTCAATCCTGCGCTGTGCACTTATCCTGAGCCCGATGCTCCAGTAATCTCTTGTCCGTGTCAGTCAAGGCTGCTCCATGAGGATTAATCACAGAACAGCTGCATCTCAATGGATTGAATTGCTTGAAGATGCCGACCATGGGATTGTGGCATTTTCACCCAAAACAGTGACCACAACAATACAGAATGAACAGTGTGAGTATTATATTGTGCAATACCTCAGTGAAATGGGAGAGTGGACGTTTAGGAGAGTTAGTTCTTGTGGGAGCAAGAGACGTCTCCGATAAAGGGTTGCTATGATACTTGATACGCAAAGTTGTGAGACAGCGGGTGTTTGAAGAAGGTAATTTATCACCACCAAGAGTATTTTTATGTAAAACAAAGATTGATTTTCCCAGCGTATGCTCAGCACATATTACATGGAGTAAAACGGGAAAAATGCCGATTGCTGTCACTGTAATTCGAGCAGAACTTGCTGTGTTTACAATGCCAACGAAGAACCATTTCATGATCCTGGCGCTACATGGAAAAGCACGATGCAAAAAGCAATAAGGATCGTGGCAGAGGTTATGTCAGGAACAGAACCACATTCACAAAGGAATACTTGTCAAACAGCGACTGAGATGTGGGAACTCAGATTCGGTTGAATCTTTAACTTCTATATCTCGAGAGACTGTAGAGATTGCAACACTGAGATTGTAGGAGATTACTTTTGCGAGATATCTACAAAAGTTCAAAGGGTCGTGGAATACTGAGGCTATTGCTGAAATGTAGTTATCAATAACAATGTATTTTGACATCGGTTACTTCACCAATTTCCTCACTCATTGACGTAATCATATAATGGTATGTCATATAATCCCAGTTCCCAGGCATGGAATCAGAGAAATTGAGTCGCACTGCTCCCAAAACGAATTGGAAATGGTTATGGCGGTGAGCGCGACCATGTGGCTGTAACAATACAATTGGTGAGAGGAATACCATTCTCTGATGATACAGAGGTGCGTGAAATATTGAGGCTAAATCTCCTGCCTTACCGAAAGCGGCTTCAATTCCCACGCATCAAGAAGCAGTGGGACATTAGGCTGGGAGATACAATTTCACCTGCAAGAACTTGTATTGACATGGAACAGAGAACATTGGGAGATACGTTGGGCGGAAAGATAGTCACCTATTTTCATCTTAAATGAAGTATTCTCAGCAGGACACTTATTTTGTGGATTGAGGGAATATCAGCAACTGGGAAAGTCTAAATTACAAAGAACAATTCTGCAAAGAGTCAATTCTTCGAGACTCAGCTGTGCAGAGAGAAGCAGAAGATTTTTTTACGTCATCTGCCCGTCCTGAAATGGTTGACTTTGCATTGGATTAATATCCATGAAGGGATGTTTTGCTCGGTTCACAGTATTCACTTTCATGCAAACTCACAAAGATTGTTACTGTAATCGAAACATCTGAAAATTATCTGGTTTATACGATATGATGATGAGGCTCACGTTCACGTTGGCTATGCTGAAGAAGTGGATTCGAAATTCATCAGATCACCAGTGATTCCATTGAATGACTGAGCAGAGAAAGGGTGAATGGAAGCTTCATGAGGACATATGTGTTTTTTTTGGAAATTTCGCTGCTTTGAAAGGTGATGAAGCTTGGACTGAAGCAGTGACAGTGATCATCTTTACTGCTTGTTCACCTGGTGACCTGCACTGCTATTAATCATGTCCGTGTAAAAGTCCCCTGTAACTTTCGATTTCGCATCCCGTGGGGCTATTTGTCCGTGTTCAACGACATATCCCAGGAAGGTGACTTTGGCTTTGGCAGGTTCACTTTCAGCGTGGTTTACAAACCAGTTTGACTTCCGAATTCGATCAAACAAGCCCGATAAATGCTGTAAATATTCAATCCATGAGAGACTGTTAGGCACCAGGCACTATATTCACCGGACAGTTGCGTATCCGGCAACTACCCTGTCAGTTAACCTCTGAAATGTGGGCGCACTGTTTTACAAACGGCATTACTTTAAATTTCTACAGTCCAATTGGCGTTAGAAAATTGCCTTTGATCTTTCCGACAAAGTTGACTGCCATAAAGTCCAACTTGGAAATGTACATTGCTCGTCCAATCTCTTCCACACAGTCCTTCAACTGCAGATACGTATATGCACCAGTCTTTCTAACAACATTGACTTTGTGATAGTCCACAAATAACTGTTGGGTCTTACCTGGCTTTCGCACTATAATGTTGGGTGAACTCCATTCATTGAAACTCACTTCGGTTTTGCCATTTTGGAGCATACGTGACATCTCCTTATGAACTTGCACCAACCTTATAGGGTTATGCCTGCAAGGATGTTACAAAATCAGAACAGCATCTCCTATATTTACATCATCTACAATTAGGTTATTAATTCCCAGTATATTTCAGCAGATCTCCCCATGCATGAGTAATAACTCTTACGATTTACTTCTGGAAGATAACTGAATAATTATACCAATATTGGACAACTTTTGCATTGTCCAATTTTATTTCAGGAACGTCCAATTCGGAATTCCCTGAAACTGGTTCTTCCCAGTGTGTTGTAGTCAATAACACATTCTCCTCTTGCGTTCGTTCTCTGCCAAAATACCATGAGCGCATATTCCCATCGCACATTCTGTGAGATTCCTTCATGACTGGAGTCCCTATCAAGTAGCTAACCTCACTCAATTTCCTCTCAATTTGAAAAGGTCTCCTAAACCTTGCTTTAAAGTTTCACCAATTAATGCAATTTAAATAAATACATTGTTCCCAGTGGCAAAATTGTGTTTTTTTTAATTTCTCATACACTTCCTGCTTCACCAATGGCTGCGATACTTTTAAGTGCTGTCTCGACAACTCCCCAACATTATTTAGTCCAACACATCGTCCAAATGCGTGGTCTCTGTAATTTGACTTATGATTTGGAGATGCCGGTGTTGGACTGGGGTGTACAAAGTTAAAAATCACACAACACCAGGTTATAGTCCAACAGGTTTAATTGGAAGCACACGAGCTTTCGGAGCGCCGCTCTTTCATCAGGTGATATTGGAGGGCTCGATCGTTACACAGAGGTTATAGCAAAAGTTTACAGTGTGATGTAACTGAAATTATACATTGAAGCATTGATTGTCTGTTAAGCCTTTTATCTGTTAGAATACAGTGATAGTTTCATTTCTTTCATGTGTAAATCACAAAACTTGTTTTTTAAATTGCATTCTCGGGTTAGCTGTTAACAATGGTGATAGCTAGACAAAATGTTGAAGGTGTGAGCCCCCTGTGTTCTCTGTCTATGACCTGATGTTTAAATTGATTCCAATCTAAAAACTGAGATAACAGAGTTTTCCATTAATCTGTGCAGTTTTTGAGCTCAGAGTTCTACATGAATGAATGCAGTATTTGAGCAAAGTACAATGTAACTCTGCAAGTACAAATTCATGCCACATGACAGGTGATCACCATTGCACTACACACACACAGAGATATTCCTACGCACACACACTCTCACATACACACGGATGCAGGTACACACAGACACGCACACAGACACCCACACACACCTTTATAGACACACTCTCCGACAGTCACACATGCACCCCCACACAGACTTAAGACACTCTGCACACACTACACACACACACACACACACATTTTCACACTCACAACCACCACCCCAGACAGACACACACACACAGACAGACAAAGACCCACATGCACACATATATTTTGTGGAGTGAATTTGTACTTGCAGAGTTACATTGTAGTTTGCTCAAAAACTGCATATATCCAATCAAAGATGGGAATAAGTATTAATTAACACAAATGGATGGAATCACATTTCAGCCTCCTAATCCATGCCTTTTGATTTCTTCTGCTTCAGATTGTGACTCTGTGATCGTGAAGAGACACAATCTGGGAAAATTCCTTTATTGCATTGCGACTCTTGCCTGCATCTCGACTGGCTTTTCAACTGGAGTATGCAGCAAGCTAACCAGTGATTGAGCTATATCATTTGCAAGCACAAATTGTATTCTTGGAGCTAAGAGTTTGTCCAGAACTCCCACCACAATTTCCAAACTCTTTTCTGCCCACTCTAGCCTCACTGTACATCACTGAGCAACGTTTCGTCCCACCATGAATTCCCGTACACATAGTTCTTCAGGAGTACATATTTCCCATTCTTCTGCATCACAGACTGAGACGATCCTGTGTCCCTTAATGTTGCCCCAGACAGACACACACACACAGACAGACAAAGACCCACATGCACACATATATTTTGTGTGGTGAATTCTTTTGTACTTGCAGAGTTACATTCTACTTTGCTCAAAAACTGCATACATTCCTGTAGAGCTCTGAGCTCAAAAACTGCATGAATTTATGTAAAACTCTGTTATCTCACTTTTTAGATTAGAATCAATCTAAACATCAGGTCATAGACAGAAAACGCAGAGGGCTAACACCTTCAACATTTTGTCTAGCTATCACCATTGTTAACAGCTAACCCGAGAATGGAATTTAAAAAAAAACGTTTTTGTGATTTACACATGAAAGAAATGAAACTATCACTGTATTCTAACAGATGAAAAGCTTATCAGACAATCAATGTTTCAATGTATAATTTCAGTTACATCACACTGTAATTTTTTGCTATAAATTCTGTGTTACGTTCGAGCCCTCCACAATCAACTGATGAAGGAGCGTCGCTCCGAAAGCTATTGTGCTTCCAATTAAACTTGTTGGACTATAACCTGATGTTGTGTGATTTTTAACGAAACTGGCTTATTAATTTTTCCTTATTAAATTTTAATGATCCTCTTACTTTATGCCCAAACTTGGTTTCAGATGGTCTTAGTTTGGTGGAATTTTTCGACATATCTCAGATCGCAAACAGCACGGACGCAGCTCCCTTTTGGAAATAATCTGGCTACTCCGAACCATAAAACCTCAACATAGTCTTTAATCATTGACGTCACCTTTCCAGTGCACCCTGTGATTCTGGATGGTACACAGTAGATTTGAATTGTTTTATTCGCAAGCTATCTATATACTCCTTGAAAAGTTTGGATGTGAAGTTTGACCCTTGATCTAATTGAATCTCTGATGATAGTCTTAATCTAGTTTTTAAAAAAATCGTAATTCGTCCTCAATGCTTTTAGCTGTCATATTGCACAATTGAACAACATTTGGAAATCTCGTTAATAGATCAATTTATGTTTATTAATACTTATTCCCATCTTTTATTGGATGTATGGAACCTACACAATGCATCAAGACACTTAAGACAGATTCCTTAAACGCTGCAATAGGTATTAAAGGTGCAGGCTTTATTATTTCCCATGGTTTTCCATTTAGTTGAAATGTATGACACGTCTGGCAAAATTCAACTAGATTCCTCGGCATTCCAGGCCAGTAAAAACGTCTTTGTATTTTAGCCTCCGTTTTCCTCACTCCTAAGTGACATCCAATTTGTGGCACATGCGGCACTTTCAGCACTACTTTTCTGTACCCGACTGGAAAAATCATTCTGCCCATTTCTCACGTGCCTGAATATGTGTTGTTCTATATTTCCTCCTTAGCATATCATTTGCAAAGTAATATCACACAGGGATGCATTTACTCTCCTTCCAAATATATGTCTTCTGATCCAGCTGCTTTAATTTTTTACCTTTTGCTGTAACCCCAGTAGCATAGCTGAGCTGAATATACTTGCATTTTTAACGTTTGTCCCCTGCTGTGTCCCACTTATCTGACAATAAAAATTTTGTAATCTTGATGCATTGTGTAGGTTCCCTACATCCAATAAAAGATGGGAATAAGTATTAATTAACATAAATGGATGGAATCACATTTCAGCCTCCTAATCCATGCCTTTTGATTTCTTCTGCTTCAGATTGTGACTCTGTGATTGCGAAAAGACACAGTCTGGGAAAATTCCTTTATTGCATTGCGACTCTTGCCTGCATCTCGACTGGCTTTTCAACT
>NC_057716.1:110820377-110820576 GCF_004010195.1 Chiloscyllium plagiosum
GTTCTCCAACACTGATTTCATGTGGCCTACTTTATTGCAATTAAAACCTCAGATTTCGTTCCCTTCAAGGTTTTCCTATTTACCCTGTGATAGGTTATCCTCATGATCTTCACTGAGATTTATCTTTCCCTTTCCGCGTGAGGATTTGGCTTTGCCCAATTTCTATCCCTCAGACTTAAAATGATTCTGGAAGCCCATT
>NC_057716.1:110821076-110827633 GCF_004010195.1 Chiloscyllium plagiosum
GGGATACAAACAGTCCCAGCAAATTCCAACACGTGGCAATTAGTGAGCGAGATCTTCAAATAAAACCGGTGGTAAATTTCGTTTAATTTTGTTGACTTGGGGTTGGTTAAATTAAAAGTGAGGGAAATGGTTCTTAACATTACTAAAGAGGTTCCCAAATTTAGAAGTTTAGAAAGACAGAAGAAGGACATGTTTTAGAATTAGAAAATAGTTTGGAATTAGGTTTTATCAGGGAGAAAAGGAAAACTGAAATTGTATTGGAGTTGGTCAAGCACTTTGGTGTGTCAGAGAAACAGGCAACTGCAGGAAAGTTAGAAAAAACTTAAATTGCAAAAATGGTAACTGTAGTTTTAAAATGCAAAAATGGACGGAAACAAAGAGAGAACAAAGAGAAAGGGAAAGAGAAGAAAAAGAGAGAGAGAATTTGAAATTTAAAAGTTGGGAATTAGACAAGAAAGTTAAATTAACAGGATGGAGATGAAGGGGGAATGTCAGGATGTATACAGCTTTGTTAATACATTGCCATATTTCGCTTAGAAAATGTCAAAATCTCTTTTTATTTCATTTGAAAAAATTGGCTCGGCCAATTGTCCAATGAACTTGTGGGTAATGCTCCTTCAGACTAAGCTGGTGGGCACAGCTAGTGAGGTATCTGCAGCGCTGTCAGATGAGAGGTCAAGAGATTATGTAGATGTCAAACTGGCTATTTTGAGTGCTTATGAATTGGTACTAGAAGCATATAGACAGAGGTTCAGAAATATAGAGACGGAATCAGGGCAGGCTGATGTTGTATTTGAAAGAATTAAACACAGTCATTTTGATAGATGGGTGCTGGCCTTAAAAATGGACAAGATCTGTGAGGCTCGAAGGGAGATAATTCTGCTGGAGGAGTTTAAATACTCACTTCCAGAGATGGAAAGAGTTCATGTGAATGAACAGAAAGTTCAAGAAATGGGAAGCACAGCAGAAATGGCAGGTAAATATGCATTGGCGCATGAGATGGTATTTTGATTCTGGGAGGATTTTCATCCTGTGAGAGATAGAAACTGGGAGAAGGGAGATCCTACACTACAAATCGAACAGTAGAGAACACTAACAATAGTTTACCACAGGTGAAAAATGAAGCTCAAAGGAGTTGAAAGGTGATGAAAGGCCTCAGGTGTTCTCGCTATAAGGGAGTGGAATGCATAAAATTACAGTGTCAATGGTTTAAGAAGGGCACTGGGAAAAAGGTATTTTCACTGCAGTAAGGCGGGACACACAAAGCTGGGCATTGAAAGAAGGCACTTTGGAAAAACATGTGTGGAAGAGGTTAAACAAGTGACATTAGTGAAACTGGTAAAGGAGACCCCAAGTGGAGCTGAGGAGCTGCAGGAGAGTGCAGCTGCGTATAGAGGCAGTGCCTGATCTCCATAAAGCATTCACCTCAGTGGTTGAAGTTTACTTATAAAGAGCAGGGGGAGAAGGACAAGAAGATACAATTTTGTGAGATATGGGATCTGCTCAGTCTCTAAAAGTTGAGAAGTTGGGGCACTGGAAAAGCACAACAGATCAGGCAGCATCCGAAGAGCAGGACAATCGATATATCAGGCATAAACCCATCGTCAGGAGTGTGGCGGGGGGACAAGGGGGCTGAAAGATAAATCAGGAGCTGGGCTGGCAGGAGGATCACTGGGAGCGCGATAGGAAGATGTAGGTGGGAGTGATAGTGCTATGACGGAAGGGGGTGGGCTGGATAGGTAGGAAGGAAGATGGACAATTAAGGCAGTTCAAGAGGGTGGGGCTAAGTTGAACGGTTGGATCTGGGATGAGGCTGGGGAAGGGGAGATTTGGAAATTATTGTAGTCGATGTTGGTGCTGTATAGTTTGAGGGTTCCAGCTGTCCTTCCACCTATCCACTTCACCCTCCTCTCTGACCTAACACCCTTACCCCACCTGCATATACCTGTCGCCTTCCAAGCTCCCTTCCACCCAGCTCCACCCCCACCCTTCTATTATTTCTCAACCCGTTCCCCCTCCCTTACACCCACTTTCTGTAAGAAGGACTTGTGCCTGAAATGTCGATTCTCCTGCCTCTCCGATGCTGCCTGACCTGCTGTGCTTTTCCAGCCCCACACTTGTCAACTCTGATCTCCAGCATCTGCAGTCCCCACTTTCTCTCAGCCTCTAATAGTAAGAGATGGAAGTATTTTCATTCTTTCTGACATGTTAATCCAAAGCGTGATAATTTGTTGAATGGGGAAAGAAATTAAGCATTCCCTTGTGTAACATCAGGTTGGAGTGCCAAATCAAGGTAGGGGAAGTAACAGTGAGAGTGAGTGACAGAGGGTCAGTTCCAGGAATGCAGTTTGTTCTTGGGAACGATTTAACAGGATCCAAGGTGGGAGAGGCACCCCCTGTGGTGGAGAAGTCAAAGGAAGATTAAGGAACTGGGGAATTGAAAGTAAAATACTCAGGCATTTTTCCAGACTGTGTAGTAACAATATTCCACAGCCAGAAGTTACAGCAGAAAGGAAAAACAAAAGAAAAAGACAAAGGAGTTGATGTTCAGTTAAGTGACACGCTGTTTGATGTAACAGTGCAGAAAAATACTTGAACAGGCAAAGGGTCAGGCAGAGGTGTTTAGTCCTGAAAGGCTAATGGACTTACAACAGATATATACGCACACTTACACATACACATACACACAGAGAAAAGGAATCAGAATATATTGTCGAACGTTACTAACTTAAAGATAAAATCCTAAAATTGAAAAATGGAGACCACGACAGGTTAGTGCAGAAGAGAAATGGACCGAAGTGCACCGGATTGTGTTACTGGTAGCAGACAGTGTTACGGGTAGCACATGAACTAACTGCAGGAGGTCACCTAGGTGTACGGAAGACTCAGGCTTAGGTACATAAGCATTTCTTGTGGCCTAGAATGCACAAGGACGTGGTTATTTTTTGTTGTGCATGTCATACATGCCAAATAGTAGGTAAGTCACAGACAGTAAGAAAACCAGCACCTTTGTTGCCAATTCAAAGAACCTTTCACGTGGGTTATGATTAATTGAGTAGCTCCCCTTTCTAAAATAAAAGTGGAAACCAATATTTGCTGATGATAATGGATGTGTCTCCCAGATTTCCGGAGACAATTCCATTATGGAGTGCTAAGGCAAAAAGGGAGGTGGAGGAGTTGTTAGCTTTCTTTACTCACTGTGGGTTACGCAGAGAGATTCAGTCAGACCAAGGGTGTCATTTTACCGCTCAGTTGTTTTCGGAAGTCATGGATAGCTTAGGCAGACAGCACTTCAAATCAAGTGTGTCCCATCCTGAATCCCAGGGAGCCTTGGAACGTTAGCATCAGATGCTGAAGACCATGTTAACAGCGTACTGTCACAGTTGCCTGAATGATTGGGATAATGGTGTCCCATTAAATTGCTTGCCATCGGAGATGCCCCAAATAAGTCTACTCGGTTTACTTCCATTGAGTTAATATTCGTTCATGAAGTGAGAGGTCCTTGAAATAAATTAAATATAAATTGACAGGACCGAAGTCAGAGATCTCACACTTATATTATGTATGTGAGTTGAGGGAGAGATTATATGGAATAGGTGAGTTATGCAAACAGCACCTGAAAAAGGGCAAAACATAGAGTGAAGCAGGTGGCAGATAAAAACTCTGAAACTTTGATGATTTCCCACTTCTGCCTGACCCTCTGCCTATTCAGGTTTTTATCTGCACTGTTACATCAAACAGGGTGTCAATTAACTGCACATCAACTCCTTTGTCTTTTTCTTTTATTTTTCCTTCCTGCTGTAACTTATGGGATCATGTTACTACACAGTCTGGAAACATTCCTGAGTATTTTTCTTTCAATTCTCCAGTTCCCTAGTCTTCCTTTGACTTCTCCACCACAAGGGGTACCTCTCCCACCTTGTATCCTGTTAAATCGTTCCCAAGAACAAACTGCATTCCTCGAACTGACACTCTGTCACTCACTCTCACCGTTACTTCCCCAATCTTGATACGGGAATGACGTATTAATATTGCTACCAGTGGTAGGAAATCTCATCAAAGCCAGTTTTAATGGTCTCTTTCAAATTAAAAAGAAATGTTGAGTCAGTTAAACTATCTCGTAAAGATACTGGATATAACAAAAACGTTACCGAGTATTTCATATGAATGAATAATGCACCACCACATTTAAGATTCAGGAACAGAGTTGTGGCCAGATGAACAAATTGTGCAATTTATCTGTATGATGTAGTGATCTTTAGCAAGTGATCGAAAGCTCACATGTTACAGTTGGCAGAGCATGTTGAACAATTACAAGAAGCAAACTTGGTATTAAACTTAAAGAAAACAGAATTCGCGAAGGCAGAGGGGACGTTCTTGGGACATTACATTGGACACGGAAGGTTGACCCCATGGTACACAAAGACGAAGGGCTTTGAGGAATTTCCACGAGCATTCTCGAAGAAAGAGGTGCTTCGATTTTTGGGACTGAGTGGATTCTATCGGAAGTTTGCTGCACACTTCAGCAGCGTATTGGCACCACTGATGGATTTATTAAAGAATGAAACAGAATTGTGTTGGACAGAACAACCTTTCCCTATAACTCAGACCATTGAGTTCTGGCAACGTCTTCGTAAATTTCATCTGCACTCTTTCTCATTTCATAACATCCTCCTTAAAACAACGTGACAAAAACTGAACACAATACTCCAAGTGCGGCCTTACCAAAGTCCTGTGTAACTGCAACATAAATTCCCAACTTCTATACTCAATGTCCTGCCTGATGAAGGCCAGTGTGTCAAAAGCCTTCTTCACTGCCCTGTCTACATGTGACTCCACTCTCAGAGAACCGTGCACCCGAACGCCAAGGTCTCTCTGACCACTACACCCCTTAAGTCTCTCCCATTCACTATGAAACTCCTACCTTAATTTGAGTTTCCAAAATGCAAGACCTCACACATTAAATTCCATTTGCCATTTTACGTCCACGCTTTCCCATCTGATTAAGGTACTGCTGCAATTTCTGATAAACTTCCTCACTGATCACGCTACCACTTATTTTAGTGTCACCTGCAAACTTACTAATCATGCCTTGTAAATTCTCAACACAATCATGGATAACAAACAGCTATGGACCCAGCCTCCAGTCTGACAAGCATCCTTCCACTAAACCCTCTGCTTCCCACCATCAAGCCAACTGTGTATCCAATTGGCCAGTTCCCCCAGCATTCCACGTGATGGAACCTTCCAGAGCAGCCCGCCGTGTGGAACCTTATCAAAGGCCTTACTGAAATCCATTGAGACTACGTCCACCACTCTTCCCTCGTCAACCTTCTTGGTCACTACATCAAAGAACTCTAACAAATTTGAGAAGCATTTTATCCCAATCACAATTTCAAACTGACCGGTCTGAATCAAACCCTGTATAAGTAATGAGTGCAGTCAATGGTATGCTGTCCTTCATTGTAAGATGATTTGAGTACATAAGTAAAGCCATCTTCCTGATGTTGTAGACTTGCTGAGAGAGCATTAGGGGCACTGTCTACCGATTTGATTTCCCTTGTAAGGAATGATCTCCTTACCCCAGACATAGGTGATGGTAACATGTGGATAGGGTGAAGACGTTGTGGTTTAGTCTGTGGAGCTGTGTGAGACGAAGAAATGGCAATGCTAAAACATGAGGAGTGGCAGCGATCACTTATTTCCAAAAGAGACATTGATAGGGTGAGAAATTCCATACTTTACCGAGGATTAATTGATCTGATTTATTGTCACGAGTACCTCAGTACAGGGAAACACTTTATTTATGAGCAGTTAAGGCAGATCAATATCAGCATGGCCAGGCAGATCATAGGGTGGAAATAGACTTGGACAGAGTAAGGCACACAAGTTATACTGCACAGGACGTGCACTAGACATGATCAACATGAACAAGATCAGTATGATTTGAACTTAGAGAGTCCATTCATCAGTCTAACATGGCTTTGCTAATTGTTTATGTGCCTTAATTAACTTTCCCATACTGAACGCCATGTTCAGTAGCCACAATACCTTCCTTCTGAAACACGTAGCCATTCCCACCAGCATCTGCTCTCCATAGAGAACACCAGGCTGGTTTCTCGGAGATGGAAGATGCCTTATTGAGACTTCACACAAGACATATGGCTTCAATCCTCACAGCGAGAAAACCACCTTAAAGATACACCTAAAGGGGGGTGTATCATAAGCAATGGAGCCAGGAGGAACAACGCGGAACAGTCTGTCTGTGCAGCCTCTGCTCCACTTATTCATCATGTTAGAGCATCAAGTAGGAGAGAGTGAGGACTGTTGATGCTAGAGATCAGAATAGAGAGTGGATTGCTGGAAAAGCATAGCAGGTCAGGCAGCATCCGAGGAGCAGGAGAATCGACGTTACAGGCATAAGCCATTCATCAGGAATTAGCATCAATTACCTTCATTCTGTCCCTGTGTAAGTGCGTTGAGGCGGGAATGGCCTCCTCCTGTTCCTGTATAAGTGGCTCGAGGGGCTGAATGGCCTCCCCTTGTTGCTGTGGAAG
>NC_057716.1:110828308-110836775 GCF_004010195.1 Chiloscyllium plagiosum
CTGCACATGGACACAGACCAGTTCAGGCGCTGAGGGGGGGGCGTCAAATTATTATGAACATTGTGGAATCTTCAGTGACCATCCCCATTTCTGATCTTAGGGTGGAGAAGATGGGGGCGGGGAGAAATTGATAAAGGAGCTGAAGATGTTTGTGAAGAGGGAGCTACCCTGAGGATCTCCCACAGAGGTGACCCAGGACGGAGATGATGAATATCTTCCGTTGTGCCATGTTTGACTTTAAACACTGAGGAGTTTTCTCTGATTCCCATTAAGTCCAGTTTTGTTAAGCTCCTTGATGCCAGCAGAAGTTAACCACTGCCTTGATATCAGGGCCAGTCATTTTTACCTGAACCCTTGTGTCAACTTCTTTTGTTCATATCAATAAGCCGTGATGTAGGAGCAGCGAGTGCTTTCTTCAAACAGGTGGTATTAAATGTCAGGATTTCTCTTCTCAAGAGTGTTCGAGGAGCTAGATGACGGAAAGTATTTGAAGAGGAGGTCGATGGATATTGACCTGTCACAGAGTTGAGGACTATGAAGAATTGGGTATATAAGAGGATTTGAGACCAAGAACAGATCAGTCATGATCTTAGTGAAGGGCAAGGCAGGCTTGGGGAGTGAATGACCTGCCCCTGTTTCTAATATTCACACATTCTGTTATTGGAAAGTTATTTTAATGAATATTCTGTTATTGAATGTTACAGTCAGGGAGACCAGAGGATTTTGTGAGCCATCCCTGAGAGAGGTGTGGGGGCTGTATTCACACTGAATCTGGGTCTACAACATGACCAACAAACGAAGCACAAGTTGCAGACAGCAGAAGCTCTGTAAAGAGAGATGAGGGACCTCTTTCATACCCAGCCTGGGCTTTCCAATTACAGGGCGGCACGGTAGCACAGTGGTTAGCACTGCTACCTCACAGCGCCAGCGACCCAGGTACAATTCCCGCCTCAGGTGACTGACTGTGTGGAGTTTGCACATTATCCCCGTGTCTGCGTGGGTTTCCTCCGGGTGCTCCGGTTTCCTCCCACAGTCCAAAGATGTGCAGATCAGGTGAATTGGCTATGCTAAAATTGCCCATAGTGTTAGGTAAGGGGTATGGGTGGGTTGCGCTTTGGTGGGTCGGTGTGGACCTTGTTGGGCCGAAGGGCCTGTTTCCACACTGTAAGTAATCTAATTTCCCAAATCACCTCAAAGCATGTGTGATAGTCTTGAAGGGCTGAATGATCTCCTCTATTTCTGTGCACCAGTTTATAGCAGTAAGTAGCCTTCCACTGCTCCTGTCTAACAGGTTTGGTGTGCAGAATGGAACACAGGAACATGGGACTGAGGAGCAGGAGTGAGTCATTAGATACTTTGAGCCTTCTCCACCAGGCATTAAGATTGTGGCTGATCAGGTTGTGGACTCAGCCCCACTTTCCTGTCTGTATCCAATTATCCGTGACTCACTTCCCTGTCAAATATTTAACTAAAGCAGCTTTCAATCAATATGAACATAGAGGCACGATAAACTTTCAGTGAAGAGAATTCTGACTTGAAACGTTCTTTTAGAATTTTTCGTCATGCCTCTTACAGAATCCTTTCTGTACACACACCACTCTCTGTGTGAAAAATTTACCCTAAGGTCCCTTCTAAATCTTTCGCCCTCTCGCCTTCAACCTGTGCCCTCTTGTTCTGGGCTCTCCTACCCTGGGAAACAGAAAGTGCCTGTTCGGAATGTACATGCCCCTGATGCTTTTATATACCATTATAATGTCACCCTTCTGCCTCTGACACTCCACAGAGAAACACCTCAACCTAATCAACTTCTCCCTAAAGCCCAAGCCCTCGAGTCCTGGAAAATCCGTGTCAAGCTTTTCTGCAGACCAACAAGTTGTATGCAGTATTCTTAAAGTGGCCGCACCAACATCCTGTACAGATGCAACTCCTATATTCAATGCTCTGACCGATTAAGGCAAAAGTGCCAAATTTGTTCTGCGCCACACTGTCTACCTGCAACTCCACTTTCAAGGAACAATGTACCTGCAACCCTCGGTCCCTTTGTTCTACAACACTCCCCAGGACCTTACCATTAAGTGTATACTTTCTGCCCTGATTTGTCTTCCCAAAATGCAAAACCTCGTGTTTATCTAAATTAAACATCATCTGTCATTCCTTGCACCATTGTCCCATCTAATTGTGGTCTCATTGTACTCTGAAATGATCTACTACATCACCTTTCTGATGTCATCTGTAACCTTACAAACTATGGCCCTGATATTCACATCCAGATCCCTGACATAAATGATGAAATGCAGAGAATTCAGTACTGATTCTTACAGCACAGTGCTGCTCACAAGCCTCCAGTCTGAAAAATACGCCTCTTCCTTCAAGTCAATTATGACGAGCTTCCTCTGTATCCCATGTGACCGAACCTTACTCATCTGCCTACCAATCGGAATGTTATGAACACCTTGCTGAGTTCCATGTGGAACAATGTCTACCAAACTGCCTACATCAATCTTCTTTGTCACCTCTTCATAAAACTCAATCAAATTAATGAGACATGATTTCCCATGCAGAAAGATACGTTGCCTACCCCGATCAGCCCTTACCTTCCCAAATGTATGTAAATCCTATCCCTCAGAATCACCTCTAACAACTTATCCACCACTGACATCGGGCTCACGGGTCTATAGTTCCCCAGCTTTTTGGGTCACTGTTTCCTTTTCTAGTCCCACTCCTCTACTGCTCACAACAAATGTTAAATGTAACCAGGTCGGTGGTATGGCCGATGATATCGGTCTCAGACTGGGTCAGGGTCAGTTTTAGGAACAAGTCAGGCTAGTTTCTTTAATCTCCTCAAATAGCACATTTATGATCCAGAGCAACGTTACTCAAACTTTGATGGAAAGATGAATGGCAAACTGTTTGGGTATTGCAAATATATAATCAATATTTCTCTGTTTAAAACACTGAGACTCACATGCACATATACACACACACACACACACACACACACACACACACACACACACACACACAAACACACAAACACACACAACGATAAACAAAATCTCTGCAATTTTAACTTGAAAGAACGCTGTCTAAATCTTAGTGTAACTCACGACAAAAGTAAAAACTGAGAGATTGCCCAAAATGTTATTCTGCTTCTGAAGTAATTCTACTCACACAACTGCTAGCAATGGGATTTCATCCTGGAACAATTGGATTTGGCTGAATTCCCTGAGCTTTAGGCAGGGAGGAGATTCCAATGGATTCTGGTCAGTGATCGCCCAAAGAGTAGCACGGTGGCTCAATGGTTAGCACCGCTGCCTCATAGCATAAGGGACCCGGGTTTGATTCTAAACTTGGGCGACTGTCTGTGTGGAGTTTGTACGTTCTCCCCTTGTCTGTGTGAGCTTCTAATGGATGCTCCAGTTTTCTCCCATAGTCCAAGGCTGTGCAGGTTAGGTGGATTGGCCATGCTAAATGGTCGATAGTGTTCAGGGATTTCTAGGTTAGGTGCATTCGTCAGGGGTAAATATTGGGGAACGGGTTGGGAAGAATACTCTTTGGAAGGTTGGTATAGAGTTATTGGGCCGAAGGGCCTGTTTCCACACTGCAGGGATTCTATAAAAATAAGAATGGTAACGATGACTGTAGACGTTTTTTAGCTCGCACACATTGCTGTGATGAGGAACAATGAAGGAGAGAGAGTGCAATAGGCCATTCCTTCTCAGGCAGATTACATTTTCTCCCTCTCTGAGTTGAATCACACAGTAATGTCATCCTTTCACAAACTGGACCACGTGAGGTCCCTTGTACATTGTACAAACTATGTCTCCATTACATTCCCTGTTCCATGTAGGTGCATCATTGCTGCTGTCATACACAGAGCCATATCCTTAGCAGAACATGGTCTCAGTCGCTTTGAAGATATGTTTATATGTTGCTGCGTCATTAAAAACTAAAATGTTTAATGTATTCAGTATACCTATGTTAAAATGAATGCACTTTGTAACAAATACAGAAATTGCTGGAAAAGCTCGGCAGGTCTGTCAGCATCCAGATGACTTTTACATGCTGTAGCTGTACCAGCCTCCATCACTTTCTCTGGCAGGTCATTCCAGACGTACATCACCCTCTGCGTGAAAAGGTGCTCCTTAGGCTTCTTCAAAACCTTGCCCCTCTCACTTTTAACCAATGCCCTCTAGTTCTGGATGCCCCTAACCTGAGGAAAAACCCTGACTACTCCATCCTATCCATGACCATTCTGATTTTATAAACCGCTACTGCTGCGAAATGTGACTCCAATCAACACGAATGGCTGTACTTTCAGTCATCCCAGGCCTAAATTATGAAATTCAATACTGACACCGCTTCCTTCTCCATCAGGTCACAATTCTAAATCCATTTTAATCAGTTTGTTCAGATGTATTATGTGGGATTTAAACCTAGACCTTTGTGCCCGGAGGTAGGGACACTAGCATCACTCAGCAAAACCCATAAAGCTGTAACGTTATTCTCCTGTGTGTTTGTTCATCAGCCTGTTCTGACATGATGTGACATACCTCTGCAACAGGCAGGACTTGAATCCAGACCTTCTAGTCCAGAGCGAGGTACACTACCACACAAGTTCAGGTACTGGAATAAAATGCAGAGCTCTGGCTCAGAGGCAGGGACACTACCCACTACACTATCATACCCGGACTTGGGTCATATTTTAAGTGCCAGGTTTCAGCTCAGTGTGGATTTATTATAATCAGGTTACCATTATTGAATTACACAAAGCACTTTGTATTGTTAAACAAATTCAAGGTATTTGTTTTCAGTGTAGGATGTTGAGTACACGTGCTGTGCCATGGAAATTAACTATGACCATCTTTAATCGCTATTATCTGTAATCTGCAATATTAAACCATGAAATGATACAAGGCAGCTGATTACTATCCAGCCTCTCCTCCCCACTGACTGTGTCTACAATCAGTCCCTCATCCCCCTAACAATACAAGACAACCCAAGCTCAGGATCTTTGTGAAAATCAAGGCCAGAATCAAGGCATCCTGCAGAGGGGAAGGAATTTTAAAATTAAACGGGGAAGGTGAGTAGGCAGTAATATCATAGTGGGCGGCACGGTGGCACAGTGGTTAGCACTGCTGCCTCGCTAAAATCAGGTTACCATTATTGAATTACACAAAGCACTTTGTATTGTTAAACAAATTCAAGGTATTTGTTTTAAGTGTAGGATGTTGAGTACACGTGCTGTGCCATGGAAATTAACTATGACCATCTTTAATCGCTATTATCTGTAATCTGCAATATTACATTCATTGGGTTGAAGAGTGGCAAGTGGAATCTAGTTTGGAGTATGGGTGGGTTACGCTTCGGCGGGTCGGTGTGGACTTGTTGGGCCGAAGGGCCTGTTTCCACACTGTAAGTAATCTAATCATTCATTGGGTTGAAGAGTGGCAAGTGGAATCTAGTTTGGATTAATGCGAGGTATTGGACTTGGTAAATCAAACAAGAGCAGGACCTATACAATTAAAAGTAGGGCCTTTGGCAGTGTTGTAGAACAGAGACCTAGGCCGTCAGGTATAGTCCTTTAAAATTTGCATCTCAGATAGATAGTGTGGTTAAGAAGGTGTTTAGCACACTTGTCTTCATTGGTCAGACCTTTGAGTGTTGGAATTGGGACGTTATGTTGAGGTTGTACAGGATATTGGTGAGGCCCCTTCTGGAATACTGTGTCCAGTCTGGTCTCCCTGCCCGCTCATTCCATAGGCACACCACCCTCTGGGTGAAAAAGCTGCCCCTTAGGTCACTTTTAAATGTTTCCCTCTCACCTTAAACTATGCCCTCTAGTTTTGGTCTCCCCTACACTTATAAAGCACCTTGACTATTCACTTTGATATTATTGACCATGATATTATTAAGCTGGAGAGGGTTGAGGACAGATTAACCTGGATGTTGCTGGGAATGGAGGGAGTGAGAGATAAGGAGAGGTTGGGTAGGCCACTGGAGAGGATGAGATTAAGAGGTAACTTCACAGAAGTTTACAAAATAATGAAGGGTACAGATAAGCTGAAGGGCTGATGTCTTTTCCCTAGAGTTGAGGATTCAAAACTGTGGGATATTTTAAGGTGCAAGGAAAAAGGCTTACAAAAGTCATGAGAGGCAATTATTTTAGACAGAAGATGGCTTGAGTGTGGAATGAACTTCCAGAGGAAGTGGTGAAAGCAGGGACAGCTACAACATTTAAAGGACATTTAGATCAGTACATGGATGAGACATCAGCTTGGATGGTGCTGTGAGCAGCTGCCCTCTCCCTTCCCCTCTCTGAATGAATCCGTTGGTTTTCACCCTCTGCCAATGACTGTGCAGTGGCGTGTGGTGGCCAGCAGAGGGTGGCATTGCATCACTTTAAGCAGCACAGAGACTGCAAGACCTGCTCCACACAGAGACACACAGATACACTGACAGGAATTGTTAGGACACAGCGTGAAGCTCATCTGGTAATTTAAATTAAACATAGCAGTATTGGGAATATAGCAGTATTTCACTGCTCACACTCGTGAGTGGGGCAGGATTTCAGCTGTTTCATAGGGACTGTGATGCTGTAACAATCTCAATGTTTGCAGATAAGACCAAACCTGGAAGTACTCTGAAGTCTATGGAGGAGAGTGCGGAACTCTAACAGGACAATCACACGTTGGTGCAGTGTTCAGGTTTATGGCAGATGGGGATCAGTGCAGATCTGTGTGAGGTGATACACTTTGGTAGGAAAGACAATGAAAGACAGTTTAAAACAGGCTGTGCCATTATAAAGGGGGTGAAGGAAAGAGAGCACTGGGTGTATATGAGCACAGATTGTTGAAGATGTCAGGACAAGTGGGGAGAGCAGTAACTATCACAGATTAGTTTCAGTATCTGAGCTGTTTACAGTGGGAGGTGTAGGAGGGAGTCTCAGTGCCCCCTTCCTGGGAGGTGGTGGTGATGATGTGTTGTGAGCCCACCCTCCTGCCCACCGAGACCGTGGGGATTCCATTTGTACCAGCTCGACACAAAAGGGAGATGGCATCAGGGCCACGCCTTCTAAGTTGTGCTGAGTTGTGCTAAGTTCTGCCAGTGGGTTTAAAGTGAGAATTGCCCTTCACTGAACATTGCTCCTTACTCAGTCGGTCGGTGGGACGTGGATGTTTCAGAATCTCCACACGAGGTGTCCCTGTCTTCTCCGGCTCCTACCAGGGTCCTCCCCACATGGCGCGGGGAGGGGGGGTGAGGGAACGGATATCGGGCACTCCACCACCCGGCTTGACCCTTTCTGTCCTATTCCAGGCTGTTTCTCCTGGAATGGTAGAAAGGGAGGGTGGGAGTGGGTGGCCTTGCTGTTAGTGCTGGTGTCGGTGGGGAAACAAGGGGAGGGGTTCGGAGGAGTCAGTCCACAGTGTTGGATCCATGCAGTGCTGTTGGTGTGGGTAAAGTGGAGGGGGGGAGAGAGAGAGAGAGAGATGGGGTGGAGGCGAAGGTGCTGCATGCAGCAGTGAGAGTGGTGGAGCATGAGCCTTGTTCGGGGGTCGGTGCTATAACAGATATACAGTGAGTGTGAGAGATCAGAGAGGACACAGTGACCTTTACCCTGACAGAGCGGGTAAGGTTGTTGATGCTTGTCCCGTATTGCTGGACATTTCCTCAGACCACAGATACTGCACTCAGCTGGGTGGTGAGCTCAGACCATGTTCGGTGGGTCTGGTGGTGTGGCTCTCTCTGGGAAAAGAATGGTTCCCCTCTGTACTAGCACATCCACCAGGAACTCCATGCCCTGTCAACAAACCGTGGTGTAATTGCCATGGTCGGAATATCCAGGGGTAGCCGGGTGGTGGTGAGTACCTCCAGTCATGATGGGTGGGAGAATCGGGTTGGTATTGAATGAGAGGGTGGGGTGGGTAGTTAATGAGGTGAGTTCAATACGATAGCACCAGGAAACTAGCTCAGCCTCGTGCGGACGATCCCTCTGTCACACTCAAGGAAAATCAAACAAAAATAAATTACTTTTAGAATCTGCCCAATGAGTCATAGATTCTGTTGAAACCACTTCCTGTTACAAAAATGCAGAACAAATGCTCATCTGACCTCACACCAATCTCCCTTTTTCCCATCTTTCCTGGGAAGACTGTCTGCATTTCAGCATTCTGCAACCTGGGAACACATCCTTCCATGACACTGTCTCTCAGTCTCCCCTCTCTGTCTATACCCCAAACCCCTCTCATGTGGTGATATTTAAACTGACACCCCCATTATCTCTCTCTGGCAGTGATGGTCGCACCCATAGCACCCCCTTGTCATGGCACAATGGAGATATGGAGTTGTGTAAAAACAATGACTGCAGATTTTGGAAACCGGAATCTAGATTAGAGTGATGCTGGAAAAGCTCAGCAGTTCAGGCAGCATCTGAGGAGGAGTAAAATCAACGTTTCGGGCAAAAACC
>NC_057716.1:110837275-110853100 GCF_004010195.1 Chiloscyllium plagiosum
TGAAATGAAACATAGTGCAGAGGAGGTGATACTGATAATGGATAATCGGTTATGAAGCATCAACTTCAGGAAAATGGCACAGAAAATGTGGTGAAAATCGATTTTATTGAATACTGCGTCCGTTTTCTGTGGCTTCCTGCATGGTAACAGGAAATGTTATGTCGCCACTGTACTGGGATTTTCCTTCTATCAGCTTTAATTCGTCAGAGAACTCGATTCACTGACATTTCACCAACTTCCTTTGGCATGTTCATATGACACATCCACTCACACTGCACACAACATCAACAATGTTCAGCATACTTCATCCACGAGCATGTGGCATGGTTTTTTTATAAACAGTGAAGATTGAATAATGTTATGCAAAGGCAAATTGATGTTCAGTTTAATTAGTACAGTCGCAAGAATCCAGAGTAAGATTCAAAATGTCAGAAAATCATGTTCATTACCTTGGCCAGAATTCCAGCCCAGCAAAGGGGAAATCTGCCCCTGAATCCCCAGCAACCATGCAATTGCTTGCTCCATGTGTCCACTTGGAAACCTATGTGGAAGAATATTCATCCTGAAGGAGAACTTGTGAGAATCATTCACTGTCTGATCTAAAGCTGAAACAAGAGCTGTCTATTCCAGCCGAGAGGGAATCGAATTAGAAGTGCGACCAAAATATTACTTGGTGTTTAATTCATATTGTCCTCATTGTGATTGTTTAAAAACCTGGGCCAGAAATGGCACAGACACAAAGGAGCAGAAGGAGGCCATTCTTAACACCGATCCTGTCCCGCCACGTCATTCGATCTCATCATGGCTGCCACAACAATGTTAAGTCTTTTTCCAGCCCATCCACAGCATCGTGTGGCCTAGTGTCTAACAGATATTTATCGATCTCTACCATAAATAGACATCGAAAATGTAAATCTGTGAGAGGAAAATGTTCCATTTCAAGACAGTTGCGTTTATGCACGAATATTACTGGTTTTGCAGATGAGCAGCCGAGTCTGGTCTGACCACTTTGCAATACATAAATTAAAACTCGACTCTGATGGAATTCGAGCCCACAACTTTGGATTGCAGCTTGCACAGAGATGTAGAAGTTTAACGCGCTTTCCATTGCGCCACAGTGCCGCGCATGCAATAAGTTTTAAGCACACAAGTATGCCTTTAACACATTGCGTTCAGGACACCTATCTCGCGCCTGTCTGTCCTCGTCACACTTTCCGGTACCTGGTCCTTCTCCACAAGTGCTCTGGCTCATCAAGTGTTCGGTTACAGACTGCTGAAACGTTCTCATGATACTTAGCTTTACCACAAGTTCAGATAATGATTTCCAGATAATCAATACTCTATAGGTGAAAGCATTCTTCCTAAATCTAATCCCTGTCTCCTGTCTTTCATTTATGTCACTCTGTTCCTTCCCAATACAGCTTATCCCTGTCACAAATATATATCCTCTTCATAAAATGAGCACGTTAATCGGTTTCTCAATCAGCCTTCTCTGCGCTTAGATAAACATCCCCAGCCTAGCTCGTCTACCTTCACAATGGGAGTGATTAAGCCCTTGCCTTTCTTTTCATCTCCAGCGAAATCCTCCTCCTGCAATCAGACGCTTCCAGCAGTCTGGCGATTACAACGGAAAAGCAAAGTTCTCAGAAGAAAAGCCAAAAGGTCTGAACAAAATCAGCAGGTCTTGCCCATCTCTGATGAGAAAGGAAAGTTAACGTTTCGAGTCCAATGATCCGTCTTCGGAACTGATGGGAAGGGCGGATGGACGAAGAATGTGGAAGAGGGCGGACGGTTTCGAAAATGATTGAACTCAATGTTGGGTCCTAATGTTTGCATGGTCTGTTGGTAGAAAATTAGTTGCCGGTCTTCCAGCTTGTGTTGTGTCTTGAAGAATACAGCAGCAGACCAGAAACTGAAATGATTGCCTGGGAACACAGTGTCTCGATTAGAGTGGTGCTGGAAAAGCACAGAAGTTCAGGCAGCATCCGAGGAGCAGTAAAATTGACGTTTCGGGCATCAGCCCTTTATCAGGAATACAGGCAGAGACCCAGAAGCATGGGAACACATTGTAATGTTGAAGTACGGGAGACTGGAAGATCGGGATAGTTTTTGTTGATTCTGGACAGAACGTAAGTGATCTCAGCTTTGTCACCGACACCACTTTCCTCTCTCCATTGGAGAAAGGTCACATTCTGATCATGAAATACAGTTGCCTCGATTAAATGAAGTGCAGACAAATCTCTGGAAGATGTGACAAGAAGCTTCCACAGTAAGGAGAGATATCGGAAACCAGCAGGAAATGTAACTTACAACATATAACGTTACAATGCAGTACAGGCACTTCGGCCCTGGCTGTTGCCGTGACCTGTAAAATAATGTGATGTCCATTGTAATGGAAAATCAACATTTATTTTGAAACCAATAAAAGCACAGGGAAACAAATAAGTAAGTAACTAACTTTGCAGAAGCAAGTGTTGCAGACAGACTGAACAAAAATGTGAAGTTAAGCCGAAATAATAGCAGACTTACAAGGCCATAAACTACCATATCAACAGTCAAGGAATGAGAAAAAACATCTCCGTATCTGGAAAGTAACTCGAATGTTTCAGGCCCCTGAACTTGAGGTTTTGATAAGAAGAAGCGAATTCTACTATCAAGGGAAAATGTATTATTTGTGGAAGGTGAGCTAGTTACCTTTTTGGTAGATACGGGAGCAACATAGTCAGTCCTTAAATCAACACAGTTGAGAGAGTCGACGCAATGGATGCATCAGGAGTCGTGATGCGAGAGAGCTGAACGGCATCACTGTTGTCCGGACCCAGTAATGGTGAAACATTCCAATTCTCATTACTATTGTCGGAAATCTGTCCTTTGAATCAGATGGCTCGCGATCAAATTGTGAGATTGGGGTCGGGTTGTGCAGTACCCTGAGAGGCTTGCAGGTAATACGAAAAGAAGATTTACCAGCGCAAGTTGTAAATTACGACTCACGACCCCGATGCATGTCTATGAGTGGCGATTAAGCCAGAGAACCAAACGTTCAGTAAGCGATTCACTCGCCCAGCAATCAAGTAACCATATTAATTCCATTAACACAGATTTTCTTGCTGGGGTTATGCTGCACTGCACAGCACACATACACCGTGATTGCCCTTACAAATCATATGAGAAGGATTGTTTGAGGAGATTGGTTAAACCAGATCAGTTAGTATTGTGCGAAGTTTATTGGAATGATCACAGATGTGCAGTCAGTGTAAACTTATCCAAAGTATCTGTGACGGCAAGTAGACCCTATCCTTTTGATGTGTAAGGCACCTTTCCTCACGTACCATTGGCGAAAGCATCCAGCGAGAGGTGGCAGGATTTGAGACGATGGGTACTGCAGGCACAAAAAAAACGAAATATTGTGTCTTCAGCGACGATGTGTGTATCTGATTCAATGCAGATATAAGGACAGATATGAAGAAACTAAATTGGCTAACTCAGGCAGATAGAGCAGTCCAGGTAACCCCCGCCAAGAGGGTAGCCTGGCGATTAGCTATGGTAGATGTCTCGGACCCAAGATTAAGAAGGGTCCCTACTGAGCGCAGGGCAAAAGGCAAACGTGATGTGGGGTTCATACGAAACTGTGAACCCCATAAGAATTCCTCCGAAGTCTGAGTATCGTTTTTGCAGAACACAAGACTCGTTAAAACCTGAGGCTGTCAAAGGATACTACTTTGCATCCCTCCTTAAGGCTTGAGTGATAATTTACTGTGGATAATCAGCGGTGAGAGCCCCCATTGTTCCGGTTAAAAAGGCAAACATTCCAGGTGAATCAGGGAAACGGAGCTTTGTTCAAGACCTGCAGGTAGTCAATTATGCTGTTGTTCCACCCGCCCCAAATGTTCCTAACCTTTTTACTATATTAGCTCAAATTCCACCGGACAGTGAATGGTTCTCTGCTATGGATTTAGCAAATGTCTTCTTTAGTGTACTGGTACACCCAGAAAGTCACTTCTGGTTCACTTTTCCACTGAAACCCAAATCGTGTACATTCACGCGACTTTGTCAAGATTACTATGAGTCCCCCGCCATAATTAATGAGGCTCGATGCTGGAGTCTGGAGATTCTTGTTTTAACCCCGGGGTCAGCGCTTCTGCAGTATGTAGACGAATCTTAACAGCAGCACCAACAGAGGAACAATGTGAGAAAGATACGCTTGCGTTGCTCTGCCATCCAGCCAGGAATGGATACAAAGCTAATTTCGCAAAATTACAATTTGTGCAACAACAGGTGAAGTTCTTAGGTCACTTCTTGTCTGAACAAGGGAAGGCCATTGGTCAAGACAAAGTTCAAGCAATCCAGCAAATTCCAAAGCCTCACACGAAGAAACAATTGCTATTCGTTTTGGTCATGCGCTCCTACTGTAGATTGTTTATCCCACATTACACAACCCTTGAGGCCCCCCTAAATGAAATGTCCGATGGATAAGAGTTGCAGAAGCAGAGACCGGAGCAGTTGAATTGAAAATGGCGCTCCAAACCATACCTACACTGGGGATTCCGAATCCAAACAAGCCTTTTGTACAAACGGTAGATGAATGACATCTGTGCTGATGCAGGATAATGTGGGAAAATTGAGGCAGGTCGCTGACATTTTGGCTAAACCTAGACCCCGTAGCGGCAGGATTGCCTATATGCCTGCGAGCCGTGGCTGCAGCTGAAAAAGTTTGTTGTAGCATCCAGGGACACAGTCGGCTTTGGATAATTAACCCGCCTGGTCCCACATGCATCCTTACTGGTTTCCGAGCAAAACACAGCACACATGTCGGCAGCACGTTGGCTCAGAAACAACACTGTGCTATTGGAGATGCCTAACATTACAATAACGAGATGTAACGTCCGTAATGCTGCTAGCCTTCTCCCCACAGAAGGAGACGGAGACTCACATGACTGTGTCGCTGTAACTAATAAAATTTGCAGCCCAAGACCAGACGTGCAGGATTCACAAACTCAGAATCAGGATATGGCGTTTTTTTGTGAATGGGTCAGCATTCAGGTGCAAACGGACAGGCCAGAATTGTGTTTGATATGCTGTCGTAACTACTCATGAGGTAGTCAAAACGGAATCACTCCCTTGTCATCTGTCCGCTCAAGTAGCAGAGCTGATTGCCTTGACTGAGGCATGTAAATTGGCTGAGTGAAAGATAGTGAATATTTACACTGACAGCAGATATGCATACGGGGTTGTACATAATTGTGGAACTCTGTGGAAACCCAGGGGCTTCTTGACCTTCTCTGGAAAGCCCAAAATACACCGTGGCCTGAATTCTGACCTCCTGGAAGAGGTCCTACCGACTAAATCATTCGCTGTCTGTAAATGTGAAGCGATCAGTTGACATGTGTATGTCGAATATTTGTAATCCAAAGCAGACTTATGGGAGGTCGAGTCGCAGGCCACGCCGGGGACAAGCGTGAATAGACAATGGCAGGGTGCAGAATGAGGGAATGGGTGTGGCCCCATTGGTAAACCCTGTCAACGCGATCATTAATCCCATTCCATGCCAATTAACACACAGTGAGGACCATGTGTCAAAAGGGGGGATGTACCAAATAAAGTGGTATGATTTATCTTGATATGTAATTTGGTTTCCGTGGTCGAAACTGTAACTCCTCTTCTGACATGGTGCAAAATAATTTTCCAAAGGTCTTCTTAGTCAGTCCGGGACTGAGGTTCAGAAAAGAACAAATATTTCTGTTTTTTTTTAGCTTGCTGTGTTTACATTCTTCCCGCCTCACTCTATGGAGAAGGACGTATAAACTTCATTCCTGTCAGTCCACCGGTTTCCAGGTCTGGAATCAGAGAAATTTAGTGACACAATGACGAAGATCCCATCGGAAATTGAGAGTGGAATGAACGCGTGAATGTCAACTCTTTCTGCCAGTGACCAAGTCCGTGAGCATGCAGTCCTTCTATGAAGGCAGAGAGGCATGTGAAACGCCCAGGCTGGGAGCTCCAAATTAGGCCGGCGCAACTTCTGTTGACATGGAATAGGGAGCTGTGGGAGAGGAGGCTGGGAGATCTAACCTCATCTGGATACAATTTAATTGACATGGCACAGGAAACGTTGGGTTGATGGAACGTATCCTGAGCGATTTTAATCTGAACTGAAATAGTTTTTGGTGAGATACTTTGTGACGCGGGTAGTTTCATTGGCAAAGAAAAGACATTTATCCTCATGAAGCTTCCTTTCACCCTCTGCCTGCCCATTCATTCAATTTGATCACTGCTGTTCTGAAAAATTTCACCTCTGCTCTCCTGTTGTTATTCCGTAATTCGAGGGAACCTCGAACCGAACCCCAACATCATATTAATTTTCGGTTATTTATGTTACATCAATGACCAGACCAGAACAAGCTAGCAGGGAGTTGAATAACACATAAAAGATTTTTAAAATTCCTTCCAGAAAATTAACCGAATGCAGAGTGATAATATGAGAAATGTCAGACTGCACTGATATTTCGCCCATTTCACAATGCACAGATACTCTTAGACGAGTTCAGTCTTTGCAAAATATTTAATTATAATTGTGACAATTCCCTGGGACAAATCCTCCCTCAATCCACAAAAATGTATGCTCGCAAAAACTATTTCAGTTCAGATTAAAATCGCTCAGGATACGTTCCATCAACCCAACGTTTCCTGTCGAGGCACTGGTAAAGTAACGGTGTGAAACTTCGTTGTTATTGAAACTTACATTTCAACAATTTGTGTGCTACGCCTGTACATTTAATCTTTTCTTGAAATCTATCGAACTCAGTCTTCAACATTCTCTGTGATTGAATCTCCACAGGCACTGAGGACATCGAAGGTGACGATACAACCCATCTCAGTAGGTTATCCTCTTGTGCATATGGTGCTATTCTTCGCCAACCTCAGACATTGCATTTATTGCTTTTACCGTTGGTTATTTATTCATCTGATCGTATAGTGGCTCGTTCTCTGCATTGTGGCCGCAGCAAACTCCATTCAAATCCGAGTATCAGTAATGTGCATTTGTTCCATGTTACTCCACATAACCTTTGCAAAACAAACGCAGAAAGGAAACAATCAATTTTTAAGGTTAAAATGCTCTCGAAGGTGATGATATTTTTGCTTCAAACTTTATCTGCACCCAATATCGGAGAAGTTTCTCCCTTTCCCAATAACTATTCTTCCTTTCCATCCCTCCTCTCATGTCACTGGGGCATTGCACAAACTAACATTCACTTTCACATGACACCGTTAAGCTAGTGCTGCAGCTGTCACTCTTGTTGGGTGAACTTGCCCCAATACCATCATGAGGAACTTTAAGCCACTTAATGCAATCAGATAATGTGGTTGGGTTGTCAATTCTCATGTGAAGTGTTTGATTTGCATGGACCAGAGTTCATTTGAGCACTGGGTTCATGAAAAAGACACAGAACAGTATCGAAGAAAAGACACTTTATTGGAAAAGACCAATGTTTGTGAATTCCCCACATTTATTTCAAGTCTTTATTCGTCTCTCGCTAGAGTGTTATGTACAATGCTGCAATTCACATAACAAAAGCGATATGACAGCTGTGGAAACGGTGCAGAAGTGATTTGCCAATATATTGTCTGGATTGAAGAACTTCAGCTATGAAAGAGTTTAGACAGACTGGCCTTGCTTTTGTGAGAGCAGGAGAGATTGAGAGGAGACAGTATTGAGATGTAGGAAATAATGAGGGGCATGGATTGGGTACACTGAACGAAAAATTTCTCGATGATGGATGGATCAATCAAGCATAAATTTAAGATAAATGTTCGAGTAGCTCTACAGTAAAAAAACTTTATCAGCAAGCGAGTGGTTGGAATCTGGACATCCCTGTCTGTATATGTCAGAGCGGCAGAAATTCTAATAATCTCCAGAGATACTTAACTGTGAATTTGTAATGCTTAAGGCATACAACGTTAAATGATGGAAAATGAGATGATGATAATCAAGCAGGTGTTATTGACAAGAACATGCACAAGTAGCTTGCAGGCTCAGTTAGCTCTGACATCCACCGTGTGGCGTTTGGTAACCTCAGTTGTCACGTGAGAGGCCAGGGTTCATTTTCCCGCTGGGGCGACTCTGACTGTTTCAGGGTTTCAAGGTTTGTGTAAAGATCTGCAGTTCCAGTGAAGGGTGCAGATGGTGTGGGGATGTTTGGTGGTTTTGGGAAGTTGGTTTGCAGCCGTTTCCTTCCGTTTCTCGGTGATATCCTCAAGGCAGATGAAACTCGTGTGAAGCTCTGCTGTCCTGCAGCGTTTCGAATTGGTTTGATTTATTTCCGACTGCTTTCAGTTGCTGGTAGTTGTCGTTCTTTGCATGTCCCAGTATGTTGGCTCCAGAGCAACATGTTTTTTGATGGAGTCTTTGGATGAGTCTCGTCATTCTAGAAATTATCTGGCTGTCCTCTGTTTAGCTGGCCCTAATATTTTTGTGTTGTCCCAGTCGAATCTGTCGTCCTCGTCATCGCTGTGCATTGCTACTCGGAACAGCTGGTTGTGTTGTTTAGTGGATCCTCCAGAAATATTTTGCAACAATAGATATTCCCGCAGATTCACTGTCAAAACCAACGCTAGGAGGACATGCCATTACCCAACAAACCAAGCTCTCCACATTATAGGTAAAAGTATGCCTCGGCATGTACAGCCAGACTCCTCTGGCCACTCGGATGTATGAGACAACATAAGCCGAAAGACACATTTGACAACAACTCACCAAAAAATGGACCAAATACCCATCAAAGGCAGGACAAATTTGGACAAGCAATGTTGCATGTAGTGACTGCAGGAAACATTATAAAGGACAGACAACTCACGATACGCATTCTTGAAGATCAACTTGACACGAAACACCACTGCCAGGTGTCCGCAGTAGGTTGACTCATGACACTGAGTGTCGCTGATTCCGTGGCTGGAAGCTCGGATTGTGTGACAGTCTGCAGCAGTGGAGAGTGCTTTGCTGAAAAAGTACAGCAGATTGGGTAGCCTCCATGAAGCAGGAGAATGGATGGCTCTGACATGAGTACTTCATCAGGCATTCGGCCAAAACGTCGATTCTGCTACTCCTCGGATCCTGCCTGGCCTGCTGTGTTTTCCAGCACCACACTCTCGACTTTGATCTCCAGTATCGACAGTCCTCACTTTCTCCTCCGTCTGCAGTATTATTTAGTTCCTTGTGTGAGGGAAATATTGATGTCACCAATGTAAAATTCGATTGCTGATTGAGAAATACAACCAGGGCCGCAGCCCAAGAGTGTTTCTGTTGTTTTGAGTTTCCTGACTGCTCAATGTGTGCTTCTGTGATCGCGCAGTTTCCAGTACTCTGGGGAGCGGCTGTGGTTATCTGCGTTTACATTCTAGATGCTATTGATGCTGTTTGATTTGTTCTTGATTTGTACAACAGTAACACAGTGATGGATCAATTGATATTGCAAGAAGACAGACAGGCGTGGAAAATATCGAGGTTCTGGTGACATTTGATCATAGATTACCGAGATCCAGGAGAAAAGAATTTTGAATTCTTTCGGATCGTGATGAAGAACAACCAGGGAAATAAGTCACCAGCGGGTACAGTTTACAAGGGCACTCATCGGAACCAAAATGCGAAATAAAACGTACAAAATGACGAAGACAGATGAAGGATGACAGTAATCATGGGTAATCTGACTTCCACTCCCCAGCTCCCCAAATTCCCACACCCAGCCCCATTGTAAAGAAATGTTAGAGAGCCATAAACACCAACGGCGTCCATTGGAACGATCCAAGTCTTTTCTAAATTTTCGATGCGGCTATTAGTTTCAGTTCTTTTTTTCTTTCCTGGGAAACCATCTCTTTCATTGTTAGCATTCGGAAAGGAAGCCATCCTTTTTGTCAGGGAAAGAATATGATACTAAACTTTGTTTGTGCCATGTATAAGATTCCTCTGTGTCACACGTTTCTTCTACTTTCTCTCGATTTTAACAGGACCTTGTCTTTTGACTCTTCCCACCAAAGTGCATGACCTCATAACCCGGACATGAAACTGCATCTGACAAGTTTTTTCCCACTCACCCAATCTATCTATAGGCCTATGCAAATTGCCACGATCTCATCATAACATGCGCTCCCACGCGTGTGTATAGTCAGCAAATTTGGACACATTTCACACTGCCACTTGCTCCATGCTATTAACAGAGAGATAATTGAAGCCTTGAATATACCCAGTCTTGAAAGGCTCTGCTGTAAATGCTTCTACATACTTGCTACCTCTGAATGTGGGAACATCCTCTTCATTTATTTCTGAAGTGTGTAACCTCTTCCCCTGAGGTTGGGTTCTCCGGTCCTTCACTATTCTTGATATTAAGTAGAGCAGAACAATCTTTTAAAGTAAAACATAATCTCACTGGCGTTTCTAGTGCCAGTTCTGAGTTTTCTTTTTTGACCTCTGTTTGAACAAACTGCCCTGATTGGCACATTATTATTGACAATGGCACATCTGCTTCACAGGTGCTTCAGTGCCGGTGATTGGAGTGGAGCTGAAAGGTCCGATAAAAGTGCATCTTTATTACGCGACCATTGCCATATTATTAATCTCTGTGCTCATGAAAATGGTTCCTTCATATCCATTCTATCTCTCATCACTACCGAGTATGTTCCCCTCACAGTTGATTTTAAACGATTTCTTGTTGGATGAGTTATCCCTGCAACTCCAGAAAAACCGTCTCAACAACTCGATATGTTCTCAGGTTTGCTCATTTCTTGACATACAGGAAACTTACGTTCTGAACCCGAAACGGATCTGACTCAAAACGTTATCTCTGTCTCTCTATCAACAGATGATAAAAAACGCATGGGATATATTTGGGTGTCACTGAGTTTATTTGAAACCAGTTGTGTTTTTTCATTAAAAGTCTTCACTCCTCGTCCGCTGGTCAATTGCCCGGATAAGAGGCAGCAGTTCCTCCTGACCATTTACTCGCCCATCCACACCTCTTTCTCCCACATCATTATAAACGTCCCCTATAAATGTCCAATTAATCTTCTTTGCTCCAAACAAAACATTCCCAGAGTCGTGAATCTCTCCAGAAAAAGAGGTTTATTTATCTCTCTACATGGTGCAAAGCGGAGGATTCTGAAAAGATTCTGGGAACATGTTGCCACTTGTCAAGTGGGAAAACTGTCAACAAGCAAAACAGAAATCCCAGCATCGAGCTTTGTGAACCTTTCGATATTCTTTTCGACGCGGATTCAGAGGAAAATGAAGGGTGAAATGGCCGACTGGGCATAGACAGTTTAGAATTTTTTCCATTCTTTCGGAGGCCGGTACTTTGACTCTGATGTACTCCGGACATGAATTGATCTGTGACATTGATGGATTCACGTTCCTGCACGTCAGGATGTCAAATCTCATCTCATCTCCGGGGCAATTAGAAAACGCGGGAACAGATAGGACACTGAAAAGCTGGGAGTGAGACGATCCCTGGAGGAGGAAAACTGATTTCCGGTGTCTTGCATGCGTCTATAAAGGGTGGGATCAGTCTATTACCATGTCTTCACCGTGAATTGCCCAGGATTTATTTCGGAAAAGTCATACTAATTAAGGATAATTGTCAATATGGGAGGAGCAGGCTGCAGCTTGCATTGTGGATCAGTGATGCCTTTGGCTCATCAGTCTCTGTGGCGATGTTAATCAGTGCGTTCGGCTCTTCACTGACAGGTTGCTGTTCTCCCACGACCCAGGAACAGAGCGACAGCTGTTCTCACACAACCTGTTTTTTTTTTGTCTGCACAGTTCCGGGTTTTTTACCGAGGTCAGAAAAATATTCCTCATAAGGCTCGAAGGGAGAAGGTTCCAGTTTTAGGAAAGCTGGTTCCCGGTGACATGCACGTGTCTCCAAAGAGTGAGATCAAACTGTTCCCATCGTCCACAATGAATGCTCCAGGATTAGTTTTGGAAACGTCAAACAAATTGAAGACAATTTTCATTATGCGTAGGGCAGGCAAAAGCTTGAAGTCACTGACAGTCTGCTTTAGGAGATCCTGCAAGGGGCCTGCTACAAGGGACTCCCGAGACTCTATGGAGCAATTAGCCCTCTCGTTTGGCTGTTAACCGAGAGGGTGTACCCACGCATGGAGCGGCCGGTGTTCTTATCCATCCGACTCCTTTGCTGTGCAATTTCGGGTTTTTAAAAGGGTCAGGGATATGTACCCAAACGGAAACCAAATCCAGTGAAGAACCACAAATGCGTTTCTGTATTGTTGACTGGCTCGTGAAGGGTTGTGGACACTCGGAGTCTCAAACAAAAACAGAAACTGCTCAAGTAACTCGGCAGGTATGACATTACCTGTGAGAGAAGATAGAGTTCTGATAAACTCCTGGAGAAGCTCCGAATCGTTGTCTCTATTTGTCTCTCCCCAGATGCTGCCAGATCTGTTTAGTTTCTCCTGCAACCTCTCCCTTTCTTTTTAACTGAATGACCATTTCAACAATCGACATTGATTACACAGTCCAAACATGTCCTGACAATTAACCCTGTCGAAACTGTGGTGATTGAATTCAAACAAACCGAACAATGATTGCCTGTCCCTCAGCTCCACAGGGAGGGAGAACTTGAAACAAGTTTAGTAGCGCGCTTCTGCAGATGTGGCCAAATGGTTGAGGCGATGGGCATTCAATCCACTGTGGATTCCTCATGCAGTTAAGCATTTTGCTGACTGTGATTGAGAGCCGAGAGTGAACTTGAAGAGTGCTTGTTCTCTGCTTTCTTGTTTGAAATTCAAATCGCAGGATTAGGTGAAATGCGGATACCTCAGATGAGGAACGTTAGGAATCTGCAACCAACCGCCTCTCAGGATGGAAAATGCAGAAAACTCCAAAGCAGGTAAGACCCATTTAGTTGTACACTTCCATTACTGAATACGTTTGCCCCTCTGAACAAAGTGACGCCAAATGAGATAAGAACAGTTCAGGGGACTGGTGCAGACTTAGTGGGTCAAAGATCATTTTTGTGCTAGACATTTCCATGGCCAACTGCGAGGAGGTCAGTTTGTGAAGTAACAGGACATTCTTTGCATAATGTCCCTCGGCGAGGAAGGGGTCGAAGCTACTCTCCCCTGATATTTCTGACAGTCACGGTATTCATTGGGACATTTCAATTGGTAATAACTGTTACGGTGCATATTTGTGGAATCAGTCTATATGATAATGAGGACAACGAGAGCGTGATGTTTCATTACCTAGCCGAGAGCAAGCCTTGCAGCTTACATTCCCTGGCTCTGCCTTTGAAATAAAGATTACTTTCTCGATGTGCCTGTGTTTATATCAAACAGCTCATTGACATTGGGACTGGACGTTCAGGGGAAACTGGAGGTGTGACAGGGACAGACATAGAACAAGACGAGACGTGAAAGTGTTTAGATTTTTGCCGTGGGTCCGTTGTTTTTTTGTGAGGAATGTCTGCTGGCCGCTATCCTGTCATTTCCCAGGAGCCAGAGGGTTTGTTTTGGTGGGATTTGAGTTATTGAAAGTTACACATGAGAAGCGTGTTCGACTATTTCAGCTCGGTATCCACTTCATATCACGGCTCACCTCAATGATGCACATTTTCTGCGAAGTGCCTTGTATTCCACTTAAAGCCGCCTTTCTCCGGAGAAACTTGCAGACATAAAACACATGGAGTGGGGAGAATCCTGAGGACTCTGTCACTATCGGGGAATGTGCCTGTGTGACTGACTCTGTAAGTGAACATGAGAATACGTTCCCCAAAGGGGTTACAACAGTGTGACCAGGTCAACCATCAGTACCATTGTCATGTCATTTAAGATCACAGGGAGAATCTAATTGCTGCAAACCGGGACGAGAATAGATGGATGCCTGATATTGTGTGGTTCACGATAAATGAATGGCCCTTCTCCACTTCTCACCCACACGCTTTTTAAACTCGAGGCCAGAGAGAAACTGACCTGACGAGAAAATTGCTTCACAACCTTCTACTACCAATTTTGCAAACTTACTTCTATCTTGCCACCTAAATTATTCATTTAAATGTAAAATAAGTGAATGTGCGCTCAGCCAATGGGACACCTTTAGTAACAGTCCTCCAGTCTTAAAACGACCACGCACCACCGTTCTCAGCATCCTGCTATTAAACTAATTTTGTATCTAAGTGGAAAACTTACATTTAACTCTATGCGATCGAAATTTATGAATTAGTCAACCATGTGGAACCGTGTAAAATCTTTTATTAAAGTCCAAGTGAGCAAAGTCTGTCACTTTGTCCTCATTGATCTTCTTGGTTACGCTCTCAAAAACTCAATTTTGTGCAAAACCATGCTGATTATCCCGATTCCTTCCTTGTACCTAAACATTCATATAAATCCTATCGTTCAGAATTGCACTAAACAACTTACCCACGACCATAACTAGACACAAACGTCTATCGCTCCCAACCTTCTCCACGTAATCCTTTCTACACAAAGGCACATTAGCCATCCATCGGTCATTCGGCGCCCCACTCGTCATAACAGATGATAAAAATATTTCTACGAAAGGTCCAAATGTTTCTTTCCCTAACTTTCCACAAGTTTCCGGTGTACAGGAGATCAGATCCCAGAGAAATATCCAACTTTATATTTTCCAGGTCGTCCAGCCCTTCCCTTTTTCAATGTGAACTACTTTTAAAACATCAATATTTAGTTGTACCAGTTATTTCGTTCTCCATGGTGTAAACTGATGCGAAGTGAACATTATATCTCACTCCATCTGCTGAGGTTCAAGACAAAGGTGAACACTTTCATCTTAAAGTGGTCCTACTTGGTCTCAGGTTCTTAATTACTTGTAGATTCTCTTTAGACTATACTTAACTTTATGTTCTGATGACATCTCATATCCTCGATTGACCTTTATAATGTCCTCCTTAAGAATGCCCCCCCCCCACTCCTTATATCGTTCAAGAGATTCACTTGAAACCATGTGTTTATGTGGAAGCTGTCACCTTTTTTTAAAAAAAACATTCTTATGACAAGGCGTAAATCTCAGCAATCAACGTTAATCTAACGGAATACCTACAATGTGGAACCCGGCCATTCGGACCAAGAAGCCCCCACTAACCCTACGAAGGGAATCACACCCAAACTCACACCTCTACACAATTCTGCATTTCCCATGACCAAAGAACGTCAGCCACATATCTTTAGTCTGGGGAGGAATGTGCAAACTCCACATACACAGTCATCCATAGTAGATATTGAACCAACATCGCTGAGGCCGCAAGACATTAGTACTCACCACTGAGTCAGCCATTATAATCCTCCTATCCACCACTCAAAACATATCATCACTTAGATATGTGGCCTAGACCTGCTCCTAATGTTCCAAAAGCATCTGTCCAGAGCATCCTATTGACTGAGGTGTAAACCTCTGCCCATGCTTTCCTATTCGCTTGAACTGAACGCCTGCATTGTATTTGCCTTCCTAAACACCAACTGAAACTGCATGTTAAACATAAGAGAAAATTGAACTTTGAATTCTTTCTGCTTTCAGAAAATTGTCTATGCCTCTACTCTTACCACCAAACATATGACCTCACACTTTTCCACAAAGTATCGCAACTGCAACTATTTTTTCAAAGCACTCCATCCGTTCAAGTCATTCTGCAGCATGCCCGCTTCATCATAAGATCTGGGCATTCCACCTATCATTGTGTCTTCTTCAAATGGAGAAACAACACCCTCAGTTCCTTTGAATGGATATTCATACATAACGTGAATAGCTGTGGTGCAAACCCTGACTCATTTGAACTCCACTAGTCA
>NC_057716.1:110853546-110856868 GCF_004010195.1 Chiloscyllium plagiosum
AGACCTGCTCCTAATGTTCCAAATGCATCTGTCCAGAGCATCCTATTGACTGAGGTGTAAACCTCTGCCCATGCTTTCCTATTCGCTTGAACTGAACGCCTGCATTGTATTTGCCTTCCTAAACACCAACTGAAACTGCATGTTAAACATAAGAGAAAATTGAACTTTGAATTCTTTCTGCTTTCAGAAAATTGTCTATGCCTCTACTCTTACCACCAAACATATGACCTCACACTTTTCCACAAAGTATCGCAACTGCAACTATTTTTTCAAAGCACTCCATCCGTTCAAGTCATTCTGCAGCATGCCCGCTTCATCAATAAGATCTGGTCTTCCACCTATCATTATGTCTTTTGCAAATGGAGCAACAACACCCTCAGTTCCTTTGAATGGATCCTTCATAAACAATGTGTATCGCTGTGTTGCCAACACTGACTCCTGCTGAACTCCACTAGTCACGGGCTGCATTCTAGAGAAGACACCTTTACCCAACTGTCTGCCTTCTGCCAGTCAGCCAAGCCTCAATCCATGGTCTCTTGTTAAGCAGTTTGCCGTACTGCACCTTGACATATACCTGGGAAAATTCAAGCTGGTCACCTCCACAGGCTTGACTTCGTCTAACTTGCTCATTACCTACTCAAAGCATTCTAATATATTTGTCAGACGTGATTTCTTCCTAACAACTTGTGCTGATGGTTCACGTACTCTGTAATCCCATCCTTCCAATGACCTTTGATACCGTGGTTAACACAAAGCTGATTTGTTTGATTGTTATCTAGAATATTCCAACTTTAATTTCAGACCTGAATGTGAAGAACAACAACGTCCAATTGCTGTTGAGATATGTAAAGTCTACGCTGTCTCAGTAGGGTCGATGAGTGAGTGAATTCCTTCCCTCAGTGGGATCCTCTATTCTCTCAGCAGGGTCGATGAGTGACCTAACTGTTTTGCTCACATGGAGCGGGTAAATGCTTGCTGCCAACTGCAAACCAGATGGTGTACTGAGAGTTGAGATGATCGCTTGAACCTATTCCTGGAACAAATACACTTGAAAAGTCTCTCACAATACGAAAATATCAATGGGAAATCAGTTCTACAGCGACTAGAGAGAACATTCCACAGGCTACATATTTGATAGGTCTCTCCACAATGTGATGACGTTCGTGACGAACTGTCCCCTGGAACGTTTATAATGATTAATGTCTTTACTCAGTGTGAACACGTTGATCACACGGAAGTATTCAGGAACTTGTGCAGCACTCCCGCAGTCATGGCATTTAGAAAGACCTGTTAATATTGCGAGAAAGGTGATGAGCCATCCGATCGCTCGGACTTTACAGCACGGTCAAACAGATTTGGAATTGGAGAGGTCTCTATTCTGGGTGAGCACGTGGGTCAGACATCAGGTGTCTAGAAATCTTAATGGATTCTTATTTTTGTGAGCATATTTTTCAGAGATGAAGCACATAGAGGTTTGATAACATTTTCCAAAGTCCAGAGAAATAAAATGTTTCTCATTCGTATGAGTGTGGTATTCAGATCAACAATCGCTGGACGGTTTAAAGCATTTTCCGCAGTTCAGATATTGAAATCGTTTCTCATCATTTTGAACGAGCATATGTCGCAGCAGGTCAGAGACAAAGTGAATCCCTTCCCACACTCTGAGCAGGTGAATGGCTTGTTCCTGGTATCATTGCGCCCATGGGAATTCAGCTCAGACAGGGAAATGAATCCCTGCATTTCCACAGTCATTCCTCACTATGACTGCAATTGAGGTGTGTAAGTCTGATGACAGGTAAAAACCTGTTACACACACACAATAAGTGAATGACTTATCTCACACTGTAACCAGAGCTTTTTCCATACATGTTCGAAATCTGATCAAGTTGTATTTGGGATAAACTGCGCGGCTTCATCAGATTATGGTGGAGAGGTTGATTTATAAATGTTCCCCTTCATAATCCTGCGAAATTGATGTTATCCAAAAATGAGAGTGTGAAACCGTCTTTCAATAGACTCTAGAATCTGTCTGAAGATAAGGCATTTTCGACTTAAGAATTTGACCAGAATTTTGTCAGAATCTTTCATGCACACAACTTCCACCACAGAGAACGAGCAGGTCAGCATGTGGATATAAACACGATCACCTCCCTGTTCCCTCCAGGTCAAACACTGTCCTGAAATGTCTGACATACAGTCCTGTTGGAGCAGACATTTCTTACAATTGAATAATTGCAAAACTGAGGCATCTGACTTCAATCCCAATTCAAAATCCACTGCCTCACCACTGTATTGGAAGTGTGATGCTGGAAAAGCGCAGCAGGGCAGGCAGCAACGAATGAGCAGGACAATCGACGTTTTGGACACGACCCTTCATCAGGAAAGAGGCTTGTGAACCGAGGGGGTAGAGAGACAAATGGGTGCGGGTGGGGCTGGGACAAGGTAGCTGAGAATGTGATAGGTTAATGGAGGTGGGGATAATGATGATAGGTCGCAGCGCAGGCTGGAGCAGATAGGTGGGATGGAAGATGGACAGATAGGATAATTCATGAGAGCGGCGGAAGCCCTGGACCTGAATGAACTTGGCTGTGTGGGAGGGAGAGTTGACTGTTCAGCCAGGGGCCAGTGGCGTTGTTTGGTACGGGTGTCCCGGAGATGTTTTCCGAAGCTGTCTGTAATTCGGCATCCGATCTCCTCTATGTCGAGGAGACTGCAAAGAGAGCAATTGATACAGGTAATGACATGCGTGGAAATGCAGGTAAAATTCTGATGGACATGCAAGGGTCCTTTTGGGCCATTGACAGAGTTGAGGGCGGAGGTGTGGGTGGATGTTTTGCAAATCCCGTGTTGGAATGAGAAGGTGCTGGGAGGGGAGGGTGGTTTGGTGGTAGCGTGCACTTTGTAAGTGAGTGGAAGAGGGAATGATCTTTATAGAAAATGGATAGGGGTGGGGAGGGAAGCACATCTTAATTGTTGGTGTTCATTTGCAGCTGACGGAAATTCCAGAGGTGACATGATGCCCACAGAGACTGCGAGATTTTAAAGTGATGAAAAAGGAAGTTCTGTCCTCGTCATATTTGGAGGGATGGGTTTTGGGAGTGGGGTTGAGGGAAGTGGATGAGATGAGCTGGAAGGCATCATCGACGACGTGACAGGAGAAAATGCCTCGCCACTGATTCAAATTTCAAATTATTGTGTTGCTTTAGCAAATGTTCAGACAGGAGAGAAAAGTGGGGAAAGCAGTCACTTCCTAGTCAGGGATTGATCCATTATGCGACAACCAACGGATTCACTTTTGACTGAACCAGCTCCCATTTTCCCT
>NC_057716.1:110857368-110861518 GCF_004010195.1 Chiloscyllium plagiosum
TAGTAGCCTGTATCTCAGTAATGTCCTCGACATCATTGTCGTTTTCTAGACTGAATACTGTTGAAAAGTATTCATTTAGTGCTTCCCCCATCTCCTCTGACTCCACACACAACTTTATCCACTGCTATTGCTGATTGGCCAAAATCTTACTCTCGTCATTCATTTATTCCTTAAATACCTATAGAAAGCCTCAGTGTTTACCCTGATCCTATCCACCAAAAACTTCTCATGTCTCCTCCTGACTCATCTGAGCTCTCTCTTTCGGTCTTTCCTGGCTACCTTGTAACCCTCAAGCGCCCTAACTGAGCCTTCGCCTCTCATCCTAACATAAGCCTTCTTCTTCCTCTTGACCAGACAGTCTACTTCCTTCGGAAAACACGGCTCCCGCTCTGGACAGCTTTCACTCTGTCTGACAGGTGCATACTTTTCTCGGAAACACAGTAGCGTTTCCTTGAATAAGCTCCACATTTCTAATGTGCCTATCCACTGCAGTCCCCTTCTCCATCCAGTGCTTCCTAAGTCTGGCCTAATCGCATCATAATTGCCTTTCTCCCAGCTGGAACTCTTGTCCAGTGGTATACACCTATCAATTCCTATGTCAAATCCCCCGTAACAACTACCCTGTCATTCTCGCTGCTATCGAGAATCATCTTTGCTATCCTTTCCTCTACATCTCTGGAACTATTCGGAGGCCTAGAGAAAACTACCAACAGGGTGACATCTCATTTCCGGTTTCTAACTTCAGCCCATATTACGTTTGTTGACGAGTCCCCAAACATCTTTTCTGCAACTGTAATACTGTCTTTGACCAACACTGCCACAGGTCCCCCCTCTTTTACCTTCTTCTCTGTTCTTACTGAAACATCTAAATCCTGGAATCTGCAGCAGCCATTCATGTCCCTGTTCTATTCATGTCTACGAACTTGCCACAACACCGAATTCCCAGGTACCAACCAATCCTGCAAGGTCATCGACCTTACTCCAGATGCTCTTGGCGTTGAAGTAGACATACTCCAAACCAACGTCTTGCTTACCGGTGCAATCTTGCGACCATAAGACTTGTTTTGGACCTCCCTACTCTCAAACTTTTCGATACTTGAAATACAACTTTGGTTCCCATCCCTCTGCTGGATTAGTTTAAACACACCCCAATAGTCTTACGAATTGACCCCCAGGATATTGATACCCCTCTGGTTCAGATGAAGCCCATCCTGCTTGTACAGGTCCCAACTACCCCAGAAAGATCCCTAATTATCCAAGAATCCAAAACCCTCCCTCCTGCACCATCCCTGTAGCCACGTGTTCAACTCCACTCTCTCCCTATTCCTTGCATCACGAGCACAACAGCAGGGAGGGAATTTGAAAGGACGGATGGAAGTGTATTATGACCGTGACTTCCAAACGAACGGATTAGAGTTTGAGCTGCAGAAGAGCAGAGACGTGGAAGAGTTAATGATGTTAATGAAGTGCAAGTGATGTTCGGGATATGTGGTTAAAACCACATCAGAAATTGAAGTATGTCACCATGGTTATGACGTGCCTGTTCAGACCCAGACAATTACCAGGGAGGAGATTGAATCAGTGGCGAGGGATTTTCTCCTAGGACTTGGTCGATGATGCCTTCCAGCTCATCTCATCCACTTCCCTCAACTCCGCTCCCAAAACTCATCCCTCCAACTGAGACGAGGACGGAACTCCCTTCTACATCACTTTAAAATCCAGCACCCTCTGTAGACATCATGTCATCCTCCGGCATTTCCGTCAGCTGCAAATAAAACCCACCAACTAAGATGTGTTTCCCTTCCCACCCCTACCCACTTTCTGTAAATATCATTCCCTCTTCGACTTCCTGGTGGTGCACGCCCCCACCAACCACCCTCCCATCCGCTCCCAACAAACTTCTCATTCCAACACGGGATTTGCAAAACATCCATCCACACCTCCGCCCTCAACTCTGTCCAAGGCCCCAAAGAACCCTTCCATGTCCATCAGAGTTTCACCTGCATTTCCATGCATGTCATTTACTGTATCCATTGTTCCCTTTGCAGTCTCCTCGACACTGAGTAGATCGGATGCGTAATTACAGACCACTTCGGAAAAGTTCTCTGGGACACCCGCACCAAACAACACCACTGGCCGCTGGCGGAACATGTCAACTCTCCCTCCCACACAGCCAAGTTCATTCAGGTCCAGGGCTTCTGCCGCTCTCATGCACTGTCCTGTCTGTCCATCTTCCTTCCCACCGGTCTGCTCCACCCTGCGCTGCGACCTATAATCATTACCCCCACCTCCATCCTCCTATCACACTCTCAGTTACTTTGTCCCAGCCACACACGCTCCCATTTGTCTCTCTACCACCTCGCTTCACAAGCCTCTTTCCTGATGGTGCCCGAAACGTCGATTGTCTTGCTCATTGGATGCTGCCTGCCCTGCTGTGTTCTTCCAATATCACACTTCTAACTAAGTGGCGAGGCAGTGGATTTTGAGTTAGGGACAGAAGTCAGATGCCTCAGTTTTGCAATGATTCAATTGCAAGAAATGTCTGCTCCATCAGGACTGGATGGCAGACAATTCAAGACAGTGTTTGACCTGGAGGGAACAGGGAGGTGATCGTGTTCATATCCACCTGCTGACCCGCTGGTCTCTGTGGTGGAGGCTGTGTGCATGAAAGATTCTGACAAAATTCTCTTCAAATTCTTCGTGTCGAAAATCCCTTACCTTCAGACCTTATCTTCAGACAGAATCTAGAGTGTTGTGAAAGACGGTTTCATGCTCTCATTTTTGGATAACATCAGTTTCGCAGGATTTTAGAAGGGGAAGATTTACAAACCAACCTCTCCACCATAATCTGATGAAGCCGCACAGTTTATCCCGAATACAACTTGATCAGATTTCGAACATGAAATGAAAAAGCTCTGGTTACAGTGTGAGATAAATCGTTCACTTATTGTGTGTGTGGACGAGGCTTCTACCTGTCATCAGACCTTACAAAGCTCAATTGCAATCAAACTGAGGAAAGACTGGGGAAACGTGGGGATCCACTCCCTGGCTGAGCTGAATTCCCGTGGACGCAATGATACCAGGAACAAACCATTCACCTGCTCAGAGTGTGGGAAGGGATTCACTCTGTCTCTGACCTGCTGTGACACCTACTCGTTCAAAATGATGAGAAACTATTTCAATGCCTGAACTGCGGAAAATGCTTTCAAACATCCAGCAATTGGAGAACCGAACACCTCGCTCATACTAATTAGGAACCTTTTATCTCTCCGGACTTTGGAAAATGTTATCAACCCTCTGTGTGCTTCATCTTTGAGAAATGTGTTCACATAAACAAGAGTCCATTAAGAATCAAAGAGACCTGACGTGTGATCCACGTGCTCACCCGGAGGAGAGACATCTCCAGTTCCAAATCTGTGGGACGTGCTGTAACGTCCGAGCGACCGGATGGCTCATCACCTTTCAACACAGTATTATCAGGTCTTTCTAAATGCCATGACTGCGGGAAGTGCTGCACTCTTTCCTGAATACTAACGTGTCATCAACGTGTTCACACTGAAGAGAGACATTAATCACTATAAACGTTCCTGGGGACAGTATATCATGAACGTCTTCACATTGAGGAGAGACCTTTCAAACATATAGTCTATGGGATGTGCTCTCTAGTCTCTGTGGAACTGATGTCCCATCGATATTTTCGAATTGTGAGAGACGTTTCAAGTGTATTTATTCCAGGAAGAGGTTCAAGCAATCATCTCAACTCTCAGCACACCATCTGTTTTGCAGTTGTCAGCAAGCATTTACCTGCTCCATATGAGAAAAACAGTTAGGTCACTCATCGACCCTGCTGAGAGAGTAGAGGGATCCCACTGAGGGATGGAATTCACTCACTCATCGACCCTAAAGAGACAGCGTAGAGTTTACATACCTCAATACCGATTGAACTTTGTTCATCACATTCAGGTCTGAAAGCAAAGTTTTAATATTCTAGATAACAACCAAAAAAATCTGCTTTGTGTTAAACACAGTATCGAAGGTCATTGGAAGGATGGGATTACAGAGTACGGGAACCATCAGCACAAGTTGTCAAGGAGAAATCACATTTGACAAATATATTAGAATACTTTGAGGAGATAATGAGCAAATGAGA
>NC_057716.1:110861704-110865029 GCF_004010195.1 Chiloscyllium plagiosum
TGGCAAACTGCTAAATAAGAGGCCATGGATTGAGGCTTGGCTGACTGGCAGAAGGCAGACAGTTGGGTAAAGAGGTCTCTTCCAGGCTGGCAGCCCGTGACTAGTGGAGTTCAAAGGAGTCAGGGTTTGCACCACAGCTATTCACATTATGTATGAATGGTCCATTCAAAGGAACTGAGGGTGTTGTTGCTCCATTTGGAGAAGACACAATGATAGGTGGAAGGCCAGATCTTATTGATGAACACTGTACCACCGTGCAGCCCACAAACGGAGTGAGTGCTTCGAAAAACGTTGTAGTTGCCATACTTTGTGGAAAATATGAGGTCATATGTTTGGAGGAAAGAGTAGAGGCATAGACAATTTTCTGAAAGCAGAAAGAATTCCAAGTTCAATTTTCTCTTATGTTTAGCATGCAGTTTGAGTTGGTGTTTAGGAAGGCAAATACAATGTCGGAGTTCTGTTCAAGCAAATTAAAAAGCACGGGCAGAGGTTTAGGCCTCAGTCAATAGGAGGCTCTGGACCATTGCATTTGGAACATTGGGAGTAGGTTTTGGCCCCATATCTAAGTGATGGTATGTTTTGCGTGGTGGATAGGAGGTTTATAATGGCTGACTCAGTGGTGAGTAGTAATGTCTTGCAGCCTCCGCGATGTTTGTTCAATATCTACTTTGGACGAATGTGAATTTGGAGTTGGCACATCCTGTCCGTTTCAGCCTGCGTTTCCTCCCCAGACTAAAGATTTGTGGCTGACGTTCTTTCGTCATGAGAAATTCAGAGTTACAGGAATTGGGTAGAGGTGTGAGTTGGGTACGATTCCCTTCGCATGATTAGTGGGGGTTTCTTGGTCCAAATCTCCGTTTCGCGCATTTTAGGTATTCCGTTAGAACAACGTTGATCGCAGGGATTTAGGCCTTGTCATAAGATTTTTTTACGGAGGTAACACCTTCCATATAAACACATGGTTTCAAGTGAACGTCTTGAACGATATAAGGAGTGGAGGGACATTCTTGAGGAGGACATCATAAAGGTCAATGGAGAATATTAAATAGCCTTAAACCATAAAGTTAAGTATAATCTAAAGAGATCCTGCAAGTACATTAAGAAATTGAGACGAAATAGGACCACTTTAAGATGAAAAAACTCACCTATGCCTTGATCCTCAGCAGATGGAGAAACATATAATGTTCATTTCGCATCAGTTTACACTGTGGAGAACGAAATGGCGGGTACACCTAAATACTGATGTTTTGAAAGTAGTTCACATTGAAAAAGAGAAGTGCTGGAGGACCTGGAAACTATGAAGTTGGATATTCCTCTGGGATCTGATCTCCTGTATCCAGGAAACTTGTGGGAAGTTAGGGAATGAAACTGTTGGGCCCTTCGTAGAAATATTTTTATCATCTATTATTACGAGTGAGGCGCTGAATGACTGGGGGATGGCTAATGTTGTGCGTTTGTTTAGAAAGGAATTCATGGAGAAGTCTGGGATCGATAGACCTGTGTGTCTGGTTATGGTCGTGGGTAAGTTGTTGGATGCAATTCTTACCGATAGGATTTATTTGAATTTTTAGATACAAAGAATGAATCGGGATAATCAGCATGGTTTTGCACAAAATTGATTGAGTCTTTTGAAGGCGTAACCAAGAAGATCAATGAGGGCAGAGCAGTAGATGAGATCTATATGGCAATTCTTACCGATAGGATTTATTTGAATTTTTAGATACAAAGAATGAATCGGGATAATCAGCATGGTTTTGCACAAAATTGATTGAGTCTTTTGAAGGCGTAACCAAGAAGATCAATGAGGACATAGTGGTAGAGTTTGCTCACTTGGGCTTTAATAAAAGCTTTTACACTGTTCCACATGGTTGACTAATTCATAAAGTTAAATCACATAAGTTAAATGTAAGGATTCCAATTAGATATAAAATTAGTTCGATAGCAGGATGCTGAGAATGGTGGTGGAAGGTAGATTTCAGACTGGAGGACAGTTACTAATGGTATCCCATTGGCTGAGCGCACATTCATTTTATTTTTCATTTAAATAAATGAAGTACGTGGGAAGATAGAAAATGCTGAGAATGGTGGTGGAAGGTAGTTTTCAGACTGGAGGACTGTTACTAATGGTATCCCATTGGCTGAGCGCACATTCATTTTATTTTTCATTTAAATAAATGATGTAGGTGGGAAGATAGAAAGCATGGTAAGTAAGTTTGCAAAATTGGTAGTAGAATGGACAATAATAAGTTTCTGGAAGGTTGTGAAGCGATTTTCTCGTCAGGTCAGTTTCTTTCTGGCCTCGAGTTTAAAAAGCTTGTGGGGGAGGAGTTGTGAAGGGCCATTCGTCCATCGTGAAGCGTACGTTATCAGGCATCCATCTATTCTCGTCCCAGTTTGCAGCAATGAGATTGTCTATGTGATCTGAAATGACATAACAATGGTACTGAAGGTTGACCTGGTCACACTGTTGTAACCCCTTTGAGGAACGTATTCTCATGTTCAAATACAGAGGTAGTCACGCAGCCACAGTCCCCGATAGTGACAGAGTCCTCAGGATTATACTCATTCCATGTGCTTTATGTCTACAAGTATCTCCGGAGAAAGGAGGCTTCAAGTGGAATACAAGGCACTTCGTCAGGAAATGTGCACCGTTGCTGTGAGCCGCGATATGAAATGGATACTGAGCTGAAATGGTCCCAAACGCTTCTCATGTGAAACTTTCAATAACACAAATCCCACCAAAACAAGCTCTCTGGCTCCTGGGACCTGACAGGTTAGCGCCCAGCAGACATCCCTCCCTAAAAACAACGGGCACACGGCAAAATCTAAACACTTTCATGTCTTGTCTTGTTCTGTTTCTGTTGCTGTCAGATCTCCCGCTTCCGCTGAACGTCGAGTCCCAATGCCAATGAGCTGTTTGATATCAACACAGGCACATCGAGAAAGTAATCTTTATTTCAAAAGCAGAGCCAGGCATTGTAAGCTGCAAGGGTTTGCTCTCTGCTGGGTCATGAAACATCACGGTCTCGTTGTCCTCATTATCATATCGACTGATTCCACAAATATGCACCGCAACAGTTATTACCAATTGAAATGTCCCAATGAATACCGTGACGGACAGAAAGATCAGGGGAGAGTAGCTTCGACCCCTTCCTTGCCGAGGGACATTTTGCAAAGAATGTCCTGTTACTTGACAAAATGACCTCCTCAAAGCTGGCCATGGAAGTGTCTAGCACAATAATATCCTTTGGCCCATATATCTGCACAGTCCAACACAATCCTCCTGAACTGTTCTTATCTCATTTGGCGTCAATTGGTTCAGAGG
>NC_057716.1:110867100-110880857 GCF_004010195.1 Chiloscyllium plagiosum
CCATGTACAGAGATTCACGACCCTGGGAATGTTTTGATTGGAGCAAAGAAGATTAATGGGAAATTTCTTGGGGACGTTTAGAATGATGTGGGAGAAAGAGCTGTGGATAGGCGGATTAATCGTCAGGAGGAAGTGCTGCCTCTGACCAGGGTAATTGACCAGAGAACGAGGAGGGAAGACGTTTAATGGAATAAGACAACTTGTTTCAAATAAACTCAGTGAAATCTACATATATCCCATGCGTTTTTTTATCATCTGTGGATAGAGAAACAGGTCCGTTTTGAGTCAGGTCCGTTTCTTGTTCAGAACGCAAGTTTCCTACATGTCAAGAAATGAGTAGCCCTGAGAACATATCGAGTTGTTTCGGCGGGTTTTCTGGAGTTGCAGCGATAACTCTTCCAACAAGAAAACATTTAAAATCAACTGTGAGGGAAACATGCTCGGTATTGATGAGAGATAGAATGAATATGAAGGATCCCTTTTCATGAGCAGAGAGATTATTTACACGGCAATGTTCGAGGAATAAAGATGCACTTATTTCGCGCTTTTCAGCTCCACTTTAATCACAGGCACTGAAGCACCTGTGAAGCTAATGTGTCATTGTCAATAATAATGTGCTAATCAGGACAGTTTGTTCAAACAGAGGTCAAAAAAGAAACTCAGAACTGGCACTAGAAACGCCAGTGAAATTATGTTTTACTTTAAAAGTTTGTCCTGCTCTTGTTTATATCCAGAATTGTGCAGGACCAGTAATCCCAATCTCAGGGGAAGGCGTTACCCTCTTAAGAAACAAATGAGGAGGATGTTCTCACATTCAGTGTGTAGCAAGTATGTAGAAGTATTTACATCCGAGGCTTGTCAAGACTGGGTATGTTCAAGGGTTCAATTATCTCTCTGTTAATAGCATGCAGCAAGTGCAGTGTGAAATGTGTCCAAATGTGCTGACAATACACACTCGTGGGAGCGCATGTTATGAAAAGATCATGGCAATATGCATAGGTATATAGATAGATTGCGTGAGTGGGGACAAACTATTCAGGTGCAGTTTCATGTCCGGATTATGAGGTCATGAACTTTGGTCGGAAGAGTCAAAAGACAGATTACTATTAAAATCGAGAGAAAGTAGAAGAAACATGTGACGCAGAAGAATATTATACACGGCACAAAGTTTAGTATCATATTCTTTCCCTGACAAAAAGGATGGCTTCCTTTCCGAATGCTGACAATGAAAAAGATTGTTTCCCAGGAAAGATAAATAACTGAAACTAATAGCCTAATCGAAAATTTAGAAAAGACTTGGATCGTTCTAATGGACGACGTTGATGTTTATGGCTCGCTAACATTTGTTTCCAATGGGGCTGGGAGTGGGAGTTAGGAACCTGGGGAGTGCAAGTCAGTTTACCCATGATTACTGTCATCCTTCATCTGTCTACGTCATTTTGTACGTTTTATTTCGCATTTTGGTTCCTGTGAGTGCCCTTGTAAACTGTACCCGCTGGTGCCTTATTTCTCTGGTTGCTCTTCATCACGACTCGAAAGAATTCAAAATTCTTTTCTCCTTGATTTCGGTGATCTCTAATCAAATATGACCAGAACCTCGATATTTTCCACGCCTGTCTGCCTTCTTGCAATATCAGTTGATCCGTCACTGTGTTACTGTTTCACAAATCAAGAACAAATCAAACCGCACCAATAGCATCTCGGATGTAAACGCAGAGAACTGCAGCCACTCCCCAGAGCACTGCCAACTGTGCGATCACAGAAGCACACATTGAGCAGCCAGGAATCTCAAAACAACAGAAACACTCTTTTGGGTTACGTACCTGGTTGTATATCTCAATCAGCAAACGAATTTTACATTGGTGATCCCAACAGTTCCCTCACACAAGGAACTAACTATTGCTGCAGACGGAGGAGAAAGTGAGGACTGTAGATACTGGAGGTCAGAATCGAGAGTGTGGTGCTGGAAAACACAGAAGGTCAGGCAGCATCCGAGGAGCATGATAATCGACGTTTTGGCCGAATGCCTGATGAAGTACTCATGTCAGAAACGTCCATTCTCCTGCTTCTTGGATGCTGCCTAACCTGCTGCACTTTTTCAGCAACGCACTCTCCATTGCTCAGACTGTCAGACAACCGAACTTCGAGCCACGGAATCAGCGACACTCAGTGTCATGAGTCAACCTACTGAGGACACCTGGCAGTGGTGTTTTGTCTCAAGTTGATCTTCATGAATGCGTATCGTGAGTTGTCTGTCCTTTATAATGTTTCCTGCAGTCCCTACGTGCAACGTTGTTTGTCCAAATGTGTCGTGCAGATGATGGGTATTGGGCCATTTTTTGGTGAAATGTTGTCAAATGTGGCTTTCGGTTTATGTTGTCTCATAAATCTGAGTGGTCAGAGGTGTCTGCCTGTACGTGCCGAGACATTTTTTACCTATAATGTAGAGTGATTGGTGTGTTGGGTCATGGAATGTCCGCCTCGCGTTGATTTTGGCAAGGGATCTGCGGCAATATCTACTGTTGCAAAGTATTTCTGGAGGATCCAGTAAACAACACAACCAGCTGTTCCGAGTAGCAATGCACAGCGATGACGAGGACAACAAATTCGACTGGATCAACACAAAAATAATAGGACAAGCTAAATAAAGTGCAGCCAGTGAATTTTTAGAATGACGAGACTCATCCAATGACTCCATCAAAAAACAGTTGATCTGGACCCAACATACTGGGACATGCAAAGGACAACAAGAACCAGCAACTGAAAGCTGTGTGGAAGGAAATCAAACCAATTCGAAACTCTTCAGGACAGCAGCGCTTCACACGATTTTCATCTGCCTTGAGGATATCACCGAGAAACGGGAGGAAACGGCCGCCAACCAACTTCCCAAAACCACCAAACATCCCCACACCATCTGCACCCTTCACTGGAACTGCAGATCTTTACACAAACCTTGAAACCCTGAAACAGTCAGAGCCACCCCAGCGGGAAAATGAACCCTGGCCTTCCATGTGACAACTGAGGTTACCAAACGCCACACGGTGGATGTCAGAGCTAACTGAGTCTGCAAGCTACTTGCGCATGTTCTTGTCAATAACACCTGCGTGATTATCCTCATCCCATTTTCCATCATTTAACGTTGTATGCCTTAAGCATTACAAATTCACAGTTAAATATCTCTAAAAATTGTGAAAATTTCTGCCGCTCTGACACATACAAACAGTGATGTCCAGATTCCAACCACTCCCCAGCTGATAAAGTTTTCTATGTACAGCTACTCGAACATTTATGACTCTTATCTTAAATCTATGGCTACCGTTTGATTGATCCCTCCATCATAGGGAAAGTTTTCGTTAAGTGTACCTAATCCATTCCACTCATTATTTCCTACATCTCAATACTGTCTCCTCTCAACCTCTACAGCTCTCAGAAAAACAAGGCCAGTCTAAATGAACTCTATCATAGCTGAAGTACTTCAATCCAGACAATATATTGGCAAATCACTTGTGCACCGTTTCCACAGCTGTCATATCGCTTCTTTTATGTGAATTGCAGCATTGTACATAATACTCTGGTGAGAGATGAATAAAGACTTGAAATAAATGTGGGGAATTCACAAACATTGGTCTTTTCCAATAAATTCTATTTTCCTCGAAATTGTTCTGTGTCTTTTCATGAACTCAGTGCTCCAATGAACTCTGGTCCATGCAAATCAAACACTGTACATGAGGATTGATAACCAACCACATTATCTGATTGCATAAAGTGTCTTAAAGGTCCTCATGGTGGTATTCGGGCATGTTCACCTAACAAGAGTGACAGCTGCAACACTAACCTACCGGTGCCAATGTGAAAGTGAATGTTAATTTGTGCAATGCCCCAGAGACATGGGAGGAGGGATGGAAAGGAAGAATAGTGATTGTGAAAGGGAGAAAATTCTCCGAGATTCGATGCAGATAAAGTTTGAAGCAAATAAATCATCACCTTAGAGAGTATTTTCACATTAAAATTGATTGTTTCCTTTCTGCGTTTGTTTTGCAAGGGTTATGTGAAGTAACATGGAACAAATGCGCATTACTGATACTCGGATTTGAATGGAGGTTGCTTCGGCCACAATGCAGAGACGAACCACTGTACGATCACATGAAAAACCCAACAGTAAAAGCAATAAATGCAATGCCTGAGATTGGCGAGGAACTGCACCACATGCACAAGAGGACAACGCACTGAGATTGGAATCAATCGTCAACTTCGATGCCCTCATTGGCTGTGGAGATTCCATCATTGAGAATGTTGAAGACTGAGTTCAATAGATTTCTAGCAAAGATGAAATGTACAGGCGATAGTACACAAATTGTTGAAATGTAAGTCTCAAAAACAACGAAGTTCCACATCGTTACTTTATCAGTCCAGAGGGACCACGTAGTAACAACTGTTGAAAACTCACATCACACCATTTCCCAGGTCTGGAATCAGAGAAATTTAGTGACGCAGTGGCGAAGATCCGATCGGAAATTGGGAGTGGAATGAAGCCGTGGATATCGACTCCATCTGCCAGTGATAAAGTCCGTGAGCATGCATTCCTTCTATAAATGCAGAGAGGCGCGTGACACGCCCAGGCTGGGAGCTCCAAACTCGGCTGGAGCAACTTCTGTTGACATGGAATAGGGAGCATTGGGAGAAGAGGCTGGGAGTTCTAACCTCATCTGGATACACTTCAATTGACATGGCGCAGGAAACATTGGGTTGATGGAAAGTACACTGAGCCATTTCAATCTGAACTGAAATAGTTTTCGGCAGCATACATTTTTGTGGATTGAGGGAGGATCTTCCCCAGGGAATTGCCACAATTGTAAATAAACATTTTGCAAAGACTCAGCTCGTGTGGAAGTATCTGTGCATTATGAAACGGACTAAATATCATTGCACTCTGACATTTCTCATATTCTGACACTGCAGTCGGTTAATTTTCTGGAAGGATATTTATAAATTTTCTTTGTGTTATTCAATTTCCTGCAAGCTTGTTCTGGTCTGGTCATTGATGTAATATAAACAACCAGAAATTAGCATGAAGTTAGGATTCGTTTCGAGGTTCTGTCGAATTACGGAAGAACAACAGGAGAGTAGAGGTGAAATTTATCAGAACAGCAGTGATCAAATTGAGTGGACGGGCAGACAAAGGGTGAAAGGAAGCTTCACGGGGATAAATGTGCTTTCTTTGCAAATGAAACGTACCGTGTCACAAAGTGGTGACAATTGAAGTCAAGCATTGTGGGTGATAATATTTGCTGGTTTTGTGAATGTCTCACCTGCACTGACAGGAATGGAGTATATAAGTCCTTCTACACAGAGTGAGGCAGGGAGAATGTAAACACAGCAAGCTCCAAAAAAACAGAAATATTTCTTCTTTTCTGAACTTCAGTCCCGGACTAAGATTACCTTTGCAAAATTATTTTACACCATGTCAGAGGAGGATTTACAGATTCGAACACGGAAACCAAATTATGTATCAAGATTAAATCATGCCACTTTATTCGCTGAGATAAAAGCAACATGGAAGTTTTACCTTCTGACTCGCAGTAATTCTTGCACAATATCATAAATTTGTTTCCCATGAAACGGGAACAGCTGCTCTTCCTCTAACGTCCTAAACGTATTAAAACCTTGGTATGTTGAACAAATCACACCTGAATCGTTTTTGATCTCTGTAGAACAACTTCAACTTCTCCACCCTGAACTTAGATATAATATTCTGCATTTCTTTGACTGTTCTGATAAATCTCCTTTTCGATTTCTCCACAGACATTCACATTCTTTGTCGAGATCACCTGTTTGTGCAAACCCAAATGCTGTGTATTCATGTGGGTGATGTCATCACACACAGGCAATTGCTCAGTAACATCACCCTGATTCCTGGGTATTTCCTCGAGTGTGAAAGTTTGCTTTGACCACAGTGCTTCTGATTTCGTTCGAGCTGCCGGGTCCAGCATTTGATTATCAAGAGAAAATCAAATAAATCAAATAAATGACTTCAGTATTTTTAACTGATAATCTACTGTTACAATCTGACACAACCTTTTGTACTGTCCACTCTACTACCAATCTTGATCTCATATGCAAACTCACTGACCATGTTTTATACATTATTATCTAAATCATTTGTATGACTGAAAAACAAAAGTGGGCTCAGTATTGAACCCTGTGGAACACAGCTGGTAACAGTCCTCCAGTCAGAATACTAACTTCCACCACCGTTCATGCCTTCTACCATTAAATTAATCCGAAATAAACAAGAACCTTAAACACAGTAAAAATGAAACAGAAGCTTATAGGTAAAAATTAGAAGGGCAGAAGGAGAAAGGTTATTAGTTAGTGCACCACTGCTGAAGGATCTCAAAACCTGAATTCAGCTTTCCAGAATGACCACTCCTATTCCATTGTACAGTTCATTTCTAAATCATAAAATCTTTGGCCTTAAGCCTCAGCTGTTTACGGAGAAACGAAAGGTCTCTCAGCGAGCACTTTTATCTCTGTAATACTTCATCCGATTCAGAGCCTGAATTGTTTTACAACGCCTTTGATAAAAAAACATATCAAGACACATTATCCTTGAGGAAAAGAACAGCTCCGTTTTTTTAATAAAAGCGAACATCTTTGTGAGAGCCCAGTCCGTCCAAACTATCTTCATAAGTGAAACTCTTCGAACAGACAATATCCTGGTAAATCTGTTCTGCACCGTTACCAATGCAATCACATCCCTGCTGTAATAATTGCAGAAAGCCACACAATACTCCAGCTAGAGCCGATTGGGCAAATGAAATTAACAACTTAGAAAACCACAGAAACTGCACTTTTCCAATAATATGACTTTTACACAATACTGCCCCGTGGAGAAAGTGAGAACTGCAGATGTTAGAACTCAGAGTCGACAGTGTGGTGATAGAAAACACAATAGGTCAGGCAGCATGCGAGGAGCAGGAGAGTTGATGATTTGGGCATAAACCCTTCAGCAGGAATGAGGTTCGTGGCCGTGGGGGCTGAGTGATAAATGGGCGGTTTAGAGGGTTTGGGTGCGTGATAGCTGAGAATGCGATGAGAAGATAAATGTGGAGAATAACATACTGGTTCTGACACGAGGTGGAGCGAATAGGTTGGAAAGGTGATGTGCAGGTCATGAGGGCAATGCTGAGTTGGAATCATGAAAGTAGAATAATATGAGGGAATGGCGAATGAGGAAACTGGTGATCCCATGAGGCATCAAGGTCCCAAGGGGAAGATGAGGCCTTCTTCTTTCAGTCGTCATGTGTTTAGGGAATGTCAATGAAGGCGGCGCAGGACCTGCATGTGCTTGGCAGATTGGGAGGGGTAGAATGAATTGCATCAATGATGAGCTCCCAACCGCATATCAAAGCTATTATTACGAACATGTTGTTACATCTCAGGAACAATATCAAACACTATCACACCTGAGGAGAAGGCGAGGATTGCAGATGCGAGAGATTAGAGTCAGGAAGGATGGCGCTAGAAAGCACAGCAGTTAGGCAATACCTGAGGACCAGGAGTGTCAATGCTTCCAACATTTCTGACGAAGAACTTATGCTCGAAACATCGACTTTCCTACTCCATGGATGCTGCCTTACCTGGTGTACCTTTCCGGATCCACACTTTTAACTCGACACCACCTCAGCTCAATTGCATAGGAAAATTAAGATGCACCTGTCACCACTCAGTTGATTCTTCTGTCGCATGTGAGAAAAACTGCAATGTTCATTTCCCCATAAATATCAGGTCATTCATATCACTAATGAAAAGAAAACTGCAGGGGCTGAATGTCTGAGAGAAAATAAATAATTGTTGCAGAATTCAGCATTCTGTCAGTTCAACTGGATGTATATTAATCTTGGTAAAGGAAAAGAGAAAGCTGCAGTTTAATAACTGCTACATTCTGATTCTGAAAAGAAAAACGAGTTTCATGAACTGTAATGTTTCGATCAGGCAATGCCTGCTCACCTTGTCAAGTGCTGATAGGAAGGGAGGAATATATATTGGCTTCACCACTGCTGAACAGATGAAACATATCATGATGCCTTCCGAATCAGTTGATGCTCCTGCATAAAAATCAATGTGACTCATATCCCAGCACAGCCAGTTCGGTGTGTATTTCAGAGTACTGCAACATCACATTTAATTTAAATGATCTTTATTGATTGTTCCTTATAAATATGGCATTCTCCATTTCAAAGTGCATTGGACAGTATTGTACGCACTCTCTTATTCATCGGTACATCACTCAATTTTAGTACCTCTCACGTTCAATTCACGACTTCACTACCAAACGACTTTCACGAAAAAAAAAATGTTTATTTTTAAAACCGAAGACTGAGCTGAAGCAATGCCTGTTGGAATTCAACCATCATTCTCTCACTCTCTATGCCTTTTTTTAGTGTGTCTCATTGCCTGTCACCATAAACCTGTGCCCTTAGTTTTGAACTTCACCATTCTGCGCAAACGATTTAGGCCAGTTGCAAATCCATACCCGTCAAGATTTTATAAACGGTGAGATTGTGAAGCGCTGCCTGGAACATACCAGCTAAAAAGCTCCTGCATACCCCATCTCCACGCTTAATTCCAGCCCTCAGGTCCCCGCAACATCCTTTAAATCATTCGTGGACAGTTTCAATTTTCACAAAATCCTTCCTGCAGAAGTTGACCATAATTGCAATCGGTATTCTAAATGTGATCTCACCAATGCTCTATATCGTCTAAATGTGATCTCATCAATGCTCTATATTGTCATTCTGACGAATGACAAAAAGCGTGCCAAGTACTTTCTTCATCATCTTGTCTACTTGTGACACCAGTTTATCTGCTTTTATAAATTTTGCCTTGACTGATAAAGTTGTGATTGTCACGATGTTCTGCTGCCTTGACGGAGATGGGGCCCAACATGCAAAATCTCTCTGTTCCTCTGGGTTTCCGCGAGTCCTGCCACTCATTGAATCATCCGTTCATGTGTTACTTCCAATGTGCATCACCTCACGTTTTTCATGGTTAGTTTCAACATCCCCTATCTGAATTTGACATTTGACAAATCCATCTCTGAGCTCCTCCATCCTATGACCTTCTTCCTCACTATTAACCACTTTGCTAATATTCGTATCATGGACAACTCTGTTTCTCATTTCCCGCTAACCTGTTCTATATTCTTTACATACATTCACAAACGACATGGGACCCAGCATTCATCCTTGTGTGTTACACCACTGAATACCAGTTCCAATCACACAAACAGCCTTCATCTCCATCCTGTGTCTCCTACCACCACCAAATTACGTTTGGCTCCAACTTGCCAGGGGACCTTAAATCCCTTTTCATTTTTATCCTCATACCAGTCTCCAGTGTGGTGTCGTGTTAAAGGCTTTCTCGAAAACCACACAAACAACATCAATTTTACTGCCTTCGTTAAAAAATCCGATCACTTGCCAATCAAATATACTTCATCCAATCTGTTAGGCATGACATTCTGTAACAAAACCGTGATGACTCTTCCTGATGAAATCTTGCCTGGACAAGTGGCAGTTAACTCTCTCCTTCAGGGTTTGCTCCAAAAAGTACCCTTTAACTGATGTGAGACTCAATGCTGTGTGATTCTCTGGTTTATCTCTCCCAATCTTGCTGAAAAGTGGAACTGCAGTAGTCCAATCCACTACAAAGCCAAAGAGGAAAGTAAAACATTGCTCAGAACACCTGTAATTTCCTCCTTTGTCACAGAGAGGAACATAAGGTACAAGTGCGTCCTGAATTGGGAATATGCCCACTTCAAGCCGGTCAGAACCACGAACACTTCCTCAGTTCCTGTGCCAAACGTCTTCAGAACCTTTCCATCACTCTCCCCTCAATCTGCCCCTATATCTTCCCACAAGAGGAATGTTTGCTAGCTGAAAAATTAAAGTGATTCACTCAGTTATCCCATTTGCTGACATTACTGTACTGTCACACTGGAAGGTGATCATTCAGATATTTTAACTCGAAAACGCTGTATTCAGCCTTTGTGGTTATAAAACACTTTGCTTGATAGCCACAGGCTATTACAGTGAGAAATGGTTTGAATTTTCTCTAACTGAAAAACATTCATTTTATTCCACCTCTTGTGGAGATTCCTATCTGTTCACATCTGACATGACAGAGATTTTGCTCTCTGTTGTTTATCATATCCAGAACAGTACTCAGGCACAAATCCAAGCACATGATTTCTATATTTATTGACCTACGAAGTCGATGCCAATGCCTCACATTGTAATGGGATTCATCAACAAGAGAACTTTTCAGGATTAACACAGTTCTGTCTTATCTGCAGGGGGTCATTACACAAGCACAGTATCAAGCTTCCTCAGGGGCAAGACCAAAACATGTTGGAAAGACAAATCGGAGTTAACATTTTCGGTCCAGTGACCCCGTCGTTAGCACTGATGGTCTCCAGGAAAATTTTCGTATACATGCAGAAGATATGTGGGGGCGCAGTAATTAGGAGGAAACAAGATGGGGATAGAGCCCAAAGAGAGAAACTAACAGTTGGGCATAGGAATTGATAATGATTTGTTTGGAGCATTAACAACTGTTCACGGAGACTGTTTATGACTAACCATAGGTAGTGCATAATGGCTGCTTTGCTATGACTAGGCCTGGGGGTATGTCGGGGGCCAGGACATGGGAGACGTCAGGCCTCTAAAATGACTGAAATTGATATGGAGGGTTGCGGGGTCCTCAAGCAGAAAATCGTCTGTTGCTTTAACAGCATGCGCTGAGCTATGTTGGAACACTGCAGTAAGCCTGAGATAGAGACGTTGGCTAGGAAACATGGTTCTGTGCGAAAGGAGCAGTCAACGTGAAGCTCAGGGACATTTCTGGCAATAGAACTTTTTATTCTGCAAAACGGTCATTCAGTCCACACTTCATTTCCCAAAGTAGTGGCGACCACAATAAGAGCAGTGAATCTATTAGACTGGATTGTGCAAAGTGTAGGGAAAGTGTTGCTTCACCTGGAACGTTTATTTGAGCACTTGTGTACTAAGCAGGGAGGTCAGAAATGGACAGGTGAGGAGAAGCAAGAAGCAAGAAGAAAGGATAGCGTAGAATATATTATTAGAGATGTTGTTAATCAGTGGGTAAGAAAGCGACCATAACGGCACTGTACCTGAATGCTCGTACATTTCTGAAGAAGGTTGGGGATATATCGGCATACATTATCATGAACAAATACGATTTAGTAGACATTGCAGAGGCATGGAGACAGCATAGTCAAGACTGGGAGGTAAATATTCACGGGCATGAGACAATTTGGAAGGACAGAAAGGATGGTAAGGAAGGTGGTGTAACTCAAACATTCAAGGACAACCTCAGACCGATGATGACAGATGATATACGTTCTATGGAGAATAGATTTGAATCCATTTGGGAGGAAATTAGAAGTTCTAAGAAGAAAATGTCACTGATTGTCGGAGTCTATCCGCCTCCATATTTTCAGATCACATTGGGGAGGGCAGTAAACAAAGGCATAAATAATACCTGAAAAAATGGTATGGCAATTATCAAGCAGGATTTTAAACAACATGTCAATCGATCGAAGCAGCTCAGTCAGGGTAGCCGTGACGAGGAGAGTATTGAGTATCTGCGATAGATTCCTCAAAGACTGTGCAATAGAACAGGTCAACAAGGGGAGCGGCCAAATTAGATTTGATACTGGGTAATGAACACAGCAAAGTGTTAGATTTGGCGGTAGGTGAGCACTTTGGCAATAGTTACCAAAATTCAGTTATGTTTACTTGAGCTTTCCAATGGGATAGTAATACAGCGGATGGCAAGCGTTACTGCTGGGGCAAAGACAATTGCAATGCGATGAGATAAGTTTACGCATGCACTGGTTCAGCAAGGAAACGGCAGGGAATGGGCAGAATAGAAATGTGGAGCTGATTCAAGGAGCAGGTTCTGTTTATCTTTGATAAGTATGTACCTGTCAGAGAGGGAGGAAACTGTCAAGCGCAAGAGTCATGATTACTGAGGAAGTCGAATCTCTTGCTAAGATGAAGAAGGCTTGTGTTAGCATGAGATGTGAAGGCTCAGTTCGGGCCATTGAAAGTTACAAGTTAAACAGGAAAGTCCTGAGGAGAGACTGAAGATGAGCCAGGAGGGGAGCTGAGAATTTGTTAGCAGATAGGATAAGGGAAAATCCGAAAGCTTTCCATAGGTATGTAAGGATTAAAACAATGAATGGAATAAAATATGGCCAATGAAGGACAGTCTTGGTAAGTAGTACCTGGAGTCAGAAGTCATGGGGGAAGCGCAAAAGCAATATCTTTCGTCAGAATTCGCACTGGAAAAACAAAATGTTGTCGAGAACAATACTGAGAAACAGGCTACTAGACGAGATCGGATTGAAGTTCCCAAGGACGAGGTGTTACAAACTCTGAAAATGTCAAAATATATATATTCCCGTCGGCCAGATGGGATTTATCCTCGGATTCTCTGGGAAACCAAGAATCTGATTTCCGAGCCTTCGACTTTGATCTTTATGTTGTCATTGTCCAAAGGTATAGTACCAGAACACTACAGGATAGTAAAAGTTGTTCCCTCATTCAAGAAGGGAAGTAGAGAAAACCATGGAAATTATAGACCATTGACCCTTCCGTCGGTTGTGGGTAAAGTGTTGCAAAAGTTCTAAGAGATAAGATTTGTAATCATCTCGATTGGAATACGTTTATGAGGGAAAGTCAAGCCGGTTTTGTGAATGTGAGGTCGAGACTCACAAACATTATTAAGTTATTTGAGTAGGTCATTAAACTAGATGACAATTTGTTAGCAGATAGGATAAGGGAAATTCCTAAAGCTTTCCATAGGTATGTAAGGATTAAAACAATGAATGGAATAAAATATGGCCAATGAAGGACAGTCTTGGTAAGTAGTACGTGGAGGCAGAAGTCATGGGGGAAGCGCAAAAGCAATATCTTTCGTCAGAATTCGCACTGGAAAAACAAAATGTTGTCGAGACAATACTGAGAAACAGGCTACTAGACGAGAACGGATTGAAGTTCCCAAGGACGAGGTGTTACAAACTCTGAAAATGTGAAAATATATATATTCCCGTGGGCCAGATGGGATTTATCCTTGCATTCTCTGGGAAACCAAGAATCTGATTTCCGAGCCTTCGACTTTGATCTTTATGTTGTCCTTGTCCAAAGGTATAGTACTAGAACACTACAGGATAGTAAAGTTGTTCCCTCAGTCAAGAAGGGGATTAGAGAAAACCATGGAAATTATAGACCATTGACCCTTCCGTCGGTTGTGGGTAAAGTATTGGAAAAGTTCTAAGAGATAAGATTTGTAATCATCTCGATTGGAATACGTTTATGAGGGAAAGTCAAGCCGGTTTTGTGAATGTGAGGTCGAGACTCACAAACATTATTAAGTTCATTGAGTAGGTCATTAAACTAGATGTCGGTTTGCTCACTGAATTGGAAAGTTCATTTCCAGACGTTTCATCACCCAACTAGCTAACATTTTCAGTGGGTCTCCAGGCGAAGCACTGTTCATGATTCCTGCTTTCTATGTATATGTTTGGGTTTCTTTGCGTTGATGATGTCATTTCCGTTGGTGAAGTCATTCCTGTTCTTTTTCCTCAGGGGGTGGTCGATGGCGTCGAGCTCGAAGTGTTTGTAGGTAGAGTTCTTGTCGTAATGCTATGCTTTGAGGAATTCTTGTGG
>NC_057716.1:110881357-110881606 GCF_004010195.1 Chiloscyllium plagiosum
AAACTTTATTGCTGGAACAGCACAGCAGGTCAGGCAGCATCCAGGGAACAGGAGATTCGACGTTTCGGGCACAGGCCCTTCTTCAGGAATCATCTGCAGACCTCACTTTCTCCTCATTTACAGAGGAACCTTGATTATCCAAATACCGATTATCTGAAGGAGATCTCCAGGTCCCGATGGAAACATTATATCAAAGACATATTTCCAACAGTGATCGCGTCTTTTGTTTAGTGATTAAACAGGCGCCAT
>NC_057716.1:110882373-110884192 GCF_004010195.1 Chiloscyllium plagiosum
CTCTGCTTTCTTGTTTGAAATTCAAATAGCAGGATAAGATGAAATGTGTATAATTCAGGCAAGGAACGTTAGTAATCTGCAACCAACCGCCTGTCAGGATAGAAAAAGCAGAAAACTCCAAAGCAGGTACGATCCATTTAGTTGTACACTTCCATTACTGAATACGTTTGCCCCTCTGAACCAAGTGACGCCAAATGAGATAAGAACATTTCAGGTGATTGTGTTGGACTGGTGCAGACTTAGTGGGCCAAAGGGCATTTTTGTGCTAAACACTTCCATAACCAGCTGCGAAGTGGTCACTTTGTGAAGTAACAGGACATTCTTTGCAAAATGTCCCTCGGCGAGGAAGAGGTCGAAGCTACTCTCCCATGATATTTCTGACAGTCACGGTATTCATTGGCACATTTCAATTGGTAATAACTATTACGGTGCATATTTGTGGAATCAGACTATATGATAATCAAGATGATGAGACCGTGATGTCTCATTAACCAGCCGAGAGCAAGCCCTTGCAGCTTACATTCCCTGGCTCTGCTTTTGAGATAAAGATTACTTTCTCGATGTGCCTGAGTTTGTATCAAACAGCTCATTGACATCGGGAATGGACGTTCAGGGGAAAGTGGAGGTGTGACAGAGGCAGAAATAGAACAAGGTGAGACGAGAAAGTGCTTAGATTTTGCTGTGCGTCTGTTGTTTTTTGTGAGGAATGTCTGCCGGGAGCTATCCTGTAAGGTCCCAGAAGCCAGACGGCTTGTTGTGGAGGGATTTCTGTTGTTGAAAGTTGCACATGAGAAGCGTGTTCGACTATTTCAGTTCAGTATCCATTTCATATCGCGGCTCACCACAACGATGCACAATTTCTGGCGAAGTGCCTTGTATTCCACTTAAAGCCGCCTTTCTCCAGGGAAACTTGCAGACGTAAAGCACATGGAGTGGGGAGAATCCTGACGACTCTATCACTGTCGGGGAATGTGCCTTTGTATGTGAACATGAGAATACGTTCCCCAAAGGGGTTTCAAGCGTGTGACCAGGTCAACCTTCAGTACCATTGTTATGTCATTTGAGATCGCAGGGAGAATCTAATTGCTGCAAACCGGGACGAGAATAGTTGGATGCCTGATATCGTGCGCTTCACGATGGACAAATGGCCCTTCTCCACTCCTCTCCCACATGCTTTCTAAATTGGAGGCCAGAGAGAAACTGACCTGACGAGAACATCGCTTCACAACCTTCTCCTACCAATTTTGCAAACTTACTTCTATCTTGCCACCTAAATCATTTATTTAAATGTAAAAAAAAAAATGAATGTGCGCTCAGTCCATGAGTCACATTTGGTAATACTCCTCCAGTCTACAAACGACCCTGCACCACCATTCTCAGCATCCTGCTATTAAACTAATTTTATATCTAAGTGGAAAACTTACATTTAACTCAATGCGATCTAACTTTATGAATTAGTCAACCATGTGGAACCGTGTAAAACCTTTTATTAAAGTCGAAGTGACCAAAGTATGTTACTTTGTCCTCATTGATCTTCTTGCTTACCCCCTCAAAAAACTCAATCAATTTTGTGCAAGACCATGCTGATTATCCCGATTAATTCATTCATATAAATCCTATCGTTTAGAATTACACCAAACAACTTACCCCCGACCTTTATCAGACACAAACGTCTATCACTCCCAGGCTTCTCCGTGAACTCCTTTCTAAACAAAGGCACATGAGGCATCCCCGGGTCATTCGGTGCCCCACTCGTCATAATAGATGATAAAAATATTTCTACGAAAGTCCCAAAGTTATCTTTACCTAACTTCCCACA
>NC_057716.1:110887591-110890165 GCF_004010195.1 Chiloscyllium plagiosum
GAAAGAGGCTTGTGAACCGAGGGGGTACAGAGACAAATGGAAGCAGATGGGGGTGGGACAAGGTAGCTGAGAGAGTGATAGATTGATGGAGGTGGGGATAATGATGAAAGGTCGCAGCGCAGGCTGGAGCAGATAGGTCGGATGGAAAATGTACGGATAGGACAGTTCATGAGAGTGGCGGAAGCCCTGGACCTGAGTGAACTTGGCTGTGTGGAGGGAGAGTTAACTGTTCAGCCAGGGGCCAGTGGTGTTATTTGGTGCGGGTGTCGCGGAGATGTTTTCCGAAGCGGTCTGTAATTAGGCATCCGATCTCCTCAATGTCGAGGAGACAGAAAAGGGTGCAATTGATACAATAAATTATATGCGTGGAAATGCAGATAAAACTGATGGACATGCAAGGGTCCTTTTGGGCCTTTGATGGAATTGAGGACGGATGTGTGGGTGGATGTTTTGCAAATCCCGTGTTGGAATGAAAAGGTGCTGGGATGGGAGGGTGGTTTTGTGGTAGCGTGGACTTTGTAAGGGAGTTGAAGAGGGAATGATCTTCATAGAAAATGGATAGGGGTGTGGAGGGAAACCCATCTTAATTGTTGGGGTTCATTTGCAGCTGACGGAAATACCAGAGGATGACATGATGTCTACAGAGACTGTTAGATTTTAAAGTGATGAAGAAGGAAGTTCTGTCCTCGTCATATTTGGAGGAATGGGTTTTGCGAGTGGCGTTGAGGGAAGTGGATGAGATGAGCTGGAAGGCATCATCGACGATGTGACAGGAGAAAATGCCTCGCCACTGATTCAAATTTCTCCCTGGCAATTGTTTGAATCTGAACAGACACATCATTACCATGGTGACATCCTTCACCTCGTGATGTGTTTTTAACCACATATCCCCATCATCACCATGTCAGCCGACTTGCACTTCATTAACATCATAAACTCTTCCACGTCTCTGCCCTTCTGCAGCTCAAACGTGAAACCATTCGTTTGGACGACACGGTCATAATACACTTCCACCCGTTCTTTCAAATTCCCTCCCTACTCTGGTGCTAGTGGGGCAATGAATGGAGAAAGACAGAGAGAGAGGAGTTGAACACGTGTCTACAGGGATGGTGCAGGAGGGAGGGTTTTAGATTCTTTGATAATTGGAGCTGTTTCTGGGGTAGGTGGGACCTGTACAAGCAGGATGATCTTCATATGAACCAGAGGGGTACCAATATCTTTGGGTGGTGGGGGGGGTGCGGTTTCGCTAAGGCTATTGGGGTGTGTTTAAACTAATCCAGCAGCGGGATGGGAACCAAAATTGTAGTTTAAGTACAGAAAAATTTGAGAGGAGAGAGTTCCAGAATCAGGTTTCAGGGGCGCAAGATGGCACCAGCAAGCGAGAATTTGGTTTGGAGTGTGTCTGCTTCAATGCCAGGAGCATCCAGAATCAGGTGGACGAACTTGCAGCATGGGTTGGGACCTGGGAATTCGACGTTGTGGCCATTTCGCAGACATGAATAGAGCAGGGACAGTAATGGTTTTTGCAGATTCCAGGATTTCAGTAACAATAGAGAAGAAGGTAAAAGATGGAGACGTGTGGCTGTGTTGGTCAAGGAAAGTATTACAGTTGCAGAAAGGATGTTTGGGTCTCGTCAACTGAGGTAATATGGGCTGAAGTTAGAAACAGGAAAGGAGAGGTCACGCTATTGGGAGTTTTCTATAGGCCTCCGAATAGTTCCAGAGATGTAGGCGAAAGGATAGCAAATATGATTTTCGACAGGAGTGATGGAGATAGGGTAGTTGTCATGGGGGACTTGAACTTTCGAAATATTGGCAGAAAACACTATAGTACGATTATTATATTTGGTTCAGTTTTTGTCCACTGTGTGCAGGAAGGGTTCCTTACACAGTATGTAGACAGACCAACAAGGCGCGAGGCCACATTAGATTCGGTAATGGGTAATGAACCCAACCAAGTGGTAGACAGGGAAGTAGGTGAGCACTTTGGTGATAGAGATCACCGTTCTGTTGAGTTTACTATTGTGATAGATATAGATAGGTGTATACCACTGGGCAAGAGTTACAGCGGGGGGAACGTCATTTATGATGCGATTAGGCAGGATTTAGGAAGCATAGGATGATGAAGGAAACTGCAGGGTATAGGCACATTAGAAATGTGGAGCTAAATTTGTCAGGCAGGAAGAAAGCTGGAGAGCGCAGGAGCCATGGTTTACGAAGGAAGTAGATTCTCTGGTCAAAAGGAAGAAGAAGGCTTATGTTAGACTGAGATGCGAAGGCTCATTTAGGGTGCTTGATGGTTACAAGGTAGCCAGAAAAGGCTGAAAGAGAGAGCTCAAATGAGCCAGGAGGAGACGTGAGACGTTGGTGGCTGATAGGATCAGGGTTAAACCGAAGGCTTTCGATATGTATTTAAGGGATAAAAAATTGACGAGAGTAAGATTAGGGCCAATCAGTGACATTTTTGGGAAGTTGTGTACTTTTCAACAGTATTCAGTCTAGAAAACGGCAAAGTTGTCGAGGGGAATACTGAGATACAGGCTACTGGACTAGGTGTGATTGAGGTTCACAAGG
>NC_057716.1:110890591-110892624 GCF_004010195.1 Chiloscyllium plagiosum
CCCACAATAGGCTATTGTAAAAAATCCGGAGGAATGGGATTGTTGGAGATAAAGCAGTTTGTGTCAGCAATTGGCTTGCTGAAAGAAGACACAGGGTGGTGGTTGTTGGGAAATGTTACTCCTGGAGTCCACTTAACAGTGCTAAACCGCAAGGATCGCTGTTGGGTCCACTGCTGTTCGTTTTATAAACGACGTTGATGTGGGCGGAGAAGAGTGTGTTAGTACTTTTGCAGATGACACTGAGGTTGGTGGAGTTGTGGATAGTGACGAATGACGTAGAAGGTTGCAGCGAGATATAGATAAGCTGCAGAGCTGGGCTGAGAGGTGGCAAATGGAATTTAATGCGGACAAGTGTGAGGTGATTCACTTTGGTCAGAGTAAGAGGAATGCAAAGTACTAGATTAATGGTAAGATTCCTGGTAGTGTATATGAGCAGAAAGATCTCAGTGTCCAGGTACACAGATCCTTGAAATTTGCCAGCCAGATTGACAGAGTTGTTAAGAAGGCATACAGTGTTTTAACTTTTATTAATAGAGGGATCGTGTTCTGGAACCATGAGGTTATGCTACAGCTGTACAAATTCTAGTGCGGACACACTTGGTGTACAGGTGTATTGTGTACAGTTCTGGTCACTGCATTATAAGAAGAATATGGAAGCTTTGGAAAGGGTGCAGAGGAGATTTACTCGGATGTTGCCTGGTATGGAGGGAATGTTTTACGAGGGAAGGCTGCGGTACTTGTAATTTTCTCGATAGAGAGAAGAAGGTTGAGATGTGACTTAACAGAGACATAAATTATAATCAGAGGGTTAGACAGGGTGGATATGGAGAAGCTTCTTCCAAGAATGGTGACAACCATCATGAGGAGGCGTAATTTTAAATTGAGGGATGATAGATAGAGGACAGGTGTCATAGGTATTTTATTTACTCAGAGAGTAGTAAGGGTATGGAATGCTTTGCCTGCAGCGGTAGAAGATTCCCTAACTTTAAGTATATTTAAGTCGTCATTGGACAAGCATATGAACGTACATGGAATAACGCAGGTAAGATGAGCTTCAGATTGGTACACAGTTCGGCGCAACATCGTAGGCTGAAGGGACGGTACTGCGCTGTAATGTTCAACGTTCTATGTTCTATGCTCTAACTCCCTCAGCTTCTGTTCAAGCGTGTACTTGCGTTCTGTTCACTGTTTCATTGTGCATTATGTGAATGACATTTTTACCAACGCCCATTTTCCCAAACGTGCAATGCGGCCTTCGCAGCTTTATCTTTCTACACGTGCTCCCTCATGTTGGAAGGGAAGGAGTTGCAGGTATTCACCCAATGATGTAATCCTGATGTCTTCCAATACCTCTTCTGCATGTGGGTGTACTCACGACAAGAGTTGCTCACCCATCACTGGGCAGCTAAATTTCAAAGGTTTCATCATTTTCTACAAGTCCCTTGACTGTCTTCCCTCTATGTATCACTGTCATGTCGTCCAGCCCACTCAAGAGCAAACGGAGCTGGTCAATAGTATGCCAACCCAGCCAGCGGACACAACACCCGGGATTATGTTTTAAAGTGCTCCCTCAGATATTCTGCATTCCCTCGAATTCCAACCTCCAGAGCATGTTCGATTTGAACTGTTTCATGTTTGGTGCCTAAACGTCATCTGCCAAAGCCATAAATTATGAAATCCCATCGCTATGTAAATCGCACAGGGCTATAGGAAAGGAATTACTCACCAAGTGATGAAGAAAAACTGTAATAAATGCTGAAATGAAGGGCAATTAATTGGTATCAACACTACGTCGTGTCGTTTTCATAATAGAAACTTCAAAGCTTTTTCTCTGTGTGAGTTTAAACAAATGTTGATCCCTGACACATTATGAGATATTGGGATGCTGACAAAGTGTTATATCAAACAAGTGATCAAAGAAGTGGGTTTCAAGCCGTATTTTGTCATACAAAACGAAGCTTGTATCACAAAACTGATTTGACAGAATTTGTTCTGCTCGAGGTCATCATCTTTTGTCAGTCTCAAGACGTTAG
>NC_057716.1:110893019-110895472 GCF_004010195.1 Chiloscyllium plagiosum
ACTGTTCAATTCCTCATTTTATGCAAGTTGGGCTCTACTAAGTTCTTTGTCGCTCTCAAATGATGTGTCTGTGTAGTTCCTTCTATGGGTCAAAATGAGGTGCAGTTCTCCCCAGGTCATGAACAAATGTGACGGGATCTGAATTCAGTCTCTATCGCTGGTTCATTTGAGATTAAAACTTTGCATGGAAAGTCTCATTGAGATGAACACTTCAGACGTCAGGCTGTGGGCTAGGTAGTGGTAACTGGAAAGGAGAATGGATGGATGTTTGATGGATGGCAAAGACATAATGTATTGTTCTGTGCTTTAAAAGCACGGTGTCACGAACATTCTTTTTTGATAGAAATTTCTCATCGCTGGAAAAGAAATCTATGCTGTTTAGAGAAGACGCAATTGCACATGCCGTCTTTCCTGGTGACTAGTGGTTACGATGCAGCGCTTTCACCGCTGTGGTTTGAGTTTATTTCTTGTTCAGGGAATCAGGATTTATTGTTCCTGCTAAGGGCAACAACAAAAGTAGAGCATCTTTGACAGGAATCACATTACAAACGCGTCCGCATGTGCCTTGCAATATTGTACAGGGCCGTAAGGCGGCTCACTGGTTATCACTGCTGCCTCACAGCGCAAGAGATATGGTCTGCCTACAACTGGGTTGACTGTCAATAAGGTGCCTTCTTCAGGATCAAATGAAGAGAAAAAGGGTAAGGAATGTTCTTTGAGGGTTAATCCCTGGAGGAGTTGTGTGCATTTGTTGCATTGAATAGCCAGTTTCTGAACTGTTGGCATTCTATCTTCTCTTAGTGTGTTTCTTTAGCAAATGTTCAGTCACGGGAGAAAAGTGAGGTAAAACTGTCACTTCCCTGTCAGGGATTGATCCATTATGCGACAACCAACGGATTCACTTTTGACTGAACTAGCTCCGATTTTCCCTACATTAATAACGGCAGGATACAGCATTAGAGCAGGTTTTAATGTGTTGCATTTGACACAACATCCTTTCTCAACATGGACTATACTGGGATATAAAGAGATAATAAAAGACTTGGATGGCGATGACTGGAATGAAAAGACGTTAGGAAGAATGGACAGCGTTTACTTGGAAACAAAAAAATGGAAACGAAGCCATTAATGTAGTCAAGGGTAATGTCATTTGAAAAGACAAGGCAAGGTTTCAAGGGTTGGTGGAAAAGACGAATAGATCATGTGTCGTGACACCAGGTAAAACTGAGTTGTGTCCGTTTGGAAGGTTTCCAGGCGATGTCAATTTGGTGAGCGTAAACAGGAGGGAAATTCCGTCATTCGGATGGATCTATATCAAGACTATAGAACTTCAAAACCAGCGATGAATGATAAAGAGAAGTTTGGAGCACGTTTTCCTTTTCCATCTACAGCTATTAAATTCGAAAATGATTACTTTTTCGCTGGAAAAAATAATTCAGAAGCTGATTCTAAAATATTGGTAAAGACGCCTGCAGACACGCAAGGAATGAATTGCACCGCGACAGGGAGTCTGGGCGGCCATGATGGGTACGCATTCGATGCATTTGTTGCATTGAATAGCCAGTTTCTGAACTGTGGGCATTCCATGTTCCCTTATTGTGTTGCTTTAGCACATGTTCAGACAGGGGAGAAAAGTGAGTAAAAACAGTCAAGGCCCCATCAGTGATTGATCCATTGTGCAACAACCAACGGATTCACTTTTGACTGAACGAGCTCCCATTTTCCCTGCATTGGTAATGGCAGTATCCAGCATTAGAGCGGGATTTCATGTGTTGCATTGGACCCAGCATCCTTTCTATACTGGGATATAAAGAGATAATAAAAGACATGGATGGCGATGACTGGAATGAAAAGACGTCAGGAAGAAGGGACAGCGTTTACTTGGAAACAGAAAAATGGAAAGGAAGCCAACGATGTAGTGAGGGATAATGCCATTTGAAAAGACAAGACGGGGTTTCATGGGCTGGTGGAAAAGACGAATAGATCATATGGCGTGACACCAGGTAAAACTGATTTGTGTCCATAGAGAAGGTTTCCAGGTGATGTGAATGTGGTAAGAGGAAACAGGAGGGAAATTCCCTCATTCGGATGGATCGACATCTAGAGTTTAGAACTTCAAAACCAGTTGATGAATGATAAAGAGAATTTTGGAACCGTTTTCTTTTTCCCTCTACAGCTATTGAACTCGAAAATTATTACTTTTTCGCAGGAAAAATTATTCAGAAGCTGATTCTAAAATATTTGGAAAGACGCGTGCAGACACACAAGGAGTGAATTTCACCGGGACAGGGAGTATGGACGGCTAGGATGGGTACGTGTTAGGTGCACACTCTCGAATTGGTTAATGTTAATTGGAAAGAAACCTCATAACACCTGCAAAGGAGCACAACTCAGTATAGAATGTGCTGATTGTGAGGAAAGGTTTAGCAGCTTGTTCCACATGAACTTCTATA
>NC_057716.1:110895495-110900344 GCF_004010195.1 Chiloscyllium plagiosum
CTTGGGAGCCTCCTGCGAAGCGCTTCTGTGGTGTTTCCTCCGGTATTTAAAGTGGCCTGTCGCTGGCGCTTCCGGTTGTCAGTTTCAGCTGTCCACTGTAGTGGCCGGTATATTGGGTCCAGGTAGTGGACCTATGATGGTAGTGTTGTCCCAGTGGTACGACACGACCAGCTATCCTTAGCAGCCACACATGCAGACAATAAGCAACAGGAATTCGTCGGGGACAACACTACCATCATAGGTCAAGCCAAACAAAGAACAGCCAGGGAATTCCTACACAAACTCCATCAACAAACACATCGACCTGGACCCAATATACCGGCCACGTCAGCGGACAGCTGAAACTGACAACCAGAAGCGGCAGGGACAGGCCACTATAAATACCGGAGGAAACACCACAGAAGCGCTTCGCAGGATGCTCCCAAGCACTGAGGATGTCAACTAGTCAGGGGACGAAACGTTTGCAACAAAAATTTCCAGCTCGGCGAACAGAACCACAACAACATGATTTCTATATTTATTGACCTACGATGTTGATGCCAATGGCTCACATTGTAATGGGATTCATCAACAAGAGAACTTTTCAGGATTAGCACAGTTCTGTCTTATGTGCAGGGGGTGATTGCACAAGCACAGTATCAAGCTTCCTCGGGGCAAGACCAAAAGATGTTGGAAAGAGTTAACATTTTCGGTCCAGTGACGCTGTCCCTAGCACTGATGGTTTTCAGAAAAATTTTGGTCGAGACGCAGAAGATATGTGGGGGTGCAATAATTAGGAGGAAACAAGATGTCGGGATAGAGCCGAAAGAGAGAGACTAACTGTCTGACATAGGAATCGATAATGATTTGTTTGGAGCATTAAAAACTGATCACGGAGACTGTTTATGACGAACCATAGGTAGTGTGCATTGGCTGCTATGCTATGACTAGGCCGGGTGGGTGTGGCGGGGGCCAGGACATGGGAGGCTTCAGGCCTCTAAAATGATTGAAATTAAAATGGAGGGTTGCAGTGTCCTCAAACAGAAAATGGTCTGTTGCTTTTTTAGCATGTGGTGAGCTATGGTGGAACACTGCAGTAAGCCTGAGATAGAGACGTTGGTTAGGAAACATAGTTCTGTGCTAAAGGAGCAGTCAGTTTCAGCTATCTGCTGTACTGGCCGGTATATTGGGTCCAGGTCGATGTGTTTGTTGATGGAGTTTGTGAGTGAGTGCCATGCCTCTAGGAATTCCCTGGCTGTTCTTTGTTTGGCTTGACCTATGAGGATAGTTCACAAAATCCCATGCAAGGATTGCACAAAACGCTATATAGGACAAACAGGAAGACAGCTAACGATCCGCATACATGAACATCAACGAGCCACGAAACGACACGACCTTAGTAGCCACACACGCAGACGACAAGCAACATGAATTCGACTGGGACAACACTACCATTATAGGGAAGCCAAACAAAGAACAGCCAGGGAATTCCTAGAAGCATGGCACTCATCCACAAACTCCATCAACAAACACATCGACCTGGACCCAATATACCGGCCACTACAGCGGACAGCTGAAACTGACAACCGGAAGCGGCAGGGACAGGCCACTATACATACCGGAGGAAACACCACAGAAGCGCTTCGGAGAACAGAACCACAACAACAAGCATCCGAGCTGCAAATCTTCTCCCAAACTTTGAATATAAATCATGTGCTTGGGATTTGTGCTGCAGTTCTAAACAACAGAGAGCAAAATCTCCGTCATGTCAGATGGGAACAGATAGGAATCTCCACAAGAGGCGGAAGTAAGTGAATGTTTTTCAGTTGGAGAAAATTCAAACCATTTCTCACTGTAATAGCCTGTGGCTATCAAATCAAAGTGTTTTATGACCGCAAAGGTTTAATACAGCGTTTTTAGTTTAAAATATCTGAATGCTCTCCTTCCAGTGTAACAGTACAGTTGTGTCAGCAAAGGGGATAACTGAGTGAATCAATTTACTTGTTCAGCTAGCGAACATTCCTGTTGTGGTAAGATATAGGGGCAGAATGTAGGAAGAGGGATGGAAAGGTTCTGAAGAAGTTTGACACAGGGACAGAGGAAGTGTTCGTGGTTCTAACCGGCTTGAAGTGGGCATTTTCCCAATTCAGGACGCACTTGTATCTTATGTTCCTCTCTGTGGGAAGGGAGAAAATTATAGGTGTTCTGAGCAATGTTTAACTTTCCACTTTGGGTTTGTAGTGGACTGGACTAATGCAGTTCCACTTTTCAGCAAGATTGGGAGAGATAAACCAGAGAATCACACAGTGGTGAGTCTCACATCAGTTAAAGGGAACCTTTTGGAGCATACCCTGAAGGAGAGAATTAACAGCCACTTGTCCAGGCAAGGTTTCATCAGGGAGAGTCATCACGGTTTTGTTACAGAATGTCATGCCTAACAGATTGGATTAAATATATTTCATTGGCAAGCGATCAGATTTTTTATAACGAGGGCAGTAAAGTTGATGTTGTTTGTGTGGATTTCAACATAGCCTTTAACATGACACCACACTGGAGACTGGTAAGAGGATAAAAGTGAAAACGGATTTAAGGTCGCCAGGCAACTTGGATCCAAACTTAATTTGGTGGTGGTGGGAGGCACAGGATGGTGATAGAAGGCTGTTTGTGTGACTGGAACTGGTATTCAATGGTGTAACACACAAGGATGAATGCTGGGTCCCATGTTGTTTGTGAATCTGTGTCAAGAATATAGAACAAATTGTGGGAAATGAGAAGCAGAGTTGTCGATGATACGAATATGAGCAAAGTGGTTAATAGTGAGGAAGAAGGTCTTAGGATGGAGGAGCTCAGAGATGGATTTGTCAAATGTCACATTCAGATAGGGGATGTTGAAACTAACCATGAAAATCATGTGGTAATGCACATTGGAAGTAACACATCAACGGATGACTCAATGAATGGCAGGACACGCGGAAACCTGGAAGAACATATAGACTTTGCATGTTGGGCCACATATCCGTGAAGGCAGCAGAACATCGTGAATATCACAACTTTATCAGTCAAGGCAAAATCTATAAGAGCAGATAAAGTGGTGTCACAAGTAGACAAGATGGTGAAGAACGTACTTGGCACACCTTTTGTCAGAAAGTCGATTATCCAAGTTAGAATATCATGTTGTGGCGATATAGAACATTGGTGAGATCACATTTAGAATACTGATTGCAATTATGGTCAACTTCCACAGGAAGGATTTTGTGAAAATTGAAACTGTCCACGAACGATTTACAAGGATGTTACGGGGACCTGAGGGCTTGAGTAAAGCGTGGAGATGGGGTAGGCAGGGGCTTTTTCGCAGGAATGTTCCAGGTAGCGCGGAACGTTCTCACCATTTATAAAATGCTGAGGGCGATGGATAAGCAACTGGCCTAAATCGTTTGCATAGAATGATGAAGTTCAAAACTAGAGGGCACAGTTTTAAGGTGACAGGCACTGGGACAAACTAAATAAGGTATAGAGAGTGAGAGAATGATGGTTGATTTCCAACAGTCATTGCTTCAGCTCAGTTTTCAGTTTTAAAAACAAACATTTTTTTTTGTGAAAGTAGTTTGGTGGTTAAGTCGTGAATGGAACGATAGGGGTACTAAAATTGAGTGGTGTACCGATGAATAAGTGAGTGGGTACAATATTGTCCAATGCACTATGAAATGGAGAATGTCATATGTATAAGGAAAATCAATAAAGATCTTTTAAATTAAATGTGATGTTGCAGGACTCTGAAATACACACCAAACTGGCTGTGCTGGGATATGAGTCACATTGACTTTTCTGCAGGAGCATCAACTGATTCGGAAAGCAAAATGATATTTTTCATGTGTTCAGCAGTGGCGAAGCCAATGTATATTCCTCCATTCCTATAAGCACTTGACGAGTTGAGTGTGCATTGCCTGATCGAAACATTCCAGTTCATGAAACTCTTTTTTCTTTTGAGAAACAGAATGTAGCAGTTATTAAACTGCAGCTTTCTCTTTTCCTGTACCAATTTTAATATTCAAACATTCAGTTGAACTGACAGAATGCTGAATTCTGCAACAATTATTTCTTTTCTCTCAGACATTCAGCCCCTGCAGTTTTCTTTTCTTTAGTGATATGAATGACCTGATATTTATGGGGAAAAGAATGTTGAATTTGTTTTGCATGCGACAGAAGAATCAACTGAGTGGTGACAGGTGTATCTTAATTTTCCTATGCAGTTGAGCTGAGGTGGTGTCCAGTTAAAAGTGTGGATCAGGAAAAGTACACCAGGTAAGGCAGCATCCATGGAGTAGGAAAGTCGATGTTTCGACCATAATTCTTTCGTCAGTATAATTGGAAACATTGACACTCCGGGTCCTCAGATGTTGCCTAACTACTGTGCTATCTAGCGCCATCCTTCCTGACTCTAATCTCTCGCATCTGCAATCGTCGCCTTCTCCTCAGTGGGGTAGTGTTAGGTACAATTCCTGAGATGTAACAACATGTTCGTAATGATAATTTGGAAATTCAGTTGGAAGCTCATCATTGATGCAATTCATTCTCCCCCTCCCATTCTGCCAAGCACATGCAGGTCCTGCGCCTCCTTCATTGACATTCCCTAAACACCTAACACCTGAAAGAAGAAGGCCTCATCGCCCTCTTGGGCCCTTGATGCCACATGGGATCACCAGTTTCCTCATTCGTCCTTCCCTTACGCTATTCTAGTTTCATGATTCCAACTCAGCATTGCCCTCATGACCTGCACATCACCTTTCCAACCTACCCGCTCCACCTCTTGTCAGAACTCCACCTTTACCTTCTCATCGCATTCTCAGCTATCACGCCCCCAAACCCCCAA
>NC_057716.1:110901301-110902467 GCF_004010195.1 Chiloscyllium plagiosum
TTCTGGAATTAGCAGACATGCTGGGATTGTATTTGCCTCTTTCTGTGAGGAAAGGAGAGATCATTCTCGCAATAGCTCAGCATTTAACTAAGGTGGAAAATCCATGAGTATTTTTAGAGATGGTTAAAATTTATTTGAAAATGAAGCAGCTTGAGTTAGACGCAAGAGATAAGGAAAGGACACCAGATTTAAAGCAGTATGAGATATACGATTCTCAGCTCCCAGAATACAATTTGTGCTTGCAAGTGATATAGCTCAATCACCGGTAAGCGTGCTGCCTACTCCAGTTGAAAAGCCAGTCAAGATGCAGGCAAGTGCCGCAATGCAGGAAGTTTATCAAGGAATTTTCTCCGATTGTGTCTTAATGCGATCACAGAGTCACAAGCTGAAGCAGAAGAAATCAAAAGGCACGGCTAAGGAAGCTGAAATATGGTAACAAAATATTTTTTATCAGATAAGTGGGACACTGCAGGGGACAAGCGTTAAAATGCAAGTATATTCAGCTCTGCTATGCTACTGACTTACAGCAGAAAGATGAAAAAATAAAGCAGTTGGATCAGAAGACATGCACTTGGAAGGAGAGTGAATGCATCCTCGTGTGATATTGCTTAGCAAATGATATGTTAAGGAGGAATTGGAGAGGAACACATATTCAAGCAAGTGAGAAATGGGCAGAACTTTTTTTCCAGTAGGGTACAGAAAAGTCGTGCTGCGAGTTCCGCATGTGCCACAAATTGGAGGTTATTTCGGCATGAGGAAAACGGAGGCTAAAGTACAAAGATATTTTTACCGGCCTGGATTGCAGGGGAATGCATTTGAATTTTGCCAGACGTATCATACGTTGCAACTAATAGGAAAACCATGGGAAATAATAAAGACTGCACATTTAATACCTATCCCAGCGTTCGAGGAATCTTTCCTAAGTGTCTTCATTCGTTGTGTAGGTTCCCTGCATCCAATAAAAGATGGCAATAAGCATTAATTAACAGAAATTGATGTATTGACGAGATTTCCAAATGTTGTTCAATCGTGCAATATGACAGCTAAAAGGATTGTGGTAGAAGTACGATCTTTTAAAATCTAGATTAAGACTACCATCAGAGATACAATTAGCTCAATGGCCAAACTTCATATCCAAACTTTTCAAGGAGTATATAGATAGTTTG
>NC_057716.1:110904510-110910357 GCF_004010195.1 Chiloscyllium plagiosum
GATTGTTAGCAGTGGGTCTGCTCCACTCACGGCATTGTTAATAACAGGCTAGAAATTTCAGTGTACACAAGACTTTCAAAATGTATTTGCCAGCCTAAATACATTGTTACCCATTGCCAAAGTATCATCCACAACTAATTACAAGAAAGCTTTCAAGGTGCCCATCGATGCAAGTGATGTGCCTGCCTCTCTTCTTCTGCCCCTCTAATTTCGACCTTTCAACTTGTTTCATCTTTACTCAGTGTTTACGGGGTATAATTATCAGGAATGTTGCGTACTTTTGGAAAAGCATAATTAAGTCTATTTTGGATAGCTGAGTTCTGTGGATATTCTATGTTCCATTCACTGTGTTTCGTTCCTTAATATTGTGAATAATTTTCTCTCTGTTTTAAAAACTGGAAGTCAAACTAACTAAAATATTCAGAGTAAATTTTACTATATATTCACCAAAACAAATAAGGACGTTACGCTCTGCATTGCCAGCATAAGAATGTTTTGAGTGGTGTGGTCGAGGCAAAACGGGTTTGTTTTTTCTCAGGGCACAGTTAATTGTGCGGAAACATACTTTTTTTTAGATTAGATTACATTAAAGTGTGGAAACAGGTCCTTTGGCCCAACAAGTCCACACCGACCCGCCAAAGCGTAACCCACCCATACCCTTACATTTACCGCTTACCTTACGCTACAGGCAATTTAGCATGGCCAATTCACCTGACCTGCACATCTTTGGACTGTGGGAGGAAACCGGAGCACCCGGAGGAAACCCACGTAGACACGGGGAGAATGTGCAAACTCCACACAGTCAGTCGCCTGAGGCGGGAATTGAACCCGGGTCTCAGGCCCTGTGCCACCGTGCCACCCACTTGACATGTACGAAATAATGAGGAGCATGGAATTACAGATTGAAGGTAATATTTGCTCTTGATCGATCACCAGGGTTTGTAGATTTCAGATAAGATGCAGAAAGCTTTGAATAGACTTGTAGGAAAACTTTATCAGTCAGCGAGTGGTAGACTCTGGAACTCACGCTCTATAAAGATCAGTTGGACAGTTAAACCTTCACTCTTCTCTGATTCCACTGGCCAAAGAGTTTCGAAAAACGCTCAAAGCCGAGCATCACCGCGAGCAACAGTTATTCGATCAGTGGCTTTATGAAATGGAAAGGTGCTCATGAGTATCGTGTGCGATTATTTGGCTTCCCTCCTGTGATGACGCTGGAACATTGACTTTCATATTCCCGAGTACATTTAATGAAGGCATTCTCTTTCCTGCAGATTAGGAACTCCAACCATATTTCGACTTCAGAAAAATCAGTTTTTATGCGTATTAAAAGTCTGCACAGTCACCGAGCCAGGTAGGATTCGAACCTATAATTTCCTGATCTGTAGTCAGGCGCGTTATCTATTACGCCACTGGCATGATGCACGGCCTTAAGAGCCATGATGTTAACACGGACATCGTTAATAGCAGTCATGTTCACCAATTGAACAAGCGATAAAGATAATTACCGTCACTGCTTCAGTCCAATCTTCATCACCCTTCAAAGCAGCGAATTTTCAAAAAAAAAAACACATATGTCCTCATGAAGCTTCCATTCACACTCTGACTGGTCAGTCATTCAATGTTATCACTGCTGATCTGATGAATTTCGTATCCACTTCTTCAGCATAACTGACGTGAACGTGAGCCTCATCACCACATCGGATATACCAGTTAATTTTCTGAGGTCTCGATTACAGTAACGACCTTTGCGAGTATGCAGGAAAGTGAACACTGTGAACTGAGCAAAGAAATCTCTTCATGGAAACTAATCCAGTGCAAGGTCAACCATTTCAGGACGGGCAGAAGACATAAAACATTCCTCTGCTTCTCTCTGCACAGATGCCTGTCCAAGAATTGACTACTTGCAGAACTCTTTTTGTAATTTAGACTGTCCCAGTTGCAGATATTCTCTCAATTCACAAACAAGTATCCTGCTGAAAACTACTTCAGTTAAGATTAAAATAGTTGACTATCTTTTCGCCCAGCTGATGTCCCAATGTTCCCTGTTCCATGTCAATACAAGTTCTTGCATGTGAAAGTGGAGCTCCCAGCCTGATGTCCCACTGCTTCTTGATGCGTGGGAAATGCTTCGTTAAGACGGGAGCTTTTAGCCTCGATATTTCACGCACCTCTGTATCATCAGTGAATGGCAATCCGCTCACCGATTGCATTTTCACAGCCACATGCTCGCGCTCAACGCGATCACCATTTCCAATTAGTATTGGGTGCAGTGCGGCTCAATTTCTCTGATTCCACGCCCTTGAACTGGGATTATATGACATGCCATTATATGATCACGTCAATGAGTGAGTAAGTTGGTGAAGTAACCGATGTTAAAATACAGTGTTATTGAGAACAACATTTCAGCAATGTCCTGCAGTATCCCATGATCATTTGACGTTTTGTAGATATCTCGCAAACGTAATATCCGACAACCTCAGTGTTGCAATCACTACAGTCTCTCGGGACACAGAAGTGAAAGATTCAACCGAATCTGAGTTCCCATATCTCAGTCACTGTTTCACAAGTATTCCTTTGTGCGAGTGGTTCTGTTCCTGGCATAATCTCTGCCATGATCCTTCTTGCTTTTTGCATCGTGATTTTCCATGTGGCACCAGTATCATGAAATGGTTCTTCCTTGGCATTGTAAACATAGCAAGTTCTGCTCGAATCACAGTGACAGCAATCGGCATTTTTCCCGTTTTACTCCATGTACTATATGCTTAGCAAACGCTGGGAAAATCAATCTTTTTTTTACATAAAAATACTCTTCGTGGTGATCAGTTTCCTTCTTCAAACACCCGCTGACTCACATCTTTGCGTTTCACATATCATAACCACCCTTTATCGGAGTAACCTCTCCCTCCCACAAGAAATAACTCGCCTAAACGTCCACCCTCCCATTTCACTGAGGTATTGCGCAATATAATACTGGCATTTACACTGTTCATTCTGTACTGCTGCGGTCACTGTTTTGGGTGAAAGTGCTCATTCCCATGTTCGGCATTTTCAAGCAATTCAATCCATTTAGATGCAGCTATTCTGTAATTAATTCTCCTGTAGCAGCTTTTACTGACACGGACAAGACATGACTGGAACATCGGGCTCAGCATAAGTGCATAGCGCAGGATTGAGCAAAAGATGATTTATTGGAAACGGCAAGTTTCTGTGGCTTTCTCCAGTCATTTATTTCATTTGTTCATTCGGTTCCCCCGAAATATTGCGTGCAGCTCTGCAATTCACATTACAGTAGTCTTGTGATCGCACTGGAAACCGTGCAGAAATTGAAAAGTTTAGGTTATGAAGACAGATTGTTTTGACAGTAGTTGTTTTCTTATGGCAGAGGAAACTGTGAGGATGCATGTTTCATATGCACTAAATAATGAGCACCATGGACAATGCAGACTAAAAGAAACGTTTCCTCTTGACCGATCAACAGGGGCATAGACTGAAGTTAAGAGGTGGAAAGGGTTGAGGAGATATGTCGAAAAATCTCTTCAGCAAGGGGATGGTTGAATCTGGATTGAGTGTCTGAAGAGATGCACAGAGGCGAATCCGCATAACCTTAAGAAATACACGGATCTGAACTTGAGTTGTTCATGCATACAAGGCCAAGTGATGAAAATGAATAAAGATAGTTAAGCGATTGCATCTTCAACGACCTTCAGGCCCGTCATTCTACACATACGTGGTATTCGTATAGCTGTCCGTGGGGGGCTAGCAGTTCTATTCTTTCACTTTCTTCGTTGTGACCCGGCTTTGATTCTCAGTCTGGGAGTTGGGGTTTGTTTCGATCCAGACAGCGACATCAGCAAAAGCAGACCACCTGCAACTGGTGTGATTTTAGTCCCTCAGATCAATTAATGACGTCGAGAAATGAGAGACGATGTCCCAGCCTCTGAAAGAAGGGGGGCGGTGCCTCGGCCGTCTCTGCTCATTCAGACAGTTCACTCTCCATTCTCCTCTGATTCCGCTTCCTAACGATTTTCCCAAAATTGTCAAAGCTGAGACTTGGCTCTGTGTCTTGTTTCCTTGACAATCGCAGGTGCCGCAGTGAATCTCGGAAGGTTGACAGGTGTAAAGGGCAGCGTGAATGACGAATTCAGCTTCCCCTCCATTAATGACTCTGTGATATTGACTCTGACGGTCGCAGGGGCATTTAATGAAGGGATCCTTGTCCCTGCAGTTCAAGTTGCAAACCTCATTTCGTCTTCAGATCAGTCATTTGTAAGTGCAATAAAGTCAGTGCTGCCCACAGCCAGTTTGGAATCGAAACTCCACACAGCAGCTCTGTCGTTCGGCATGTCATCCATTGTGCCACTGGCCCGATGTATGTGCTACCATTGTGTGGGAGATTAGATTGCATGTGAATTTGAAGCCTGCCAGTCTTGTTCTTGAACCAAGTCGAAACATCAACGACAATCTCTGGACCGTAACCAAGCGCATTATCCATTGTGACACTGTGCTCGCGCGTGCTGGAGGTTGGTATTCTGCAGAGTTGTGATCCAAACACGGACATGACAAATCGTAATCATGTTCACAAGTTGAATAAACAAGAAATATAACTACTGTTACTGCTTCATTCCAATCATCCACTCTTTGTGCAGCGGGAGGTTTTGTAACGAAAAGATATTTACCCTCCTGAATCTTCTATTCACTTTGTGTCTACTCAGCCATTCAATGGTATCTCGACTCATCTGATGAATTTCAAATTCCACATCACTGATTTTGCTCCATCACTTTTGATAAACTAATGCCTAATCACAACATGATATTCAAGCTAATTTTCGAAATATGCGAGTTTACAATAAATTCAACAAAATGTAATGAGCAAAAAAAAATCCCTTCCTGCCAGAGCAGAGTTAGCCATATGAGAACAGTCAGAGTGCGAAAACATTACCTCCGTTTCTCTCAGTGCAGATGTCAATGGAAGCTGCTCCAGGTAAAGTTAGAACTACCGGCTTGATGTCCCAATGCTCCCAGCTTCGTCCCGGCATTTCAATTCACTCTATACTTTCAGCAAAATACTTCACACTCACTGATTTCATTACTGAACCCATATCCGCTGGCTCATCCCCATCCCCATTTCGAGTTTGATCTTCGCTTTTGCACCACACAGTATTCCAGGCCTGAAACCTGGCACTTCTATGGTATTCCACAGCAGTGGTCACTTGCTTGTATGACGAAGTTGGTAAAGACACCGAAGGTAAACTGCATTTCTTTTGCCGAAATACATTCCAGCAATTCCCTGCGCTATTCCCTGATACCTTCCTTTTCTTGACAACTATATCAATCTTCGCCTGCAGCAAACTAACTGATGAAATATCCATCGGCTCTCGAGATACCGAAGTTAACCATTCAGCTCACCATCAGTTTGCATGCCTCAGTCACTGTCTGTCAAGTATTCCTACTGTTCATGTGGTACTGTTCCTAACATATCCTCTGCCACTAACTTTACTGCTTTTTGCATCATGCTATTCCATGTGGTGCCGGTATCGTGCAGTGGTTAACGCTTTGCATACTGGCAGCAGAAAGATCATCTGCAATTTGACTTCCAGTATTGTCAATTGTTACCGTTTTATGCAGAGTAATACATGCTTAACAAAAGTAGGAGCGAATCAATCTTTTTTGACATGAAAATATTCTTCGAGGTGATGATTTTGCTCCTTCAAACCTTCGCCCTTTCACATCACTGCTGTCTATGTATCAGGATTTAAACGCACCAATTCTCGGAGATTTCTCCCTATCCGACGATCAGTAATCCTGCTTTTGGTTCCTCCTCCAATTTCCCTGACACATTTGGCA
>NC_057716.1:110910857-110915057 GCF_004010195.1 Chiloscyllium plagiosum
ACAGGATTGACTTTTCCTCATCAATGGGTATTGCCTCAGCAAATGCAAACATTAACCGTGGCACAGAAAAGTTTGCCACTCTGCTATTGCTCCAATTAAACGATCAGCTCTTTAGATTAGGCCGTTTCATTCTTGGGATAGTTACCCAGCAACAGCTTCTTGATCAGGCCACATCAGCAGCATGCCAACATTAGTGGTATCATCATTCACAGCAGCACTGGGTCCAGCTCTCAGTCCAAGCAGCAGGGCTCCACCACAATTCACAACATTATTACTGCAAATGGCTTGTTTTTAAGAAAAACCAACACAATCTAACTTCCAGGAAAAATACACACATGGGAGGCAGAGCCGAGCAGTTTCCGTCATGTTCTAACTATGGCCTGGAATAGCGTATTTGACATTGTTCTCGCATGTATGCAGAAGGAAATACCTACATAACTTCACAGGAATTGCTGGTTCTCCAGCAATAACCTTAATTCCAATATTAATCAGGAATTAAATTGCACTTTGGATCAAACTGACTCTTTAATTTCTTCAGTTGATCCTGACGGACTATAGGTTTCATTTCCGTCGCAGTTTGGATTGTCGCACTTACCATAAAAGACAAATGAAGTTATTTAAATGAGCATTTGCCTGCATCCCACAATTGTGTGCCAGCTGTTTGAAAGACTGAAGATTCTGGATTCAGGACTGCAGCCTGCATTCAACCGTTTGAGTGAAACTGGTCACACTCCAGATGGGTGACTACAATAGATGGTGACTTTGTTCTTCAAATCCTTTGTTGCTGGTGATAACGATTAGCGACAGAAAGGGGATATCAAGTTCTTGAAAGTATTCATATTCAGAGTTTAGAAACTTCAATAACAAAATGCAAGCAAACTTACAATGAAGTGTCTTTGATGTCCTCTCCTAATACAATATTTTTGAACCAAAATGCTGAAGCCCTAATTCTAATGCAGATAACAGAGAGACAGTAATGCAAATGCTCTTGCCTGGAGTGGTGTTCCCTGCGCTGCTGCGTAATGTTTCCTGAAAAGTACCTAGAAAGTAATTTCCTTTCTATTTTGTGTACTCTGAATGAAGCAAAACATTAATCACATATTGTTTTCAAACTTACTTTTTTCATGATAGATTTTGAAGTGTACGGTTTTCCATTGACCTTGTATTATGGACTGTCAGGTGATCTGCAAATAGTCAGAAAAGTGCTATTCAGTCATTTTAAGCGTACATCTACATCCACACTAAAATCATCATTATTAACCTGAAACATTGAGTAAGTATTTCAAGCCATGGACAGCTAGTTTTGTAAAACTATTTCAAGGCACAATTACAGTAGATGGTGATTTCTTACCCCAAACCCTCATTGTCTGTTTGCAAGACAAGATAATGAGGCTGGAGTTTGGGAGCAAAGAAAGGGAGATACGATGCAACTAATTCATTTCTTCAATACTTTATCCTTGTGGCAACGTCTCAAAATATCTCAACTAAAGAGCTCCAGGCCCAAATTGAAACTAGGCAACCAATTTTCCAATGTCTCCAATGAGGACCTTTGGTACTGTCTCGACATACAGGGCTGAATTTTCCACGTCAACTGGCTCTTGCCAAGATTCTGATGAATCAGGCCATTTGGAGGAGAGTTCAGGAGCAGAGCCCAATTCCCTTCTGCACTATTATATTATTTTGTCAGTAGTGGGCAAATGAAGGCACCAATTGAGAGCCACTCATGTCTGTCTGTGTTGTGAACAATAGAGCTCCTCAACTCCCACAGTGAGCTTTTGCCTGCAAATCTATTTAGTACAGGCTCAGCAATACCCATCACTAATGGCAGCAAATGAAACGTCGTTGCCCTGCCTTCACTCTGTTATTGCTGTTAGCTCCTGGGATCATACCATTTCAATAATGGTTTGTGACCAGGCAGCAACTTCTGTATTAGCTACTGTCATTACCATGCCACCCTTGGCACTGCCAGCCATCGCGTTATAATCCAGCTCTCAGTTCATCCAGCACGCTTCACCAGAATTCATAAAATTATGACTGCACAGGTCTTGTGTAAGAACAACACCATCTTCCAACTTCTGGATGTAATACATATTTTGCGGGTTAAGCTGAGTGTGGTAACTCGGGCCTGCTACATGGTTCCAGGATGCAGAAGGAAATATCTGCATCACTTCACAGGAACTGCTTGTTCTCCAGTATTTGCCTTGGAGAATATAATATCAAATGAAGCACGAAGTACATCAAAGATCAAAAATATTTTGTAGTTATTGCAAACAATCCTGGAGAGCTATATTTTCCATATCCCAAGCAGTTTGGATTGTCAAACTTGCCATGCCTGTAACTGCATTTTGAGTGGGAGCAGCGGCCGAGTTGAGGTGAACCCGGCAGACTACAGCTAAGGTAAGAGTTTTTTTCAAAATTACTTACCTGTAGCGAGGCAAGATAAATTAAGTCCTTCAGTTAGCATTTGCCTTCAGATACTATTGAGTGCCAACTGCTTGAATGGCTGAAGACTCTGGATTCAGTCGTGCAGCTTGAGTTCAGCTGCTTCTGTAAAACTTCTTACAATCCAGACGGATACTGCAATCAATACTAATTTTATTCTTCAACCCCTTTCAGAGGTTTGATGGATACTATAGCTGGTGATAAGGGTGAGTGTGTGATGGGATACATATTTCTTGAACATATTCATTTTAAGAGACTAAAATGATCAGGAATAAGTAACCCAAATTTGCAAGCAATTTTGAATTCAAGCTTTCTTGATGTCCTCTCCTAAAACTGTTTGTTTTGAAAAGAACTCTCCGACCCAAAGAACAATGTGGATAATGGAGAGGCAGTATGTGATTGCTGTGGTCGGGAATGGTAATCTCTACACTGCTGTGTGGTGTTTTCATGAGGGGTCTGTACGTGACCTTACCATAACTGCATGCCCACCAGCAACTTACTTTCACTTTCTTGTACTCTGAGTGAAGCAAAATCATGGTCACATATCGTATCAAACATACTTTTTCGAGACCGCCTTAGATTTGGAAGGCATGGTTTCCCATCGCCATCGTAGTTTAGGCTGTCACGTTTACCAGGCTTGCAATTGAACAGGCAAGTTTAGTCACTGAAATCAGCATTTGTCTGCATATACAATTGTGTGCCAGCTGCTGGAATGGCTGAAGGATCTGGATTCAGTATTACAGCACTTATTTAGCTGTTTGTTTTTTTAAAAAACTGCTCACACTGCAGAAGGATGACTGCATGAGTTGGTGATTTTTTTGTCAAACTTGCATAACTGGTTTGCAAGAAGTCAGAGCACAGGTAGGGGGAGAGGCAGAGAATGTCGGGGAGATGGAATTTTTCCTTGCAGTATAGGCCAGAGAGGTCAATGGGAGGTAAAACATTCAGGACCGGGCTGATGAAGGGGAAACGTTTCACTGAAGAGATTTGGATGTTTTAAGGCAATGGCTTTTCCAGCAACTCTGTTTTTCTTTCTGATTTACAGCATTCGCAGTTCTTTCGGGTTTTATTTGGATGCTTTCTGTTGTTCTAGTTAAATAAGAGCATCAATCAGTCGGAACAAAGCAAGTATTAGGGATGCAAATTTAGTGTGATTGCTGTGGTCCGGTCTACAAAGGTGTTTGCTGCACTGTTGTCACATGCTTTCAAGATGCAGCCCCTGAACAATCTAAACAACAGCTATCCAGCAATTTCCTTTCACGTCTTTGAATTCTGAATCAAGGATCATTTACACACAAACTGGAGCAAGCTTATTTTCTGCAACTGTCCCTGGAGAAATTAGATTTCCCCGTTCTTCACAGTGTACGCAGCTGAAATTAGTCATGAAAGAAGACATTTTAAGCTAGGTCTTGTATGCACAATTGGCTAATTGCTGGTATAAAATTGCTGGATGCTCAGGGATTCAGTATTATATTCTTTGATCAACTGTATTTATTAAGTAGATCAATTTCCAGAGGTAGTGGGACAATGGAAAACAGTAGTTTTTTTCTTTAAAACTTACATAGGGTCTTTGAAAGTCACCACAGGCAGAATGAGGGGAGCAGAGGATATAGGAAACCTAATTGTTCAATATATTTATTCTTTCTTCAGAGTTCAGCTATCTAAATGTTCGAATACAAATTGAGATCTGAATATTGAATGGGTAAGCAATTTTCCACTGACCACTTTTGAAGGTTTTGTATTGATGCAACTATTTTT
>NC_057716.1:110916494-110940820 GCF_004010195.1 Chiloscyllium plagiosum
TCATATCACGACGCCTGATGCCTCCATTGAGTTCAGGAACATTCCACTCATCTTTATTGGCGTCAACTCTCTGAACTGTCTTGATTTGAGAAGTGAATGTGCTGGCCATGTATCTACCAAAAAGGTAACTGGTGTACCTTCCACGTATAACATCGAGGTAGGCATCGACATATACACATCATTGGTTCATTGAATATATTGTCCACACTCCGCAATCTCAATATTCAATATAGAGTTGGGATACATCTCAGTGCCCGTTAGGTTAGTAGAAGTGATTAGCATAAGGGATTCTTCATAGCCAAATATAAAGGAAAGAGGCTTACCTGTACCTTGTGGCCTGCCCACCTCAACCTCAGTCGTCCCCTGTCAGTCACTATGCTGTCCAGCCTCCAGGACCGATTGAGGCTGTCTGTGCGGGCACTGTCTCGACTAGTGGTCCATTGCTCCTCAAACAAAGCACTAGCCAGATCTATCTCTGCAAGCACACTTCCGCGATCCCTTCCTCTTTTGCGAACTCCACCTTTGCCTCTCTCTTTTCCCGCAGTTCCTCACTCCAACGGCTGAACAACCATTTGCATCATAATAAGCTGAGGTTTATGTGATTGCTGTTGCATCTTTAATTTCCGATTATGGTTCTCTTGAGCCAGCAATTTTTCAGCATGTATCACGTATTGTTCTATCTAATTCAGCTTTCCCGTTTTCCCGTTAATACCCGTATATTTTACCTATTTTGTTGTTTCGTACTTCATTCCATTGATGAAGCTGCTCCTCAGGTCTGCCTCATATGGTGTGATGTCTGCCGTCGCTATGTCCTTGGGTGGTATCAGTCCACAATAGACGTCATCGACTTTCGTGAGGCACTTAAGGTACTGGGACATTGTCTCAACTTCTTTAGGGATTCTTGCTTCAATTGATTGTGGGTACGATATGCTATTGGTGATTCAGAAGACCCTGAGGCGGCGACCGTTGACTTGGATCTGATCCAGTCTTAAGACACTGTACAGCTTCATTAGGTTGTTTTCCGTGTTTGTGTGTGCATGTGCGTTGGTGTTTGTACGTGTACTTGATCTATCCTTTATTCGAGATTTTCTTTCCCTGAAATCAGGCTCAGCCTTCAACATGTTATAAGCACTGCTGTTCAGAAGGGCGGGAAAACGATTCGTAGGACCATTGTCACAGGGAGTTCTCTTGTGAAGGGTGTAGATAGGCGGTTCTGTGGCCGGAATGGGACTTCTGGATGGTATGTTGCCTCACAGGTGCTCAGGTCAGGTATGCCACCGATCAGCTGCAGAGCGTTCTAAAAGGGGAGGGTGAACAGCCAGTTGTCTTGGTGCTTATGGACACCAACGATATAAGTAGAAAATGAGATGAGGTCCTCAAAGAAGAATTCAGGGAGCTAGAAGAGAAGTTAAAGAGGAGGACCTCAAAGGTAGTGATCTCGGGATTACTACCAGTGCCACGTGCTAGCCAGCGTAGAAATGAAAAAAAAGACAGGTTGAACACATGGTTTGAGAGATGGTGTAGAAGGGAGGGGCTCAATTTGTGGAACATTGGGATCGGTTATGGGTCAGGTGGGACTATTACAAAATGGACGGTCTACATCTGAACCAGACTGGAACCGATGTCCTTCGTGGATTTTTTGCTACTGCATTTGGGATTATTTAAACTAATGTGGCAGGAGACTGGGAACCAGAAGAGAAAATAAGTAGGCAGTGATGTGGACACCGGAGACGGTAAGAATTATGGAGATTGCATTCATAAAGGGAAGAGTAGACAGAGAGTAGATGAGCACAAAAAAACTGGGAGCCTAAAATGCATCTACTTTATTTCAAGGAGTATCGTGTGAAAGGCAGATAAACTTAGGGCTTGGATTGGTGCCTGGGAGTATCACGTCATTGCAATCACAGAGGCTTGGTTGAAGGAAGGGCATGAAGATTGGCAATTAAACCTCCCTGGATATAGACCCTTCAGATAGGACAGGGAGGGAAGTAAAAGGGAGGGGTGGAGTTGCATTGCTGGTCAAGGATGATATCACGGCTGTGCTAAAGGAGCACACTACGGAGGTCTTGTTTAGTGAGGCATTATGGGTGGAGCAGAGAAATTAGACGAGTGTAGTTACACTGTTGGGGCTGTATTACAGGCCTTCCAAAAGTGAGCGTGTGGTAGAAGAACAAATAGGTAAACAGATTTTGGAAATATGCAGAGTCAACAGGGTAGTGGTGATGAGAGATTTTAATTTTCCCAACATTGACTGGGATATACTTAGCGTCAGAGGTCTGGATGGGGTGGAATTTGTAAGAAATGTCCAGGAGAGTTTTCTACTGCAGTATGTCAATAGTCCGACGAGGGAAGGGTCATATTGGACCTGGTACTGGGGAACTAGCCTGGACAGGTGGTAGATTTTGCGGTGGGGGATTTCTTTGGGAACAGTAACCACAATTCTGTAAGTTTTAGAATACTCATGGATAAAGAAGAGAGTGGTCCTAAGGGAAGAGTACTAAACTGAGCCAAGACCAATTATATCAAAATTCGGCAGAAGCTCGGAAATGTGGAATGGACACAGCTATTTGAAGGGAATTCCACATTTGAGACGTGAGATGCTTTGAAAGGTAGGTTAAGGATAGTGCAGGATAGGCATGTCCCGTTGAAGCAAAGGATAGGAAGTGCAACATTCGTGAACCGTGGATGACAGCAGAAATTCTACGAGAAGCCAAGAGGAAAAGGGAAGCATACATAAGGTCTAGGCAGCTAAGAAGAGAACGGGCCCTGGAAGGATATCGGAAAAGTAGGACAAGTCTTAAACGAGGAATCAAGCGAGCTTAAACGGGTTATGAAATAACTTTAGAGTGCAGAATTAAGGAGAATCACTAAGCATTTTATTCTTATACAAGAAGCAAGAGAGTAACTAGAGAAAGGATTGGTCCACTAAAGGATAACGAAGCAAGGCTGTGTGTCGAACCTGAGAGAATGGGTGAGATTCTGAATGATTACTTTGCATCAGTGTTCACTGAGGAGAGGAACATGATGAATGTTGAGATTAGAGATAGAAGTTTGATTAGTCTTGATCATGCTGACATAAGTAGCGAAGATGTGTTGGGTAGGCTAGTGGTTATTAAGGTGGACAAATCCCCAGGACCGGATGGGATCTATCCCAAGTTGCTGAGGGAGGCGAGAGGGGAAATAGCTGTGGTCCTGACAGATATATTTGTGGAATCCTTAAATACAGGTGAGGTGCCGAAGGATTGGAGGGTAGCTTATGTTGTCCCCCTGTACAAGAAGGGTCGTAGGAATATTCTGGGTTACCAAAGACGAGTGTGCATGACATCAGTGGTGGGAAAGTTGCTGGAGAAGGTACTGAGGGATAGGATTTACTTATATTTAGAAAAGAATGGGTTTACAGTGATAGGCAAAATGGTTTTGTGCAGGGGAGATCGTGCCTTACCAACTTAATTGAGCTCTTTGAGGAAGTGAGCAATTTGCTAGATGAAAGACGGGCTGTACATGTCATATACATGGACTTTAGTAAGGCGTTTCATAAGATTCCTCTTGGTAGACTAATGGAGAAATTGAAGTCAAATGGTGTGCAGAGTATTCTAGCTAGGTGGATAAAGAACTGGTTGAGAAACAGGAGACAGAGAGGAGTATTTGAAAGGAGTTTCTCGAAATGGTGAAAGGTGACCAGTGGTGATCCACAGGGGTCAGTGTTGGGGCAACTGTTGTTTGTAATATAAATAAATGATCTGGAAGAGGACACTGTTGGTATGATCAGCAAGATTGCAGATGACACGAAGATTGTTGGAGTAGCAGAAAGCATAAGGGACTGTCAGAGAATGCAGGAGGATATATAGGGACTGGAGATTTGGGCGGAAAGTGACAGATAGTTTTCAATCCAGACAAATGTGAGGTAATGCATGCAGGCAAGACTAATTCTGGAGTGAATTATACAATGAACGGAAGAGCCTTGAGAAAGGTTGTTGGGCAGAGAGATCTGGGAGTGCAGGTCTATTGTATCCTGACGGTTGCTGCACGGTGGATACAGTAGTCAAGAAGGCATATGGTTTGCTTGCCTTCATTGGACGGCGTATTGAGTATACGAGCTGACAAGTCATGTTAACATTGTACAAGACATTGGTTCAGCCGCACTTAGAAATCTGAATACAGTTGTGGTCGCCACATTATCAAAAGGATATGAACGCCTTTTGGAGGGTGCAAAGAAGATTTATTAGGATGGAAGGTGCTGACTATGAAGGAAGGTTGAGTAGGTTAGGTTTATTTTCATTAATCAAAAGGAGATTGAGGGGGGACCTGATTGACGTTTACAAAATCGTGAAGGGTATAGACAGGGTGGATAGAGACAAGCTTTTTCCCAGGGTGAAGGATTCAATAACGAGAGGTCATGCTTTCAAGGTGAGAGGTGGAAAGATTAAGGGGGATACACGCGGCAAGTAGTTCACACAGAAGGTGTTGGCCGTTTGGAAGGCGTTGCCAGCAGAGGTGGTAGAGGCAGGCACGGTAGATTCATTTAAGATGCTTGTGGACAGATGTAGTAGATGGAGAGCAGAGGGATACTGATGCTTAGGAATTGACCGACAGGTTTAGACAGTACATTTGGATCGGCTCAGACTTGGAGGCCGAAGGGCCTGTTCCTGGGCTGTAAATTTCCTTTGTTCTTTTTTGTTAACTTATACATTCCTTTTCATATTGTATTTATGAGAAGGTGAGAGGTTGGGAAGTGCTTTTGCCAAAAAGGACCGGAATGTCCTTGGTCAGACATCACGAACAGAATTCATGCATGGCATCCATTAACCAGGACAGGAAATGAAATGTCAGTCTTCATTACAAAATGAATCATGTGTAGGAGTTGTGGAGTGCTGTTGAGGCAGTATTTCGGCTATTGTGGACAGACTTTCTGACCTTTCTAAATCAATGGTCTCCTTGTCACAGAGGCAGTGCAAAGCTGTTTTATCAGAATAATATCTGGGATGATGGTAAAATGAAGAGAGTGTGAAGGAATGGACTTCCATATGCAAAGAGTGTGTTTGTGGCTGTCCATATGATAGTGACAGGTGTTGCCCTCGCTCTAACTACCACCCTTGATAGTTTCGGGCTTGGTATCCTCACCTTGCACGCGGGAGTTGAGGGTGCAATTCTCTGCGGCAGAAAACCATAGAGTTTTGGAGCAGAAAGATGTGAAGCTCCAGTCCTCGGAGTTGTTGTTGGAATTTTCAGCGGAGCTGGCTGACAACATGCGCGCTGCATTCATAAAGTTCATCTAGCCAGTAAATGCCACGGACAGCTGTTCTGCATATCGATTTGCAGGACACTGAGTATCTCTGATCCCGGGAGTTGGAACTGGGATTATATGACTGTTTGCAGCACTGGTTACTTCCTTGTGTGAAGTACCTCCTGATGGAACACATGTAAAAGTCTATTGCTCATTGAGAAATACATACAAAATAGTAGCCCAGAACAGTATTTCTGTTGTGTTTCTAGTGCTACTCTTGACATGCCCTACAACACTGTACTTAATCTGAGCTTCCTGAAGATTAAGTGAGCGCTTCTATGATCGTATTGTGGGCAGTAATCTGCGTTTTAACTTCATGAACGCGCGTGTGAAGCCCAGGTCCACCAATGTCTTTTTTGTCTTTCTCTTATCACGTGCAATTACAACACAGTAAATAATCAATTAATATTGGAAGATGACATTCAGAGGCGTGCGAAATGCCGAGATTTTAGTGATATTTATGCAATGATTAGAGATTGCCATGATTCAGGAAATAAGGATGTAAAATGTGTTTTGTGTCGAGATAAAGAACAGTGAGAAAAGAAGTCAGTAGCAGGTGTAGTTGTCAAGCCCACTCGCAGTAACCAGAGTGAGAAATAAGACGTACAAGAAAAAGTACTGTGTGTGAGTGCTAAAAGATGGCAGTAATCATGGGTGATCTTAATTTCCCCTCTCCCACTCCCGGTTCTATTGTAAAGAATGTTTGGAGAACAATAATCAATAAAATACGTATGGCCCATAGACCAACACAAGCCAGATATAGGTCATCGATTACTTTACAGGCGACTGAGTTTCCGTCTTTTCTTGGAAACCACGTGAACCACACATTTATTGGGTTTCTTTCCATATTAATATTAGTCTATCTTTTGATTATTCCTAACAAAGTCTCACACTCACAACATGAAACTGCAAGATTTCTCCATTCACTCATACTATCATTATCTTTTTGCAGTTTTGCACGTCCTCATCAAAATAAGCCCGCTCACTGATTGCGTATCGGCAGCAGAACTGGACACATTTCACTCTGCCACTTCCTTCAAGCCATTAAGACAGAGAAATCATTGAAGCCCGATGACTGACCATTCTGGAGTTCACTAATTATATTTTTTCAACTTGAAACTTGTTCAATAATCCCGATTCGGTGACTTCTTGTGAGTAGACAGTGGACAGTTAATGCTGATTTATTACCCAACACCGTGAGCTCTCTCACTGTGCAATGATCTATTATATGGCTCCTAATTGAGTATTTGACAGAAATTCGAAAGGACTGTACCGAACAGCTCCCTTGATCAGCTCCGCTGGTCATGTTAGCAAAGAAATCTGGCAAACTGGCAAGTGTCATTTTCCTTTCAATAAATAATGTTGACTCAGTTTGAGTGCAAACACCTCTTCCTAACGTTGTGTTTTTACTCATTTTAAATGGTGCCTAGCATTTTCCAAATGACAGTAAAGACATTAGAGCAGATAAAAGCATTTTAGTCCATCAAGTCAGCGAAAGCTTTCAATGATATCTCGGCTTATTTGTATAATCCTCAACTCTACTTTTAGCCTTATCTCCGTGGCCCTTGATTGCGGGCTGACTAAATAACTGTCTATCTCAGCCTTGAATGTACCCATTCTTGACAGACCTCTTTTGGATGCATTTCCACAGACTTGCTATCCTCCGAAGGAGAGAATATTTTCCTCACGTCAGTCTGACATGTTTGACCCCATCTGCTGTGATCAGGCCCACTGGTCCCACATCTTCCCAGGTGTAAATCAGAGCAGAATAAACAGCGGAAGATCGGTCTTCACTCTGCAGAACCAGTTATGATTATTTGAAACATTTTCATATCTTGACCTCAGATGACACAAACAGACATGAATTGCACATTAGATTTGCCAAAAGCGAATCTTCTTCAAGATCACATAGAATCATAGAGTCATAGAGATGCACATCATGGAAACAGACACTTCAGTCCAACCCGTCCATGCCGACAGATATCCCAACCCAATCGAGTCACACCTGCCAGCACCCGGCCCATATCCCTCCAAACCCTTTCCATTCATTTGTCCATCAAAATGCCTCTTAAATGTTTCAATTGTACCGGCCTCCACCACATCCTCTGGCAGGTCATTCCATACACGTGCCACCCTCTGCGTGAAAACATTGCTGCATAGGTCTCTTTTATATCTTTCACCTCTAACCCTAAACCTATGCCCTCTAGTTATTGACTCCCCGACCCCAGGAAAACGACTTTGTCGATTAATCCTATCCATGCCCCTCATAATTTTGTAAACCTCGAGAATGTCACCCCTCAGCCTCCGACGCAACAAGGAAAATAGCCCCAGCCTGATCAGCCTCTACCTGCAGCTCAGATCCTCCAACCCTGGTAACATCCTTGTAAATCTATTCTGAACCCTTTCAATCTTCACAACATGTGTCCGATAGGAAGGTGAACTAAATTGCACGCAATATTCCAACATTGGCTTAAACAATGTCCTTTATAGCCGCAACATGACCTCTCAACACCTGTACTCAGTACTCTGACCAAGAAAGGAAAGCATACCAGACGCCTTGTTCACTATTCTACCTACCTGCGACTCCACTTTCAAGGAGCTACGAACCTGCATTCGAAGGTCTCCTTGTTCAGCAACACTCCCTAGGATCTTATCATTAATGGCATAAGTCCTGCTAAGATTTGCTTTCCCAAAATACAGCACCTCGCATTTATCTCAATTAAATTCCTGCTTCCACTTCTCAGCCAATTGACCCATCTGGTACAGATCCTGTTGTAATCTGAGGTAACCCTCAGTAACTCAGCTGGCGATGAAAGCACTGGACCAATACAACAACGTTTTTATTTTTTCCATCCATTGAAATGTTTATTAAACTCTCTGCACATGAAAATGGATCTTTCCCATACACGTTAATGGATAAAATTCCCTCCAGTGTGGCCCTTTGGCCCTACCAGTCCACAATGACCCTCTGAAGAGTAACCCACCCAGACTCATTTCCCCGTGAGTAATGTACAGAACACTATGGGCAATTTACCACGGCAAATTCACCTGACGAACACATGTTTGGACTGTGGAAGGAAACCCACGCAGACAGGGGGAGAATGTGCAAACATCACACAGACAGTGGCCCGACGTTGGAAGCAAACCTGGGACCATGGTGCTGTGAGGCAGCAGTGCTAACTGCTGAGCCACAATTATCTCTCATCAACGCGTGTAATTCAACTGGATCTCCCAGCATCCTACTCCGTTCTGAACCAAGAGAGGGGGACAGCGAATGCTGGGGTCAGGCTGCGGACCGGGCAAGCCAAATACTGGTGTTTCAAGTTGAAAAAAATTATTTCATGAAATGTATTAAGCACTGGAGTTAAATGTGTAGACAGGTCCGAGTGGGAAAGGTGATGGGTTAGAAATCCATTGGGACTTCCCCACGCAGTTTCGAATTCTGCCGACTACGTTTTCAATGATTGCAAAAGGACGATTTCGCGCTCAAACTTGTAAAAAGAACAATCTCAACAAACCATGCCAGTTTTTCGATTTGATTTTGTAACCTCGAGTTCTTAATCTGAACTGTGCCACGATCAAAACCTTGACCGTTTCTCTTTCCATGGATACTACTGGACGCATCGACTTTCTGCAGTATTCTCTGAATATACTGTGCAAAAGTGCAACTTTACATTCGATTCCGTTCATCACAGTCCTCCATGTACTGACACTGGACGGTGGCAGGTTTTCTTCCTGTTCGTCAAAGCGCCCATCCCCACCGCTCCCTCCCACATCATTATAAACAGCCGCAGGAAATGTCTGGTTCACCTTCTTCGCTCCAAAGTGAAACTTACCAGCCTCTGGACTTTCTCCTCATAAAGGGAATTCTCATCCCCGGACATGGTGCAAGACAAAGGATAGTGAAGAGATTTTGGGGACATATTGACATTTGAGAGCGGAACAAATGTCAAGGAGGCAAAACATGGAAACCAGTTTCCAGCTTTGTGGATCTTCAGAAACGTTTTGGGAAGTGGAATCGGAGGGGAATGAGCAAGGGTGAACTGTCGGACTGAGCAGAAACAGTCAAGACAGCTTCCCCCTCTTTAAGGGGACGGGGCATTAACTCTGATGTTTTCGGGACACGAACCGATCTGAGACATTGAAAGATTTCTCGTTTTTGTATATGAGGACTCCAGGACATTGAAAAAGCTCAGGTCAGACAAAAACTGAGAGGCTGGAACCCAGACTGTCCCGATTGTGGGAGAGAGGCTTCCCAGTGACATGGGTACGCCTGCAGTGAGTGGGATCAGACTGTTCCTAGGTCTCCATAATGAGCGTCCCAGGCTCTATTTTGGAAGAAATACATCTGATAGAGGACAGTTGTCATTCCGGGAAGGCAGACTGAAGTTGAGATTCAGTTACCGCCTATTTTGGAGGATCGTGCGATGTGCTGGATTGCACGTGTCAGCGCATTAGTCTGCAGAATGAAAGATAGCTGATTCAAGAGTCCCCAGGGCGACAGCGATTGCTGCCCTTAATGCATCTGTTTGCTTTGCTGCACTGGTTCGATTTCTAATGAGGTCAAAAGATATTCTTCCAATGGAAACACTATCGTGTGACTAACCACAATGACATTTCCACATTGCTGTCAAGATTAATGTCAAGAACTGTGACTTGTGGGAATCTGAAACCAAAAAGAAACTGCTGCAGAAACAAGCCAATTTGGGAATAGCTTTGGGAGAAAGCACAGCGCTGATGACGTTCTGAGACATTGCTTATTAATGTCTCTCCAGAACTGCTGCTAAACCTGCTGAGGTTTTCTTGCAAGTTCTGTTTTTATTATAACTGAATGCCCATTTCATCCGTCAGGATGATGCAGCCAGCCTCACCACGCACCGAAATTTTACATGTTTGCAAGCTGTGTAACGATTGTATTCAAATAAACCCAATAATGATTTACTCTTCCTCAGCTCCACAAGGAAAGAGAACTGAGAAGTGAATTGCACAGAGTCGTCCTGTCGTCCTGGATGAGTGGTTAAGGCAATGGAATTGAAATTCCTATGGCTTTAATCATGCAGCCTCGAATCCTACAGATGGCGATGGAGAAATGCCAATAATTGAGAAGAGAAATTGCTCCCTGACTTCGACTGGAATAGTCAGCTTAAAAACAAAAACGGACAAATTGGGCATGGTGGGACTCTGCAACCGACTGCCTGTCAGGGTGCAGCAAGCAGAAATTTCTAGGGAAATTTGAGACGCATTGAGATGTACACTTCTACCACCAACTGCGGTTTAAGCTGTGAGCCAACTGTTGGAAAATGAGACGAGAACAGACAGGGACTTGTGTTCGACTGGTGCAAACTTGTTCAGCTGAAGTACATTTTCTGTGCTGCAGAAATCTTTGACATGCTGCGTTGAGGTGGTCGGAGAAACTGGCGGATGTGAAGCACGTTAAACTGGTCTCATCCTGACATCTCTCCTGCTCTCGGGGGATTTGTCTGTCTATCCACCTGTGTGGATGAAAATGAGGATGATTTCCTCAGGGCGATTACCATACAGTGTGACCACGTCAAAGTTCAGTCCTATCATTGTGTCATTTAAAGCACAGGGAGTATCTCATTGAAATTTACCCTGGAAACATCAGAACATGCAAGGTTAAGTGCCTCATGCCGGAAACTGGGACAAGAGGAGATGAATATTCGGTCTCCCGCACTGCAGTTATGCGGAAAGGCCTTTTCCACGCTGAAAGAAATGGAAGAAAGAAGGAAATTGATGTGCAGCTAAAATGATCACAAATGAAAAAATAAAACGTGATTCATTAAGGAAACAAACAGCGCCATATTTCAATTTCCCTGAAAGTCTAGTGGTAAGGATTCAGTATTCTTACTACTGTGGCAATGGGAGATTTCCTCTGACGGGTTATCTTGTCGACAGCCTTGCAAAGCAGGGAATGTTGTATGATGCTGGCAATTGATGGCGTTTTGTCACAAACAGTATTCAGACTGAGATCAAACACAAGAAACATGCTGAGCCGTCACTTTCGCGATATTGGATCAACAATACAGTTTTTACAATAAGTTTATGCAATGAACTTTCAATGTACGGAATATTTCAGAGCATTTGACACCATACTTGCCTGGTTATTACCAGATGCTTTAACTGACAAAGCCACATACGATGTTCTTCAAATCCGTTTGTGCTTTTAATTAACTATTTGATCACAGTAACTCGGACTTCCTTGCAGTAATAAAGCTGCTCAATGAGAATATATATCAACCTGCGCTTAGGCAGGAAAGAACAGGTCACAGCTGGTCTTCCTTCAGTGAAAATTCACCGAAAGGGGCAATCTCTTCTTGCTTTGCTTTCAAACTATTGCCTTCCCCTCTGAATCTGACAGGATAAAGAGGATGCGTTTATCCTCTCGGGGCCGATAAAACGCGTGAATATGCACAGAGGGCATCTCATACCAAAAGATCAGGGTAATTGTGGTGAATTTACCAGGAGTAGTGTGTGAGTCGGTGTTAACAGTGCTAACACATTAGCAATGACGTTGAGCCTTGCACCAACAGCACCTCACTCACTTCTTGCCTCACGTCTCCCAGTCATCATTGATCCTATGCCCCCTTCGAAACTTTTCACTTGTTCCCGAATACTTTCGGGTTTCCTCTTCGAAATTGCAGCCGTTTGAAACGAATTTCTGCAGTATGAACGTCACTCTTTTTGTTCAGCTTCACTGCCCATCCATAATTACTCCAGAGCTTGCGATAGTAAGTTACTTTACAGAATCCTGGAAGTACTCAGCTCAGAGATGCATCCATGATGTTGCCAGCGAGGGAGTTCCGAGAATTAAAACAAACGACATTGAAGGAACAGTGAGATAGTTTCAGTTGAGAAAGGCGAGATTCTTAGAGGCGATTTGCGGTGAGAGGTGTCTCGTGTATCTGCCGCAATGATACTTCTTGTTGGAGGCAATCAATCACTGGATTGATTCTGGCAGATCCGCGTCTGTGCTCTGTGTGGAAGCAGGAAATAGTTTTCATTCAGATAAACCAAAAGAAGAGAAATAAATCTTTATTTCCTGAATGCGAATTGGATCCAGGTCTGTGCGATTAAAACTCAGACTCTGAAGCAGGGACTCCACTGATGCTGACAATAACCCTTGACCTAACCTGTCCAAACTTTTGTGCCTATTTTCTTTCTCCCCACATTTTGAAGCACCAGTCCTTGCCGTGAGTGGTGAAGGAGCTAACTGCTCCCTCGCAGAAAAGCAACTGGGGCCAGAGACCCATATATCTGTCCCGCAGCGGGTATTGCTTTGCTCCGAACAGATCGGGTTTGCTGTGTGGGACTGAAACTGTGTTCGATCACACACAGACGCGGTGTAACAGCTGCCAGCAGATGTGGAGAAGGATGGGACAGATTCAGACCCATTATGGGAAATAGACTGGATCCGGAATTCAGGGGAGCTTAGTGTCACAGACAGAAGGCTGGAGAATTGGGTTTGGAAAGATATCAGCCATGATCGAAAGTCGGGCAGACTAGATGGGCTGAAAGCTCTAACTGTCCACCGATGCCTTCTGGTCCCTGGCCATCCGGAATCTAAGGAAATAGAAACAGAGATTTTTTTTCAGTTCGAAGTCCTCCGGTCATAACTGGGTGAGATGAGAGATGGAACACGTCTGATGTAAGTTTAGAGACTGGAAAAATGTTGGAGACGAAGTAATAAAAGAGGATCTGAGTATAAAGTTGGAAGTCAGGAGATATTCAATAAAAAGGAAGGGTGTGTAAGGCAGAGGGCGATGGACATGGAGAAAGAAGTGTCACTGGTCTTGAAGTCTTAACTCTATTTTCCTTTCCAAGATTCTCCCAGACCTGCTGACATTTTCCCGCAATTTATTTTGTTGGTACTGAGACAGAAGATGGGAGTGAGTTCCTGGATCAATCAGCTCTCTGTTCTGTGGGTGTTTGAATTCCCCGTTCGACCAGATCACATCTCAGCCACGCGAAAACCTCACAATCCTGCCCCACCCCACCCCTGTTACTGACAATAAACTGTTCATTCCGTAAACCCACGTGCACGCAACAGCATCATTTTCTGAGTGAATTTGGAAAGGTTTAGGGAGAGTTCCGTTCGGTTTCATTCAGAGCACTCTAAATCAGTTACATTTTTTTCAGCACTATTTGACATGGAGCCGTCACTCTCAATCCCCCGAGCATGTGGCCATTCGCATTCCACGGCTCCGTATATTTTTGTTGGTGCATGGTTGGAATGGAACCTCACGTTTTGAAAGGCACATTGTTTATCGTATATTCGGCTGAAATGATAAACGTATCTCTGGCACCTCCGTTACAGTGGAAACAATTTTCACTCAGAAACCAACACATGATCAAAAACAGTGGTAATAATGTGTCAACCAAATCTGCAACAGCGTGCGAATGCGCTCTTGTGTGGGGTTGCAACATTGCAAATTGAATGGAGAGCTGTGAACCTATTAACAGATGAAAGTGCCCCTACATGAAACTGCATTTGCCAAGACTTCTCCACTCACTCATACTATCGATACCTGTTTGAAAAATACCACATCCTTATCACAATATGCTCACCCACCTATTGTGTATCGCAGCATTTCACTCTGCCACTTCCTCCAAGTCATTCGGTCAGATAAAACATTAAATCCGATGACTGACCAGTCTGGATTTCATTAAATATACCTTTCCAACTTGAAAACTGCTCATTAATCTTGATTCGGTGATTTCTGTTAAATAGACAATGGACAGACAATGCTGCTTTATGACCCAACACCGAGAACTCCTTTATTGTGCAATGGACTTTTATATAGCCCCTCATTGATTGCTTGCTAAAATTCAAATGAACTTTACTGAGCATCGTCCTTCGCCACGTTTGCAGGTCATGCTACCAAAGAAATCTGTCAGATTGTCATCGTGTGTTTTCCTTTCAAAAATGATGTTGACTCAGTTTGACTGTAATCATCTCTTCTAAAATTTCTGCTTTTCTTAATGTGCAATGGTGGTTCACATTTTTGAAATGACAACAAAGACATTAGAGCAGATGGAAGCAATTTAACGCATCAAGTCAGCGACAACTTTCAATGAGATCATGGCTGATTTGGTTAATCCTCAAATCCCCTTTCGGCCTCATCTCTGTGGCCCTAGATTCCGGAAGTGACCAAATGCCTGTCTTTCTCAGGCTTGCATGCATGCAGCCATGACAACCCTCTGTTGCAAACAACTTCACAGATTTGCTACCCTCTGAAAGAGGAAATATCCTCCACACCTAAGTCTTACATAATTGGTCCCTTCCACTGTGAGGAGGCCTTATGGTGCCACATTATCCCAGGTGTATATCATAGCAGAAAAAACCCTCAAGGTCGGTCTGCACTGTCCAGTGCCAGCTCTGAGTATTTACAGGATTGTCTTTTTTGACTTTTGAATGAACAAATAGACCTGAATTTTCTTCAAGAACACTTCATTGGCTGTAATTTCGCTGGCAGTGTAGTGTGCTAGAAATTTGAGTGCTTGATCACAAATATATCACTCTCAAAATGTTATCTCTGTTTCTCTTTCCACAAGTACCGCACGATCCGTCGGTTTTCTGCAGTATTCTGTGAATTTACTGTGCACAAGTGCTACATTTCATTAAATTCCTTCAATCACAGTCCTCTGGACACTGACCCTGTTCAGTGACAATACTTCCTCCTGATCGTCAATGTGCCAATCCCCACCGCTCCCTCCCCCATCAAGATAAACAGCTGCAGAACATCTTCAGTTCACTCTCTTGGCTCCAAAGAAAACTTCGGGAATCTCTCCAAATGCCAGGAAATCTCGGCCCTGGACATGGTGCAAGGCGGAGGAGTGTTAACGAAATTTTGGGAAAATATTATCAATTGGCAGGTGGAAAAAATGTAAAAGAGGCAAACCATATAACCCAGTATCCAACATTGTGAATCTTCAGAAACTCTATGAGAAGTGAAATCCATGGAGAATGAAGAAGGGTGAACTGCCCGAATGAGCAGAGACAGTCAAGACAGCTTCCCCTTCTTTAAGAGGACAGACCATTAACTTTGATGTTCTCGGGACATGAACTGATCTAATACAAACCTCATCGAGACTCCGGGACAATGAAAAAACTCGGGACCACACAAGGGACTAGGAGGCTTGAAGGGAGGTGGTCCCAGTTGGAGGAGAGCTGGTGCTCAGTGACATGGGTGTGTCTGTCGTGGATGGGATAAGACTGTTCCCATGCCTCCATAATGAATGTTCCAGACTTTATTTTGGACAGATAAAACTGATAAGAGGACACTTCTCGGTCTGGGAAGGACAGACTGAAGTCCGTCACAGCCTGCTTTAGATGTTCGGGCAAGGTTTTAGGTTGGAAGTTTGAGCTTATTAGGCCGTTAAATGAAAGGATGGTGGTTCAAGAACTCCAAAGGCGACAGCGATCGTTGTTGTTAAAGCATCTGTTTTCTCGGCTGCAGTGTTTCTTGTTTCTAATGGGGGCAGGAAAATGTTCCTCAAACAGAAAATTTCCGTGTGAAGAACCACAAAGAACTTTCTGCAATGGTTTAAAGGTTAATGTAATGAACTGTGGCCTCTGGGAATCAGAAACAAAATCAGAAATTGCTGACAAAACTATCTGGTTTGGCAGTACCTGTGGGAGGTTATTGAGTTCTGATGAAGTTGTAAAATATTGTCCACGATTCTCTCTGCATGGATGCTGCCAGGCCTGCTGAGTTTTGTCGTAGAAAAAGTATAGAGAATCACCAGGAGACGTAGAGAGTTCTTCAAGAAGTCGGTCTGTTATTTGCAAACGAAAAACCGTGACCCCGAGAAAGCAGATTCTCGAATGCTCTCGAACTTCATTGTCCATGGTTTTTATAAATTTTTCCCATGCTTTGTTTGCTTATCAGCATGTCTAAATATATTAACCAAAGTACCTCACACTCGCTACACAATAAACCAGTGATGTTAGTTCCCATCATCTCTTTAATTGTTCATTCTACTTAACGTTATTCACATGTGACGGTTAGATATTTAATGTCAGCTTTCGCAACAATGGGCTTTCATTCCAGACCCTACTTCATATTTTCCCGATGCCATAATTAGTTATTTATTGTCAATAATCTCAATCAGGCTGACTCTATTAACTATTAATTTGATACTTAATGTCATGTCCCAAATATTTATGTTCCCAATCGAGTCATAATGATACTTAACAGGAATCCTAACTTTACTAACTGTAATCTAATCTCACCATCGAGACCTTTCAGCGTCAACCTTTCTTTGCTAATTGGTGTGAGATAATTTCACTATTCTTATCTCATCCTGCATTCTACAGGCCCGTTGCAACAGATCGCCAGTGGGATTCATGCTTTATGCCTTCCCTTGCTTTCATGCTTTAAACCTTCCCTTACTTTCATGCTCTTTATTTTCCATAATAACATTTTGTCATTCTGACCAATGGCAGTCATTCCTGGCACTGGATATACTGACGGCGAAGGGCAGTGATCAGAGCGGACTGTCCCTGTAGTTCTGTTCCCGACTCTCCACCTCCCGCTCTGTTAGTAACCTCTCAGTCTCCTGGGAATTGCATTGTTCCCAATTTTGCCGTATTCCAGGCCTTTAACCTTGGCTGAGCAGACAGTCGATGGTCATTCCCAAACGTCTCATGTCCGAGGTAATAACAATTAATAACGATGTCTGTGCATCCTCCTCTAATCTGTGAAAATCATTGTTGCGGACTGTAGGAACATTTATTGACCGAAATTGAGGAGGTTTTGAACCAGATCAAACTCCTATGAGTTAAGAAGATGGTCTAGATCCCTTTTTCTTTTCCCCTGAAGGCAAATGTACGGCAATGCAATTCAAGTGGTGAAACTTCCAGGCTTGAACCGAAACACAATTTACTTTCACTATCGTTGAAACACAAACAAAAAAACAAAGTGTGGACTAACCCAACTCTATTGTAAAACTTAACGAAATGAAACATCATTTAACTACGAAACAGTCAATGTTCGATCATAGTAACATTGCATAAACCACACAAATCTGGTCTTCCTGCTACCGGAATGATATTGTGAAACTTGAACGGATTAGGAAAAGGTATAATGTGATGTTTGTTATTCTTAAGCTCCCAAATGGTTTTGAGGTGCGAATGTATTTTAACCTTGAAGAAATTTGACACATTTAAACCTCCTTCCTGTCCACGATAGAAGCTGTTGGATTTGTTCCGAATTTCCAGTGGCTTCTGTAAATATTTAAGGTTTCTGACGATAGCAATCTCTCACTTTTCGAATAAAACAAAACGAACCTTATGTTGCGAACAATATTCAAATTAGCAATGGGCAGCAGTGAGGAAAGCTTTCGAGCAACGCTGCCCGGATTGTCACGGCAATTAACAGAAACCATCGCCATGAAAACCCGAAAGCAACCTGACAAATCGATTTCGCCACAGAATGCAACGTTGGTGCTCAAGACTTTTCCTTGCAAAACAACAGGAAAAGCCACGACACTGCGATGGCCGGGAATCGAACCCAGATCAACTGCGTAGAAGGCAGCGATGCTCACCACTACACCACCACTGCGCTCGCAGTTAAACTGTCCCTTTTCCCAAACACACAGACAAGGCCATGATAGTCAGCAACTGAACTGGGGCTGAAAGCAAAACAAGAAATTACTTGTAAAACGTCAACAGGTCTGAAAACACCAGAATCAGAAGCCTTCAGCTCTTAAGAACAATCACTGCATCCAGAAGGTTCACTCCCCACAAATGCTGCCGGACCTGCTGAGTTTCCCAGCAATTTTTGTGCTGTCTCTCAGATCTGCAACATCTGCAGTTCTTTGTCAGATAGAAAACAAACGTTGACCATTGAAGGGTCTGGTGAATCAGGTGATAGTCCTCTTCATCCACAGAGATAGATGGGATGGAGTATAGGATTATAACATTCTTACAGTGTAGAAACAGGCTATACGGCTTATCATGCATCCCACCAAGTCTCACCCTCTATGCTATTCCTGTAACCGGGCATTTCTCATGGCTAACCATATAACCAACACTCACCTGGACACTATTGACTATTGAGAGTTGCAAATCCACCCTAACTTGCACATCTTTGGACTGTGCGAGGAAAGTGGAGCACCCGGAGGAATCTCACGCAGACACGGGGAGAATGTGCAAACTCCACACAGACAGTCTTCAATCAGACAGGGATCTGGGTAATTGGAGAGGTTTCAAGAGGGAAAGCAGACTGGTTTGTGAATGCTGGGCCGAAAGCCTGATCTCAGTGCTGTAAAGGCTCTACAGTAACATGATTTCCTGCATCCAGCATTCAACACAGTTTGCATTTAGTTTTCATCCATCCTGTTATTGACATTATTCCGAGTGAAATGTACAGAGAGAGAGGTTGTTTGTGCATTCACTCAGATCTGTGTTTTGATGGGTCAGGAGCAACATGCAAAATAACAACTGGTGGAAGGAGAACTGAATTCCCCCTCTGAATCTGCCGAAGAAATGCAGGACCTGGAACTTCTCTATCACCATTCACTCACCACCCGCCGCCTGGTGGAAAAACGCCTGATCTTCCTCTTCAGGAACCTCCAACCCCAGGGCAGAAATGTGGCCTTTACCATTTGCCTGATTTGCCCCTCCGACCACCTTATCCCAGTTCCATCCTGCCAGCTCAGCACCATCCTCATGGCCTGTCCTACCTGCCAATCTTCCTTCCCACCTATCCGCTCCACCGTCCTATCCGACCAATCACCTTTACACCGACATCCATCCATCAATTGCGCTCTCCGCTCCCTTCTCCGCAGCCCCACTCCCTCCCATTTATCTGTCCACGATGGACGCTCCCAGCCTCGTTCCCGATTATGGTGTTTTTCCCGAAATATCGACTCTCCTGCTTCTCGGATGCTGCCTGACCTGCTGTGCTTTTCCTGCATTACTCTAATCTTGACACTGATCTACAGCAACTGCAGTCCTCACTTTCACCTCGCATGACTGAATTCCTGCCCCTTACAGGTCGAATTGGGTCTCGTGTTTTCATCATGAATTTCATTATGTTTAATATATTTTATTTTAAAAATCATCACAATATATTGATGCCCTCATGAGCATGTAATGCATTTGGACAGAACAATGCCTCCTTTCTCTGTGAACAAATAGAATTAAAGGAGTCGGTTTGGAGAATGTTTCCTCTCACAGAAACAGGAAAAGGGAGTTGTAATTCTCTCTGAAATAAACACAGGCCATTCAGAGAAATCTGATAAGGTCATGCAACATCTGTCGAGTGAAGGGAAAGGTTAGCTCATATGTTATGAGAGTAGGGGAATTCGGCAGAGCGGTAGGAAGTTAGAAAAGTAATAATTACTGAACAATTGGAATGGGGATAACGCTGAAGAAAGAATGAGAGGTCTATACAGACTGTTTAACATGTTCAGTCTGCTCGAAGAGTCAATCCAATCAAAGCTAGACTTAGATTTCATATCCAGTTTCCTGTCCAATCCACATATCCCGTGACTCCCTGAGAAACCAGCAATCTGTATCTTCCAATCTGAAATGCACTCAGTGAGGGTGCATCAGCAATCGTCAGGGACAGAGAATATTAAAGACTCAGAGGCCTTAGAGTTAATCGCTCTCTCCTCATCTCATTCCCAAATAACCGGCCCTAACCCTGAGGGTGTGTCAATAATAATCAAAAGATCTGTAAATGGTGTAACTTTAACACTGACTTCTCTTCACAGATTCTGTCAGACCTGCTGAACTTTTCCACAACTCCTGAGACTGTGTTATCGTGTTTCAGATACCCAGACCCACAGGATCAATTTCTCACCATCTAGCCTCTGAAGCATTCAAATGAAATAGTATTTCAATTTTCTCGAATATGGACACAATTTATTCAAAAGCTCAGCATTAGAGCACGTGGGTTCCAAACAGTGACCTTTATTATGTGGTTCATTAATGTGTTTGGCTCATTGCTGCTGGGTTATCACGTATTACTCAGATATAATTGTTCTGGCGAAGTTGACGATGAGTTAGCGTCTTGAACTGCTGCCATTCATTTTGTCCAGATAAACCCATAATGATGTAAGGGAGGGAGTTCCAGGATTTCCAACCAATTTCACTTGTGGAACTGAGACGTTTTTCCAAGCCAGGGTGGCGAGTGGCTTGGTGTGGAATTGTCAACTGGTGTCCCATGTATCTTCTGTGCTCAGTGTTCCACGCGATAATGCTCTGGTTCTGGAAGCTGCTCTGTGAGGAACTTTGGGGAATTTCTACGGTGCGTCTTGTCAGTGGTATATTCCACTGCTACTGAGTGTGGATGGTGGAGACAGAGAATGTTTGTGACTGTGGTGTTGAGCAAGCTGCACTGCAAGTTACTTCTAACTAATTATGGGGAACATAGCTACTTGCCATCATCATCAATACATTTCGTAGCTGGACATCCAGTGATTACACGGATGTGGTGTACAAGTCTGTTCTTTGCTCAAATGACCATGATCTTTTAACTAGATTCACCTTTTCAAGGGTATTATGCTGAGAGACCTCACGCGACTGTTCCACTTTCTCGTCAACATTTCATCTGTAAAAACTGGGAACGAGCTGATGGACACAGATTGTGCTGCAGATGGTGAGACACAGCGCAGTGTTAGTTACTTCACACTGATTCTGTTTGGCTTTATGCATGTGTTTCTCTGAATGTGTGTGTGTGCATTATCGTGTGTTCCTGTCTTTGTGATTCTCTGTGTGTCTACCCATCTATCTCTTCCTGACTATCTGTGCTTATGTGAGTGTGTTTGTGTCTCATTGTGTGTATTAGTGTGTCTCTCCATGTTTATGTGTCTCTGGGTCTGTGCCTCTGTGCAACGGGCTCTCTGTTAGTTTCGGGATTGTAACAATTGAAATATGGTTTAAACCCCAATATATCTATACCTCTGACTATTCCTCTTGAGCGTGAAGTGATACATTGCTTTTGTTATGTTTGAACGTGTGTGCCTATGTGTGTGTGTGAGTGTGTGTGTGTGTGTATTTGTGTCTGTGTGTTTTGTGCCTGTCTCTGTGTGTGTGTGACAGACGGAAATACGTACAGATACTCAGACACAATCACATATACAGAGAGATGTGCAGAGAAACATACAGACAGAAGCACACATATCGACTTAAAGAGATACACGTGCACATATAGTCACACAGACATTCACACACAAGCGCACAGATGTTGATGGAGATAACAAAAGTGATACTATTAGAATTTCTTGTTCCTAAAACTAAATGAGAAATTAATAGATTTTTTGGATTGTTTGACTTTACAAGAAATTTGTCCATAATTTCGTCCGGACAGCTGCGCCTTTAACAAGTTTTTGAACGAAATAAGACAAAGGTGGTTTATTTAGCAGAGTGCGAAGTTAATGTTGAAAGGATGAAAGCAATTTGAATCGATGAACCTATTTTACCATCCCTGCGTTTTCCAGTCTTTTCAAAATGGCCGCTGATGCTTCTGAATTGGGTCGACGTTTTGTCTTGTTCTAGGATGATGAATTAGGAATTGAGAATCTGGAGGATATTTCAATTAGAATCAATACAGATCATTGGAAAAGCCATCTTCCATATGAAAGGGGACTTTGCTATTGCTGTTAGATCTTCAGCACTTCGAAGACCACCCAACAAAGAACAATGAAATACAAAATTACACAGATTGTAATCCACTGGCTTTCTTTAAAAGTTTCAAATTAACAATGCAACATATTTTGATGGTGTTGTTTGTTGTAACCATTTTATTATACACATCACTAGAATACCTAATGTGAATTCCTAAAATACAAATGGTGAAATACGTAAAAGCTTTAAGAAATGTGAAGGTTGCATAACATTGCAAGAAGGGAGAAATAATAAATAGACTGCACTTTTTATAAAATTTGCGCATCATGTATTTTGCAAGTACATGCGTTTTTGAAATGGCATTTTAGTTTTCTCAGGGCGAATACATATAAAAAACTTTTTTAAAAAAAGAGAATTGAGTGTAATTGTGGACTAAAATGTGAAAAGAGCGACCTTACAAACAGATCGAAAGGGGAGGATAGCTGCAAGGTTTGACAGCAATTCACCTGATAGTGACCCAATAATTGAAGTGTGATTGGAGATGAACGGAGTTATACACAGATGCAGCCTTTGTTTTTTTTTTTTAACTGAGGAGACCTCTGAATCTCTTGGTTATGTTATTTTATTAAACAAATTACAAAAACAGTTTACAACAAACAGTTACATTTACAGCTGCATACAAGAGACAGCAATTTTACAAGGGAGAGGAGCAGCAAAGCCAGGCCCCAAACCCTACCATTCAAACAGTTTCCAGGGACATGAGAACAAACCTCAAATCCCAGTTTCACAAAGATATAAAGAGACAACAGCAGTGACAGTTGTACATTAGACAGTACTGTTACATACAAAAGTGCAGATAATACAGACCCAGCAAGCCCCCATCCCTCCCACCTTCCGACCACTCTAAGGCAGCCCGCCCCGACCCACCTTCCGGTTCTCGGTTCACCCCATGCCCCTTCCAGTTCTCGGTCCGCCCTGACACACCTTTCAACCACCTCTAGGACAGCCCGCCCCGGTACCCGCCCAGGGTGACAGCGGTCAGGATGGCCTACCCACCTTCCGGCTTCACGAACCACCCTCAGCACCTTCTGACCACCTCTGGGGCAGCCCGTCACGGTACCTGCCCGGGGTGATAGCGCTGAGGACGGCTACCTGCCTTCTGGCTCTCGGTCTGCCCCTACATACCATTGGGCTCTCACCCACCCCATGCAGCCTTTGTTTGTGACAAGGAGCTCATTGATGATTGGCCACTAGTTCACCACTGACAAAGGATTTCTGCTACCAGCAACGATGTGATTGGTTCTCAGGCAACAAAACAGCTTGGGACTCTGAACAAGATACAGAGAAGTCTTCACCTGCTCAGGAGCTCTCTCTGATCGCGGCAGTGATAGGTGTTTTAATCCTGAAGAAACCTGGTCTATTTTTGTTTCAGCTGTTCCTAAAGGCTCTGCCTTTTAATGAGTGTGTTAGAGACTGTTTGTAAGTATTAACCAGTCCTTCTGCATTGTGTAAATCAATGACAGCCTCCAAGATGCACTGTATAAACTTACCAAGGCTCTAAACAAAGTACATTCCAAAGACATGACAACGAAGAAATGGAAGGGCAGAGGAAGCAGATGAACGGGAGGGTTATGACTTGGAGCCAGTGATCAAACCTGTTTAAATGAAGATTAGAGGACTTTTTAAATTTATAACGTCAGGAAGTATGGGATACAGTGAGATTTGGTGATCTGGATTCAGAATTGGCTGGCTGACAGAAGGCAGAGTGTGGTTGTAGATGGAAAATATTCTGCCTGGAAGACAGTGTTGATTGGGGTCCCGCAGGGCTCTGTTCCTGGGCTTCTGCTCTTTGTAGTTCTTATAAATGACTTGGATGAGGAGGTTGAAGAGTGGGTTAGTAAGTTTGAAGATGGCACTAAGGTTGCAGGTATCGTCGACAGTTTCGACGGCTACTTCAGGCTGCAACGCGACATAGATAGGATGCAGATCTGGGCTGAGAAATGGCACATGGAGTTCAACCTGGATAAACGCGAAGTGATGCATTTTGGAAGGTGGAACACGACTGCTGCACATAAGATTAAAGACAGAATCCTTGGCAGTGTGGAGGAACAGAGGGATCTGGGTATGCAAGTACAAAGATCCCTCAAAGTTGCCACCCAAGTGGATAAGGTTATTAAGAAAGCATATGGATCTTTGGCTTTCATTAAGGGGGATTGAGTTTAAGAGCTGCGAGGTTTTGCTGGAGCTCTACAAGTCCCTGGTGAAACCACACTTGGAATATTATGTCCAGTTCTGGTCTCCCTACTATAGGAAAGATGCAGAGGCTTCGAGGAAAGCGCAAAGAAGGTTTACCAGGATGCTGCCTGGACTGGAGGGCTTGCCTATGAAGAAAGTTTGAATAAGCTCAGACCTTTCTCTCTGGAGTGAAGGAGGAAGAGAGGAGAC
>NC_057716.1:110941682-110946066 GCF_004010195.1 Chiloscyllium plagiosum
GAATATTGTGTTGCATTCTCTCCAGTACAAATCATACCTTACATAAGGTCATCAGTTTAATATAGTTTCACAGCTTTTGAACAGGTGCAGAAAAGGATCAACTCTATATATGACAGGTCCATTCATAAGTTTGATAACAGCACGGAAGAAATTGTTCCTGAATCCATTGGTGCGTATTTTCAAACATTTGCATCTTCTGTCCGATGGTAGAGGTTGGGAAAGAGCATTGCGGTGGTGGGAGGGACCTTTGATTGTGTTAGCTGCATTCCTGAAGCAGTGGGAATTCAATAACGAGTGGAAGGAAATGTGATTTGCGTGATGGATTGGGTTAGATACACGCATCTCTGCAATTTCTTGCAGTACGGCCAGAGCAGTTACATACGAAGCGTCTGGATAGAATGTTTCCTGCAGTGCAGTTAAAATTGGTCAGAGTCATTGCTAAAATGCTAGATTTTCTTCCCTGTCAGAGGAGGTAGATGCATTGATGTGCTTTCTTGACTGTAGAGTTCACATGGATAGACGGATTGTTTGTAATATTTATTACTCGGAAATTGAAGCTGTCCATCAGTTCCAAATCAGCACCAATGACAGAGACCAGTGTGTGTCCTTCAGTCCAATTCCTGAAGTCAATGGATAGTTCCCTTGTTTTGCTGACATTGAGCGAAAGATTGTCGTCTTAACACCATGTCACTAAGTGCTATTTCCTGTAGGAGAAAGTGAGGACTGCAGATGCTGGAGATCAGAGCTGAAAAATGTATTGCTGGAAAAGCACAGCAGGTCAGGCAGCATCCAAGGAGCAGGAGAATCGACGTTTCGGGCATAAGCCCTTCTTCATGAATGAGGAGGGTGTGCCAAGCAGGCTAAGATAAAAGGTAGGGAGGAGGTACTTGGAGGAGGGGCATTGGAAATGCGTAGGTGGAAGGAGGTTAAGGTGAGTGATAGGCCGGAGCGGGGGTGGGGGCGCAGAGGTCAGGAAGAAGATTGCAGGTCAAGAAGGCTGTGCTGAGTCCGAGTGTTGGCACTGAGATAAGGTGGGGGGAGGGGAAATGAGGAAGCTAGAGAAATCTGCATTCATATCTTGTGGTTGGAGGGTTCCTAGGCGGAAGATGAGGTGCTCTTCCTCCAGGCGTCTGTTGCCATGGTCTGGCGATGGAGAAGGCCAAGGACCTGCATGGCCTTGGCGGAGTGGGAGGGGGAGTTAAAGTGTTCAGCCACAGCGCGGCTGGGTTGTTTGGTGCGGGTGTCCCAGAGGTGTTCTCTGAAATGTTCCGCCAGTAAGCGGCCTGTCTCCCCACTGTAGAGGAGGCCACATTGGGTGCAGTGGATGCAGTAAATGTTGTGTGTGGAGGTGCAGGTGAATTTTTGACGGATATGGGAGGATTCCTTGGGGCCTTGGAGATAAATGAGGGGGAGGTGTGGGCGCAAGTTTTGCGTTTCGTGCGGTTGCAGGGGAAGGTGGTGGGAGTGGAGGTTGAGTTGGTGGGGGTTGTGCAACTGACGAGGGAGTCACGGAGGGAGTGGTCTTTCCAGAACGCTGGTAGGGGAGCGAAGGGAAACATGTCCTTGGTGGTGGGGTCTGTTTGGAGGTGGCAGAAATGACGAAGGATGATACGATATTTGGAGGTTGGTGGGGTGGTAGGTGAAGACCAGTGGGGTTCTGCCGTCATGGCGATTGGAGGGGCGGGGTTCAAGGGCGGAGGAGCGGGAAGTGGAGGAGATGCGGTGGAGAGCATCGTCAACCATGTCTGTGGGGAAATTGCGGACTTTGAAGAAGGAAGCCATCTGGTTTGTTCGGTATTGGAATTGGTCCACCTGGGAGCAGATGCGGTGGAGTTGAAGGAATTGGGAATATGGGATGGTATTTTTACAGAGGGCAGGGTGGGAGGAGGTGTAATCTAGGTCGGTTTTGAGACCTACCCACTATCGTGATGTCATTAGTAAATCTGTAAATGGAGTTAGAGCTGAATTTGGCGGTACAGTCACGAGAGGGTAAGAAATATTGAAGGGGTCTGAGTACACAGCCTTGAAGGGCACCAGTATTGCGTATTGTTGAAGAGGAGGAGTTTCCAACCCTCCTCATTCATTGTGATCTGCAGGTCAGAAAGTTAAAGATCCAGTTCTCGATGTGAGGAAACTCCGAGGACTCAGAAATGTCGATGAGTCTTGTTGGCATTAGGGTCTTCAAGGCAGAGCTAAAGCCAATATACAGAATTCTGATGTAGGTGTCCATGTTATCCAGATGTTGCAGAGATGAGTGAAGTGCCAGAGAGATGGGGTCTGCATGGATCGATTACGATCGTGGCGAATTATCGAGGACCTCAGCAATCTGGGAGTTAATGTTTGCCATTCCTAACCTCTTAAAGTACTTCGTAGATGCGATCGGCCATGAATGTATTAAAAATCGGAGCAGGTTCGAGGAGCCGAATTCCAGACACATGCTGCTATTCCTTGTGTTCATTTGTTCTTTATAGCTCAGAGGGAAACATGTTAACGAATGGTCCTGGCAGACAATGAAGATCCACACACACAAATCCCATTATTCGGCTGTAAGCCTATCATCCTGAAGGTTTCAGCAATGCATGGGATTATTGAAATACCACACAGGTATTAGGAATGCTTATGATTCAAACATTCATCCTCGGAATGAGAGTGTGTGAGACTTTACGCTCTTCTGGGTGTATGGTAGCCGACTGTAAAATGAACCTCAGCAGGAACTGCAAAAAGGAGGGTATCAGAGTAAGGAGCACAAACAGTCCAAGAGCTGCAAATGTTGTTAGGAATCGGGCAACCTGCACAAGAACTAACCAAGACAGGGAGGGGGGGGGGGTGGCTGGGAGTGAGGGTGTCGATCCAATATTACCAGAAATGTTAACGTGATCTTATTAATTGGATCTTATTAATTGATTCAACACCATTGTCCACAACCTTGGACACAAATCGGGAGAGTTGTTAAAGTGGCGTCACCAATGAATTAATTAATATTTGATGAAGAAATGTATCTGACTCTCTCTGTCACTGTCCCTGTTTTTTAAAAGTGATGAAATACCGTCCTCTGCTGGCCTCCCAGTGTCACTGTACAAGCAGCAGATTTTTTTTTCTCTCTGGGACACTTTGCTCCTGTCCCTGTACATTCTATTTTTTCTGACACTCTCAAAATGTCCTGAATGACTCAAAGGCGCAAGCGGTAGCGCAGTGACGTCACAAAAAGGATGGCCATAACCAGCGGGGAAAGTCTGACAACGAGGAAGCGTGAGGAGGCAACAGGTGACTCGTGCCAGGGCCGTGAGGTGAGGGAGAGCGATCCCATCTGGCCGCCACGAGAGGAACCAGCAACCACTTTCTGAATGAAAGCAACTAGATATTTTTGGAGAACTGGGTCGTTTATTTTCATTTCATCATTCTGTAACAAGGCAGCAAGCACCCCCTGAAATACTTCAATACTATAGTACAGGAAATGTATAAATGTTAGGAACCACAGAACGATTAAAAGGTTTAACATTGTTGCTTGGACAGAATTTCAGCATTGGCCCTGTTTTCTGCATCCCTCCATTTTCAAATCTAAAAGTTACATTTGTTGCTTCCGAGTTTAAATGAACCTTCTCTGAATTTAATTAATGGAGAAAACAAAAGAAGTGGGAGAGCAATAGTGATAGGGGGATTGCATTGTTCGGGCATCAGGCAGATGTCTGTGACAATGCAGATGCGACACCAATGCAGATGCGACACCAGGTCGCACGCTGCCTCCCTGAGTCTGGGATGACACTGAGTGGCTGAATGATAGTCTGAAAAGGGTAATAGCAAATATAAGTTTTGGCAACGGATGGAGCCTTGAAAACAGTATATAGGAAGCTGTGAGATCAATTGACAACACAGGGTGAAATACAGAGTAAAGTTCCCTCGATGAAGCCTAACCAAACATTAGTATAATGTTTATACTGCCTTTAGTATAATCTGAAAAGTGATAGAAATTTAACTCACTCTCAACTATCACCACAGAAACACACATGCATACGCGCGCGCGGGCGCGCACACACACACGCACACGCAATAATTCTCGATCGTTATCCAAGAGGGTTCCCATTTTCAACGAAAATAGATGTATTCCAGAACTTACTCACAGAGTTCTTTACTGGATTGTTTCTGTTCAGTTTGGATTCCCAATTATATTCCTGATTCGGAACATCCACATGGACAATTTTCCTCAACCTATGTGCTATGTCCTGCTCACAAAAACTGCATTTGATTCCAATACCGTATGTTGTTTATACAGGAACCTTTCTGTGTCGGGGGGATTGAGTCTTGAGTCCGACCCAGGTGTGTGAATGTCCTGTTTATCTGGCATCCAGGATGGTTTAATGAAGCTTTGATGTTTGGAAATCCCGAT
>NC_057716.1:110947096-110959575 GCF_004010195.1 Chiloscyllium plagiosum
GAGCATCACTGGCTGGGCTCAGCATTTATCCCTCATTCCCATCACCCCTTGAGAAGGTGGTAGTGAACTGCCTTATTGAACTGATGTACTCCATAAAACTTTATTTGTGGAGAAACTGAATGTCGCAGAAATTAAACTGCAGCTTTTTGTATTCCCAGTCCCAATTTTAAACATAACTGTTTGGGTGGCACAGTGACTCAGTGATTAGCATTGCTGCCTCAGAGTTCCAGGTACTCGTGTTTGATTCCAGTATCGTGCGACTGTAAATGGAGTTTGTACGTTCTACCCGTGTTTGCGTGGGGTTCTTTCAGATGGTCTGGTTTGCTTTGAAATGTGCGGGTTAAGTAATATTGGCCATGCTAAATTGCCCATAGTGATCAGACATGTGAAGGTTAGGTGCATGAGTCAGGGAAATGTACAGTGATAGGGCAGGGGAATTCCACACCGCTGGGATTATATATTCATTTACTCTCGTCTGAGTGAGAGACTGGAATTCCACGTGTTGTCAGTAAGCTGATGTACAGCAGAACAAAGTCTCTAAGCTAATTGATGCGAGCAATTCGTAGAACAGGGAGAGAATAGGGAAAAAAAACAAATTGCTGATAAAAGCTCAGAATCTTTGGCAACATCTGAACAGAGAAACCAGAGTTACCACGTCGTATCCGGTCACCGTTTTGTCTGAGCCAGACCTGAAACTTTAACGCTGATTTCTCTTCAAAGATGCTGCCAGACCTGCTGAGGATTTTCAGTAACTTTTGGTTTTGTTTCTGATTGACAGCATCTGCAGTTCTGTCAGATTGTATTTAGGAAGTGAATGGGGTTAAGTTCAGAGTAAAGCTGTTTCTGCACTTCAGCTTTTCTAACTCGCAGACCATGTTCACCGTGGAATTAGATAATGACGAAGTCAACCCCTATCCCCACACTGTCCCTATCAAATGCACTTAGCATAGTTATATCACTGGCTTATATGCAGAATGCATTTCCATGTACACCTTCTCCAACTAAACCTCCCAGGGTCCGGGAAAAATAGGGTTACATACAATGTACAGATATGTCCACAAACACTCCCGTGTCAGGGGAAGCTCTGTGTTAGATTACAGAGTAAAGCTGCCTCTACAGTGTCTATCACAAACTCTTACATAGCCAATACGCACAGACACACTGTCAACCTCTCACTCAGCCAATCTCAGCCACCAACTCTCAGTCAATCAGTCACAGACACCTCAAAGCCACACTGCTCATTCACATACACAGTTACTCTTTCACAAATATATACTAATGATTCACAATCCGAGAGGCTTGCTTAATGGTAAATCAATTTCTTTATTTTTAGAGAACACAAAATTTGAAGACAAATTACGTCAGGCTGGTCATTGATACATGCCTGTTATCTGGATAAAATACATCTTACTCCATTTAAATCTCTGACCGATTCTGAACAAGACTACGCACCTAGAATTCAGGAGCTGACCTGTCATATTACTACCGTATTTTCCTCCTGAAGTTTGGAAAGTTAGACAGACTTTTAAAAATCTCAGGGCACGGACATTAAAAGGATTCTGGAATCTGCATTTTAATCAATGGAAACTTTTTAACAGAGTTCTCCATATCCTGCTTTTACAGTTTAATTTATAAATTTACATTTCTACAATATAGGCATGTATCAATGGGAAAAAAAAGCTTTTCACACATTTGCCCCTCACCTGTGCTGACAGAATTCAGATTCAAACTGAAGCTTCTCTGCTCCTGCATCCAGTTTACCATTGTACCATTTGGTTTAGATTATCCCTCCTCTAACATCGAAATTGCATCGATTCACATACCAGTTTTTTTCATCTGCAGGAGGCCGAGAGATGAAAATTTATAACGTGTACCATGTGTTTTAATCTGCCAAAGCAGGACAAATGATTCCCAAAGTGTCAGTAGCCATTATAGGTTTGTTTCAGGTAGCCACTTCATGTCAGCACAGCGCTGACAGCGACTTTATAAGCAGGGAAAGGCAAGAACGGGTTGGGGACTTGGGAGTCCATTTGCAAAGGAATGCAGCGTAGATTCACAGAACTATCGTTGGACGGCACGGGTTCAATGGCCATGGAAATGACACAAGCCCAGGGCTATGTTCCTGGAATTTTGAATGCTTAAAATGATGAAAGTTTGAGAGTCAATGACAGGAACTGCAGGATTAGATAGGGAGAAAATATCGTTGTTGCTTCTGTAGTCTATAACTAGGCTCAATGTCGAGTAATCTAACTATAGACTGGAACCCTTTGAAAACTCAGACCACGTTCAGCATGAGTTTAGGTTTTGTTTAAATCAGCCGACACTGTCCCCAGCAATCTCTCACAGAAAAGCACAGGCATAGGGTTAAGTACAGATTAAAGCCCAATTACACTGTTCCCATCAACCACTCCCAGGATAGGAACACCACTGAGTTAGAGAAAGGATAAAGCTCCCTTTACATTTTCCACATCAAACTCTCCCAGGACAGGGACAATACTGTGCCAGATAGTAAACAAAACATCGTTCATATAACCAGAAAATGACTGCATTCCATCTGCTGCTGCCTTGCCTTGTGTGAGTCACAGAGTGAGCTCCGAAACATCTCCTTTACCTGTATCTGTGGCTCTCTATCTGTGTCTGTAAGTCTCTCTCTGTTTCTGAAATTAGCTCCCATTCCCTCGATAATGCTGAATAAATTTCAAAACAGTTCAATTATCTTTAAAACATTTTAGGATACACTTAAGATTTTTTTGCAGTGTTTATAAATATCCATCCTCACGTTACTTGCGGATATCCAGTCTAATTCCACTACATTTATATGGTCTGTAATTCACAAAGCAAATTAACATCCGTGGTCTGTGAACAATCTGGAAGTTCCATGAAGTGTCTGTCTTTATTCTATGCGATTGGCCATTAACAGTAAGGAAGCGTTCCGAAGATTTTTCTTTTCATTGAGACGCCATCAGGAGTCCTGAGGACCACTTTGATTCTCAGACTGACTGTTCATCGTGACTGCAAAGAAAACATAAATTTTCAAGATGCAGGAAAGTCTCAACGAAAACAACTACTGATGTGCTTCCCCAATGTAATCACAGATACTTTTTAGGATGAGATTTACAGGAGGAAATTTAGCTGACAGAAGCCAGTAGCAGGAAGAAGCCATTCAACCCCCACGGCCTGCTCTCCATTCAATGTGATCATGCCTAATTCCCTATCTCAACGTTATATTCCCACTTGCTCTCCAGAGGTCGTGGTAGAGAATGGTACAATTACAACAATTGGTTCACGTTTGTCGGAGGAATCGAACAGAAATTGAATGATCCCGTTGAAAATGGTGAGAAGTTATTAAAAATTATCATTCAGAGGGATATATGGTATCAGAAAGTTAACTGACAGTGGGGTCAATAATTTGGAGGACAATTGATACAGAACAGTACAGTGCAGGTCCTTCAGCTCTCGATGATGTGCAGGTCGGTTAATCTACTTTAATATCAAACTAATCTGCATAACCTATCTTCCATGTGCCTATCTAAGAGTCATGTAAACATCCATAATGCATCTGATTGAACTACCACCGCCACAAAGTCTGGTCGGTGCATAGAAAGAACTTACCTCTCATCTCCCCGAAACCTTCCTCCAATCACTTTTAAATTATGGCCCCTTATGAAGACATTTCTGTACTGGGAAGAAGTCTCTGGCTATTCACTCTAGCTATGGCTCTTATCATCATGTACACCCTTGTCAATTCACCCTGCATCCTTCTTCACTTGAATGAGAAAAGCCCTCGGCCCCTCAATCTTACTTCATAAGAAATGCCCTCCAGTCGAGGAAGCATAGTGCTAAATCTTTTCTGCAGCGTCTCTAAAACGTCTGCCTTCAGGATCAATCTAGTCAGATTTCAGATTTAAAAAAATCTGTGACTGATTCTGATGAAGCTTCACGTGGAATATGCTTTCCAAATAACAATCCCTCAGGTAATTGGAGGGTTCGCCTTGTCAGAGTGTGATTTTGATTAAATACAGGAAATGTCTCTCCCCCACGGTCATGACGTGACTGTTTTGCTCTTTATGACAAACAGAAAGCTCTCGCCTCTCTCGTGTCTATTTCACTGGAATTCTGTGCTTCATATTAATTGGCCACTAACAATAAGGAAGTCTGACTCTGACGAGTTCATTGTGAGGATATAAGGAATCCTATGGAGCACTTTCATCCTCAGACCGAATAGAAATAGCTTCTGCATGTGTCCTCCTAAATCCTGCTACTCTTCGCTTCCCTGTTTCCTGCATTTTCAATTTGTGTCATCTGCAAATTCTGAAGATATGTCCTGTTTTCTGGAGGTTGACAGTGAGTACATTTCGATGTCCACAACAACGATTCCCAAGCCAAGCGTCAGAATGCTGACATCTCTTGATGCCAGTGACCAAGTCCTCATTGACAAAGTGGGAATTTGAGATTCAGAAAATAAATAACTGTGACACTCTGTTCTGTCCATTGATTCTCCACCCCTCAGTGAAATTCAAATAATGACATAGTTCCCTGTTAAAAGGCTCAGTTGGAGCCGCCTCCATCAGAACTCCAGCAGGGCCCTCCACACAAACACCAAGTGTTGTGTCAACAAAAAACATCTCTTACCACACATCTGTTACTTTTGCAGATAATTTTAGCCTGTGTTGTCTCATTCTTGAACCTTATATTTGGGGAGCAGTATCTCCCAGGGGTGTCATGATTTTTGAAATTCCCATCAGATTCCCAATCTGAAAAGTTTCATTCTTTCCAATCCATCCCCATGATTGAAAGTGCTGACCCAGGGAGAAATATTCCAGTAATCTGTAGTGGTTAAGGAAGTGAGCTCACTCTCTACCACCTTCTCGGGAGGAATAAGTGACAGCACAGACAGTGAAGGCCACATTCTTTCGGAAGCCTCCCCATCAGAGTTTTCAGGTCCCCAGTTGATTACCACAGAGTCTACGTCCAGGTTTTTGCAGGGGCCTGACATGCACAGCCAGCCTGTGCTTCTCCAACAAATATCTGACCAATGGAATTATTCATTTCTGAATGAGTTAATGCAGAGAAATATTGATGCTTTTCATCTGGTTGTACAATCGACTAGAATCTGCTGTAAATGATACTCTCCATTAGGTGTTAGGCAGTATGTCAAGTATTCGTACAGTAGATATTCGACCCATTTGAATGGCTGGAATTAACCCAGTGGAAGGGTTCCTGTCCTAAACACACGCAGGTTCAATTCCCAAGCAAAGTCACTGGGCACAGTTGTTACATCGGTTCCCTTGGAACTGGCTGTCCAAGCTCTGTGTGTAATTGTCAGTGTCCCTCTGTGCATACTATAGTGAGGCCCACAATGACTCCTTCCTGGTCGTGCCTTGCCCCTTGGGGAACACTGAGACATGGAGATTCTACAGAGGCTGCGCTGTGGGGCCTGTCCCCTGAGTCTCATCACCCTGCAGCTGGGTCTCTGACCTCACAATGGGAGATAACCCTCTCTCAACTCGAGCTGGAGATTCAACAACAGCCAATAGTATTGCTCCATGGAGTACGGCCGCTTAAAAGTGAAGGAACGAAAATCAGGGAAAGTTGCTCAGATTGAGAGAGTCCTGGGGAGAGAAACTGAAGTTCTCACGTGTCCAAATCAGGTTGGAATGCAGTGACGACAGCGACTCTAGCTGTCTTTTTCCATTTAAACTGAACTGATTGTACTGGAATCTGAAATATGAAAATTAAATCGAGGAAAATACATCGTGTCCATAAGGTGGAAAGTGGATTTTACATTTCAACATCAATAAGTGTTAAGCGTAAATTTTAATGAATCCTAATCATACTATACTTATTGTATTGCAAGTTAATAAATACTCACAATCTGCTGTAGACTCTTACTTTGAGTTCCATCTGCTTTCGTCAGAAATTAAAAATGCAGCAATTAAAAGGATTTAGTGACAAAGAACAAAGAGGGGAACCGGAGGGAACAAAAACAAAACGGAATTGCAGGAATGATGAGATAACAAAATGATAAGGGTCCAAAACAGAACCTCTGCATCCCAACTTTCTTGCCCAAAGTTGCTTGGAAGCACAAAGTAATAGGTCGGGAATGGGGTTTGTGGTGGAATTGAGCAAAAGTGCCAAAGTATTATTGGAAGCTATGAAATACTGGGACCAGGATTGGAATCAGGAGGTCTAGCCACGTGGGCAGGGTAGGAAAAGTCTTGAATGCAACATTGTCAGAACTGATCAATTATCAGTCGGTCAGCAGAGGGGCATCGTTCAATCAATGTGGGCAGAGGATGTTCCGGTTCATAGAATGCAGCAATCATATTTAAAGGCTGTTACCTATTCTAACAAACAACAGGTCTGGAGAGACATTGGCTACTAACAAACATTTACCATCAATTATATTCAGGTTGCGCCCTGATTCACTAAAGTTCCTGCATGTTGTTTGGGCACAGGAACAGTCCCTGTTCTATCAAGGCTGGAGAAGATCAATAAGTCAATGTGGGCAAGTTCAGGTCGAGATTGCTGAGGTGATGAGTACGTGTGGGGAACCTGGTTAAGTTGACAAAAAGGGATCAGCCAGCGGACATTTTCTGGAAGGTATACAAGGTTAAACTGAAGAACTTACATGTGGCCAGAGATGAAAGTGAAATTGAAAGCAAACCACATCATATCCAGCCATTGCCAAATTCATGGCAGCAGACTGTCCTTCCAAAAGGTCAGTTTAAGGAGGATCTAGTGTGCCCTGACAGGGTAGACCAACTGCTGACTGTAGTAATTGCATTATGGGGAGTTGTGTTTTTTCGGGGGAGTGGGGATTGGGGGCCTCACAGGCACTTCCCGTGACCAACAGCAGCTCCTCATCCCCTCTGAAAATTACACCAGATACCACGCAGAATGCTCCCACGTTGTAGGCACCCTCTTGTCCTCAGGCAATTAGACGAGAGCCAGAATGATCAAAACCAATGGACAAAACAGATAGCAGCTTGACGTCACTTCAGCTGTCAGTGCAGAGGTACAACAACATCATAACACCCGCATTTGTTAAGAAGGTCACATTGAAGACCTTAGATTTCACAAGAACCTACTTTGTTATTACATGTCATCGTGGTGTGTCGCCATTTTCAATTAATTCTGGTGGGATGTAAGACAAGTCGATACCGTCAATTTTGCACCCCTCTGGCAGCAGGGAGTCAGTGAACTGTCTACAGAAAGGGGCCATTGACAACAGTGCAAGTAAGGGTCGAGAAGAGCACAGGCAGGTGAATTGGAGCATTCCCAAGAGCATCAGGAGCTTACTTGGTCAGAGGGTTCAGGGCTGTGTGAAATTACTGCCCGCAGCATGGAATAATGTACGTCAGGGTTCTCTAATGTGAGACCCTCAGAGGAACAGTGGATACTGGCATTCAATTTACATAAGGTCTGCCGGCTCAGGAGGGCGACTGGGCAAGAGTCTGAAATAATGGCAGCATCAGTCGCAGTGGCAGGTTCAATACTGGAGTTAATGGGTTAGGAGAATGGCTCTGTTATGCGTACTCCTGAAAACCCGACAGTGCAGAGGGTCTTGCAACTCAGGTAATTTTTCGAGTTGGGAGCCGTAGACGGTTGGATAGACCCAGAATCCACCATAATATAAATGAGCAGCTCACCATCTCCACATCCATTATTGGATTTTCAGACGGGGCGTTTGAGAGACATATTGAGATCGCCTGTGAAAACACCCACTCACGATAGCTGTCGTTAGTTTTTGGAGCACGGGGGAAAGGATCTGGCACAGTGTAGGCAGCCTGTTGAAACTGCCTCTGTTGTGTGGTGGACTGCTGTCGTGCCTGAGGGGAGAGAGAGAGAGGGTAGATGGCCCTGGGCGACATTGCATGGACCAGCACTGTCTCACTCAGTGTTCCAATTTCCCACTGTTCCAGCACTGCCTCCTTTGAATTGCCCGAGCTTGCTTTACTGGCCTAGTGGTGTCCCTGTGGTTGTCGGGTTGCGCGAGGCAGTCCGTTTTGGTGTAGTAAACAGCCCATTCTCGTCCAGGTTACCACGTTAAATTAAAGTGTCCGTCCAGCTCGTCGTTTGATTGTGCAACGTGAAAACGTGAGCATAAGTAAGGTCTGCACGGCAAGCTTTTCGTGCTCTGTTAATGGAATGCCCCACGAGGAGTACCCGACCTCCCTAAAGCGGACAATTACATCGAGCAAGTGCTTAGCTGCTCTGCAGACACTGGATAACAGCCCAGATTCGGTGTGCACTCTTGCACTGGCCGTTATTGCATCCTTCACGGTGCTGTCCAGCCATTTTTTCCCAGTCTGAAGCGGAGTCCCAGGGTTGGTTGGGGATGTCAATAACAGGGTTAATGGTCACCCAGTGGGTTATATGCACAAGCTGTAATATGGTCTGCACATTTTGGGACAGACAGTTGTACATACAGGAAATTTCGAGGACCCAATTGTAGAACGGGAGCAGTCAATTCAACGGGTCTGGGTCATCTTGTCGCATAGCCCAGACCTCTGCGTGGATACAGGTCTTATACAGGAGAGTGGACCCATTCATGATGCGAGGAAACTGACAGTTGGTGCCCTGTTAATTTCGGCAAGCACTCGGGCTTCTTGTGAGTTTGGAGTTATCATTTGTTTTGGCCAGCAGTGGTAATTCATACTGCCCGCCGGTAATGAGTCCCATCGCGGTCATGCTATGTAATGCATGGCAAAAAAAAATGAGCCACTTCATTCATGCCCAACGGGTCTGGCTTTGAAGACAGTATGGGAAATTTCGGGTACTGCAGGGCATAGGGTGGTGTGGCCGAATCTGGAATTATTGAGGTCTCAGTGTCGGTTGTTATTGCAGCAGCCTTTCGCCTTCGCGGCCTAATACTGTTGGGCAACCAGTCGAAACTGTGCAAGACACTTCAGCATATATAGAGGGTCACAGGAAGGATCATTGTGCCCTCCCATAATGGCCATGGTCCAATAATCAAGATTATCAAATATAAAGGACCCCCCGATATGGCCAATTTCCTTGTGGCCATGCATAAAAGTCTCCTGTAAAGTGGAGAAAGTGAGGACTGCCGATGCTGGAGATCAGAGCAGAAAAAGTGTTGCTGTTAAAGAGCAGCAGGTTGGCAGCATCCAAAGCGGACAGGCCGCTTACTTGTGGAACATTTCAGAGGTCACCTCTGGGACACCCGGACCAACCAACCCAAACACCCTGTGGCTCAACACTTCAACTCGCCCTTCCACTCCACCAAGGACATGCAGGTCCTTGGACTCCTGCATCGCCAGACCATAGCAACATGACAGCTGGAGGAAGAGCGCCTCATCTTCCGCCTAGAAACCCTCCAACCACAAGGGATGAACTTAGATTTCTCCAGTTTCCTCATTTCCCCTCCTTCCTCCTTGTCTCAGTCCCAACCCTCGAAGTCCGCACCGCCTTCCTAACCTGCAATCTTCTTCCTCACCTCTCCGCTCCCACCCCCACTCTGGCCTATCACCCTCACCTTAACCTTCTTCCACCTATCGCATTTACAACACCCCTCCCCCAAGTTACTTCTCCCTACCTTTTATGTTAGCCTGCAGGGACACTTTCCTCATTCCTGAAGAAGGGCTCATGCCCGAAACGTCGATTCGCCTGCTCCTTGGATGCTGCCTGACCTGCTGCGCTTTTCCTGTAAGTGGGTAAAGTAACCGCCATCCCGTGTCTCTTTCAGCACAGTGTCTGCCAGTGAACCAGGTATAACAAGAGAATCTCATATCTTTATTTTGAAGTTCACGCATTTACAGGGCGGCGTGGTTGTCACTGCTACCTCACAGTGCCAGGGTCCCAGGTTCGATTTCAGCCTTGGGCGACTGTCTGTGTGCAGTTTGCACATTCTCCCCATGTCTGCCTGGGACTCCTCTCCGTGCTCCGGTTTCCTCACACAATCACAAAGATGTGCACGTCAGGTGAAATGGCCGTGCTAAATTGCCCATGGTGTCAGGTGCATTAGTGGGAGGGAAATGGCTCTACACGGCTTACTCTTCTGAGGTCGGTGTGGACTGGTTGGGCCGACGGGCCTGTTTCTACATTGTAGGGTATCTAAACTTACATGCCTCCTCAATATCGTCTTGGACAATTTCGGTCCTGGGCAGTTTTCACCACATAGTTGGGGTTGCCCAGCTAGCACATCCCAGCATTGGGTGGAATTCCCTGCCCCCATGGTGTACTGGACTTCCTGCGTTGACTGCTACGCATTGCACTTCAGCTTTCGAGGAACGACAGAGGGAGTACTCACAGAACACAGAAGCAGTGAGTGATTGACAGATCAAGCAATAAAGGATTACTGAACGCACAATCGCTGACTGCACTGTAAACAAACACTTGTCTGATGGATAACCACACTTAGACGAGACACCTGAAACTGACAAGACACGCAGTCAGCAACCGCAAAACAAACAGACACATCCAACGCAAATGATCAGAAACCACAAGTGAACTGGTGGAGCCCCTGTCAATTTCCTTCGAGCTGAGGAATCTCATAGGATTGATACGAAAAGTTTTATCAGCAGTCTCTCATTCTATTTTGCCAGGCTTCCCTTGCCCGTCTGACTCTCCCCTGGCTGGATCCAGATTACGGCACAAACTCTGGACGTGATTAATACAATCTGGACTCAATCAAGCATCCGACAGCATTAATCAGTTCTAGAATGGGATCAGGGAGTTCCAGTTCTCTTCGTGGATATTTGAGAATATCCCTTTCCTTGGCTGTAAGGTGATACCATTGTTGCTCTCCATAGGTGAGCAAGGTATTCTGGTGCATCCCTGGCTGACCTGAGCTTCATGTGGCTTTGATATCACTGGGGTACTAGATTACACTTCAGCCTTTGGGACAGCTGTGTTTATCGGGTCGAGGAAGCTTATTGGTAGTTTGTCTTGGGAAGTGTATTCCCTGGTTTGTGAATGACTGTGGCCATGTATGGTATCCCTTGTCAGCCTGTTGTGTCAATGCTGAGGCATTTTGGGTGTTCCTTGTAAGGCTTGAACAGGCTTAATTTTCTGTGTTCTTATTGGCCATGCTGTCTGTAGGCAGGTTTGCAAGTCATTTCCCATACTGTTGAAAAATAAACTTGAAGATCTTCAAAGGTTTTAAATTCAAAATCTTAATTCAACATCAACCTGTTCACATGGGGACAAGCCACTCAGCTGTTCCATGGACGGGAAGGTATTCACTCGGGGATCAATTCTAATGGCACGCAAACGACTTCAACAAAGGGAGAGAAAATATGTCTGCTCTGTTTGGTAAGTGATTATCTTCACAACCCCGCCGAATGTCACCCAATCGACATGACACAGGAAAGACACCATTCTTCTGCACTGTGTATGAAAAGGAATTTATTAAATCAGCAAAGCTTTAGATAAAGAAGAATGGGCACACTGTAGAGAGGCCTGCACTGAGTGTGGAAAGAGATTCACCCGGTCATCTCTATTCAGTGAGCACGAGCACATTCACACGAGCGATAAACATTTACTTGCTCCTTGCCTGGGATGTGATTCACTCGTGTCTCCAATCTCAGCAGATATAGACTTGTTCCCAGAAATGAGAGAAAGTTTTAATGGTCTGAATTTGAAAAGTGCTTAAGGAGTAGCAATGATGTGATGGAACACCAGAAAACACATGAGAATCCATGCAGTGCAACAACAGGCCCTTCGGCCCATCAAGTCCACACAATCCATCCAAAGAACACTCAAACCCATTACCCTCCCTTATATTTACCCCAACTATTAACCTACGGTATGGGTAATATATCATGTCCAATTCACCTAACAGGCGTACCGTTTTGTCTTGTGGGATGAAATTTGAGGACCTGGAGGAAACTCACGCAGACATGTGGAGAACGTGCAAGCTCCACACAGAGAGGCCTCCGAGGCTGGAATCGACGCCAGCCCCTCGTGCTCTGAGGCAGCAGTGCTAAACACTGAGCCACCGTGCGTGGAGAGGCAGTTAATTTGCACCGCAGGTAGCAAGGGATTCAATTACTCATTCGCACGCGTGACAGCCCATTCAGGTGGAATCTGTTTCGCTCAGCTGTCTGCTTTGTTGGCTTATAAAGCAGTGTGATGCTCGCAGTGTGGTTCCAATTCCTATCACTGTTTGAGGTTAAATTAAAGGTTGTTCATCACTAAATATTCTCTGACCTGTGGGCAGGTGGTGTTCTGGTTAAATCACCAACAGCCCCTTCTTTCTCAAATGAAGGCAGCAGCCTCTGAGGTCTGGTAAGATGGTAATAGTGCAAACAATCCAGTGAAGTCGCATGTCAATGCGATAGGGTGTTATTGCATCGAGAATTGAACTGTGTTCATTCTGTCAGTAGGGGTTTACTTCATTGGATGTGTTTAATCTCTTTAATTGATCTGGTGTTTAATTGTTCAGTTTTCAATCACATCAAATTCAAAGACTTTTTCCCCTGTTTTCGGTACAATTAGAGGAGACTGGTAGATAT
>NC_057716.1:110959729-110960973 GCF_004010195.1 Chiloscyllium plagiosum
AACAAATTATTGTCACAGTGAACCCGTTGGTGTATCAGGAGGATGGATGGCTGAAGTGCATCCTTTCTCCAGTTCAGAACATATGAATGGCCTCTCGCCAATATGAATTCGCTCGTCTTTCAGTATGTTTGAGAAATGTAAGAGCAGGTGAATGGTCTCTTTCCAGTGTGAACTCTTTTGTATTTCAGCAGATTGCCTGAATCAATTAATTACTTCAAATCAGAGCGGACGAAAGATCTCTACGCTGTGTGAACTCACTGGTGTGTCAGCAGACTGAATGACTGAATGAATCCTTTCCCATTCTTCGAACAGGCGAACGGTCTCTGTCTACTGGGTTCGCAGATGTAAAGTGAGATCAAATGACGGCCTGAACCCACTCCCTCTGTGAGAACACTTGAATGGTTTCTCATCAACGTGAACACATTGATGGTACAGCAGTTAGTCAAAACTTTTAAAGCGTTTTCCATACTCTGGACAATTAAATGGGTTCTTCTCCGTGTGAACCCACTGGTGAGTCAGCGAGTTAGAAAACTGAGTAACTCCCTTTCCACACTCAGAACAGTTGAATGGTATTTCCCCGGTGTGCTGGCACTGATGAATTTTCAGGGCAGACAAGTAATTGAATGGTCACCACATTACCGCAGTTTCTCTCCAGCGCCCCTCCAATTATGTCTCGATAGTTCAGACAGTGAATGCTTTCACTCCACTGTGAATGCAACTTTCTGCTTTCATTTTCAAAGGCCGGTGAGGTTCAGCCTACATGGAACAAAGCAACTCCATCAAATTCTGATGTGATGCTTCGTTTCAGTTACCCAAATGCAAATCCTCATCATTGATACCCGTCAAATAAATCCAGAAATATTTCAGTAAGAGAGAACTCCTTAGAACACCAAAGCATATGATTTTCATTCTTCGTCGGATGTGGGTATTTCAGAACAGGTCAGCATTTATTGTTAATTTATGATTTGACTGGACAAGGTGATGATGAGCTGCCTTCTTGAACCATCGTTTCCGTGTGCTGTCGGTAGACCCAAATTATCGGGGAGTGAAATTCATAATTTTGACACAGTGATTCTGGAGGAACGGCAATATATTTCCAGAGCAGGATGGTAAGTGGGTTGTAGATCTTTCCTATCTATCTACTACCCTGTTCCTTTTAGATGGATGTAGTTGTGAGTTTGTAATGTACTGTTTAAGGACCCTTGGTGAATATCTGCAGTGCATCTTATGGATCGTGCAGACTG
>NC_057716.1:110963833-110966030 GCF_004010195.1 Chiloscyllium plagiosum
CGAGGAATTAAGGGCTATGGGGAGAATGCTGGTAAGTGGAGCTGAAATGCGCATCAGCCATGATTGAATGGCGAAGTGGACTCGATGGGCCGAATGGCCTTACTTCCACTCCTATGTCTTATGGTCTTATGGTCTTATGTCTGTCATGAAGCAACGATCCCGTGTTTTTCAGAACTTGGTCTGGATCCTTAAGCGCTGTGGTACGCCAAGTGATCAACGAAATATTTTCCTAATTTCACCACCTCCAGCGAAATACTATTACCAAGCATATATTCTCCTCCACGCCCTTGTCCACATTCTCCAGGAATCATTCCCTCCGGGCCACCGTGGTGCACTGTGCCTTCTCTCTCAACACCTCCCCCAACAGCCCCATGGAACCTTTCCCTAAAATCGCGGATTATGTGACTCTTACATTCATAGAACATGAGAACAAGGAGCAAGACTATGTCATGCGGGCCTTACAGACTGCTTCGCCGTTCAAGAAGAACATGCCTGATCTTTCCATTGACATACATCCACTTAACCAACCTCTGAAGATAATCATTACTTCCTTTATTGTTCAAACAAAAATAAAAAAACATTTATTGATGTAGCATCAATTACATCGTTGGGCAAGCAGTTCCATAGAGTAACATCCCTCTAGTTGAAGAAATTCTTTCTCAATTCAGTCCTAAATCTGCTCCTTCTAATCTTGAGTCTGTGCCCTTTTGTCCTAGTTTCATCCGCCAATGGAAGCATGCTCTCTACTTCTCTCTCACACATGCCCTTCATAATTTTATATGTTTACATAAGATCCGGCTTCATTCTTCTGAATTTTCGATATAATCCTATTCTACATAGTCTCCTGTCATCGGCGAACATCTTCAAATCCGGAATTCCATCAGCCAGAATATTGCCCATTGACCCAATATTACAATGTTCTTCTGCAAAGTTTCACGGTTCTCCGCACACTTTGCTCAGCTACTCACTTTTGTGTCAACTGCAGACATTGACACGATGCACATGGCTCCAATATCCAAACCATCCATATAAGTTGTAAGTAATTGCGGTCCCAATACCAATCAGTGAGACACACTGTTGATGGTCAATAGAATAGCATTGATTTATTCCCGCTCTGCGCTTCCTGCTGGACAAACAATCCTGAATCCATTCTCATACTTTTGACTTAACAGCACACTTCCGTTTGCTGTCAGCCCCTGAACGGCACCTTGTCAAGGGCATTTTGAATATCTAGGTACACCAATTCACTGGGTCCCGTTATACACCATGCTCGTAATACCATCATAGAATTCGAAAAGATTTTGAAGGCATGACCTGCCCTTCATTAACCCATGCTACATCTGTCCAATCTGTTCCCAGGTCGTCACCAACCGTCATCTCTTTGTCAACTGTTGGCATGTTATTGATGTCCTCCACTGTGAAGACCGACACAAATGCCTGTTCAATGTCACGGCTATTTCCGAATATCCCATAAGTAAATGCTCCTTCTTATCCACGAAAGTGTCAACGTTTACTTTTTCCACTCTTTTTTAAATATTTTAATAGAAACTTCTGCTATCGATCTTTGTATTCTGTGCTAATTTTTAATGCCATGTTCTTTCTCACATTTTTTCTGCATTAAATTCCATTTGCCAACTCTCAGCCCAGCTCTGCAGCATACCTGTGTCCCTGTGTAACCTAAAATATCCTCCAGCACTATGCACAACTGTACCGAACTTAGTGTCGTCCGCAAATTTACGAACTCATCCTTCTACGCCCCCATCCAGGTCGTTTATAAAAAAATGACAAAACGCTGTGAACCCAAAACATATCGTTGCAGTACACCAAAAGCAACTGAATTCCAGGATGACGTTTTCCCATTCAATAGCACCCTCTGTCTTCTTTCAGCTGGCTAATTTCTGATCCAAAGCACGAAATACTCCTCAAGCACATACCTCAGGATTTTGTGCGGAATTTATGAAACGGCTAACTGAAATCCAAACGTGCATTACATGAACGGCTTTTTCCTCATCTACCTATTTAGTCACCTGGTGCGTTTTGACAAGATTTGTAGCTCAGGTTTAGCTTCCAGATGAAGATTTGCTCGCTGAGCTGGAAGGCTCATTTCCAGACGTTTCGTTACCCTCCTGGGTAAGATCTTCAGTGGGCCTTCGGGCGACGTACTGTTCATGATTTCTGCTTTCCATTTACATGTTTG
>NC_057716.1:110966910-110975329 GCF_004010195.1 Chiloscyllium plagiosum
AACACTTTACCCACAACCGACGGAAGGGTCAATAGTCTATAATTTCCATGGTTTTCTCTACTTGCCTTCTTGAATGAGGGAACAACTTTTACTATCCTGTAGTGTTCTAGTACTATACCTTTGGACAATGACAACATAAAGATCAAAGTCGAAGGCTCGGAAATCAGATTCTTGGTTTCCCAGAGAATGCAAGGATAAATCCCATCTGGCCCACGGGAATATATATATAGACATTTTCCGAGTTTGCAACACCTCGTCCTTGGGAACTTCAATCCGATCTCGTCTCGGAGCCTGTTTCTCAGTATTGTTCTCGACAACATTTTGTTTTTCCAGTGCGAATCCTGACGGAAGATATTGCTTTTGCGCTTCCCCCATGACTTCTGACTCCACGTACTACTTACCAAGACTGTCCTTCATTGGCCATATTTTATTACATTCATTGTTTTAATCCTTACATACCTATGGAAAACTTTAGGATTTTCCCTTATTCTATCTGCTCACAAATTCTCAGCTCCCCTCCTGGCTCCTCTTCAGTCTCTCCTCAGGTCTTTCCTGTTTAACTTGTAACTTTCAATGGCCCGAACTGAGCCTTCACATCGCATGCTAACACAAACCTTCTTCATCTTAACAAGAGATTCGACTTCCTCAGTAATCATGACTCCTGCGCTTGACAATTTCCTCCCTCTCTGACAGGTACATATTTATCAAAGACACACAGAACCTGCTCCTTGAATCAGCTCCACATTTCTATTCTGCCCATTCCCTGCCGTTTCCTTGCTCAACCAGTGCATGTGAAATCTTATCTAATCGCATTGCAATTTTCTTTGCCCCAGCAGTAACGCTTGCCATCCGCTGTACTACTATCCCATTGAAAAGCTCAAGTAAACATAACTGAATTTTGGTAACTATTGCCAAAGTGCTCACCTTCCGCCATATCTAATACTTTGGTGTGTTCATTACCCAGTATCAAATTAATTTGGCCTCTCCCTTGTTGACCTGTTCCATTGCACAGTGTTTGAGGAATCTATCGCAGATACTCAATACTCTCCTCATCATGGCTACCCTGACTGAGCTGCTTCGACCGATTAATATGTTGTTTAAAATCCTGCTTGATAATTGCCAATATCATTTTTTCAGGTATTATTTATGCCTTTGTATACTGCCCTCCCCAATGTGATCTGAAAATATGGAGACGGATAGACTCCGACAATCAGTGACATTTTCTTCTTAGAACTTCTAATTTCCTCTCAAATGGATTCAAACCTATTCTCCATAGAACGTATATTATCTGTCAGCATCGGTCTGAGGTTGTCCTTGAATGTTTGAGTTACACCACCTTCCTTACCATCCTTTCTGTCCTTCCAAATTGTCTCATGCCCGTGAATATTTACCTCCCAGTCTTGACTATGCGGTCTCCATGCCTCTGCAATATCTACTAAATCGTATTTGTTCGTGATAATTTATGCCGATATATCCCCAACCTTCTTCAGAAATGTACGAGCATTCAGGTATAGTGCCTTTATGGTCGCTTTCTTACCCATTGATTAACAACATCTCTAATAATATATTCTACGCTATCCTTTCTGCAAACTTCTTGCTTCTCCTCACTTGTCCATTTCCGACCTCCCTGCTTAGTACACAAGTGCTCAAATAAACCTTCCAGGTGAAGCAACACTTTCCCTACACTTTGCACAATCCAGTCTAATAGATTCATTGCTCTTATTGTGGTCGCCACTACCTTGGGAAATGAAGTGTGGACTGAATGACCGTTTTGCAGAATACAAAGTTCTATTGCCAAATATGTCCCTGAGCTTCAAGTTGACTGCTCCTTTCGCACAGAATCATGTTTCCTAGCCAACGTCTCTATCTCAGGCTTACTGCAGTGTTCCACCATATCTCAGCCCATGCTGTAAAAGCAACAGACGATTTTCTGCTTGAGGACCCCGCAAACCTCCATATCAATTTCAGTCATTTTAGAGGCCTGAAGTCTCCCATGTCCTGGCCCCTGACACACCCCCAGGCCTAGTCACAGCAAAGCAGCCATTATACATTACCTATGGTTAGTCATAAACAGGCTCAGTGAACAGTTGTTAATGCTCCAAACAAATCATTATCAATTCCTATGCCCAACTGTTAGTTTCTCTCTTTCGGCTCTATCCCAACATCTTGCTTCCTCCTAATGACTGCACCCCCACATATCTTCTGCATGTATACGAACATTTTACTGGAAACCATCAGTGCTAAGGACGGCGTCACTGGACCGAAAATGTTAACTCCGATTGTCTTTCCAAAATCTTTTGGTCTTGCCCCTGAGGAAGCTCGATACAGTGCTTGTGTAATGACCCCCTGCACATAAGACAGAACTGTGTTAATCCTGCAAAGTTCTCTTGTTGATGAATCCCATTATAATGCGAGCCATTGGCATCGACTTCGTCGGTCAATAAATATAGAAATCATGTGCTTGGATTTGTGCTGGAGTTCTGTTCTGGATATAATAAACAACAGAGAGCAAAATCTCGGTCATGTTGGATGTGAACAGATAGGAATCTCCACAAGAGATGGAATAAAAAGAATGTTTTTCAGTTAGAGAAAATTCAAACCATTTCTCACTGTAATAGCCTGTGGCTATCAAGCAAAGTGTTTGATAACCACAAAGGCTGATTACAGCGTTTTCGAGTTAAAATATCTGAATGATCGCCTTCCAGTGTGACAGTACAGTTATGTCAGCTAATGGGGTAACTGAGTGAATCACTTTACTTTTTCAGCTAGCAAACATTCCTCTTGTGGGAAGATATAGAGGCAGATTGAGGGAAGAGGGATGGAAAGGTTCTGAAGACGTTTGGCACAGGGACTGAGGAAGTGTTCGTGGTTCTGACCGGCTTGAAGTGGGCATATTCCCAATTCAGGACGAACTTGTACCTTATGTTCCTCTCTGTGACAAGGGAGGAAATCACAGGTGTTCTGAGCAATGTTTTACTTTCTTCTTTGGGTTTGCAGTGGATTGGACTAATGCAGTTCCACTTTTCAGCAAGATTGGGAGATATAAGCCAGAAAATCACACAGCATTGAGTCTCACATCAGTCGGAGGGAACCTTTTGGAGCAAACCCTGAAGGAGAGAGTTAACTGCCACTTGTCCAAGCAAGATTTCATCAGGAATAGTCATCACGGTTTTGTTACAGAATGTCATGCCTAACAGATTGGATGAAGTATATTTGATTGGCAAGTGATCGGGTTTTTTAACGAAGGCAGTAAAGTTGATGTTGTTTGTGTGGATTTCAACATCGCCTTTAATACAACACCATACTGGAGACTGGTAAGAGGATAAAAGTGAAAAAGGAGATGTTGTTCTGACTTTGTAACATCCTTGCAGGCATAACCCTCTAAAGTTGTACACGTTCATAAGGAGATGTCACGTATGCTCCAAAATTGCATAACCGAAATGAGTCTCAATGAATGGAGTTCACCCATCATCATGGTGCCAAAGCCAGAAAAGACACAACAGTGTGGACTATCACAAAATCCATGTTGTTAGAAAGACTGATGCATATACATATGCAGCTGGAAGACTGTGTGGAAAAGATTGGAGGAGCAACTTGCATTTCCAAGTTGGACTTCCTCAAAGGTTACTGGCAGTGAACTTTGTCAGAAAGATCAAAGGCAATTTTGTAACGCCAACTGGCCTGCAGAAATTTAAACTAATGCCGTTTGTACAGAAACCACCAGTCACATTTCAGAGGTTAACTGACAGGTTAATTGGCGGATATGCAACTGTGTGGTGTATATTGTGCTTGGTGACTAAGAGTCTCTCATGGATTGAATATTTACAGCATTTATCAGGCTTTTTTGATCGAATTCAGAAGTCAAACTGGTTTGTAAACCTATCTGAAAGTGAATCTGCCAAAGCCAAAGTCACCTTCCTGGGATATGTTTTTGAAGACGGACAAATACCCCCACGGGATGCGAAATCGTAAGTTACAGGGGACTTCTACACATTGTTGACGAAAAGAGCAGTACTACGGTTCCCCGGATTGAGTGGCTTTTACTGAAAGTTTGTGCTGAATGTTAGCAATGGGACTGTTCCACTCACCGAATTGTTAAAAACAGGCAAGAAATTTCAGTGAACACAAGACTTTCAAAATGTATTTGACAACCTAAATACTTTATTAACCATTGCTAAAGTGTCAGTCACCCCTAAGTACACGAAGGCTTTCCAGGTACCTATCGATGCCAGTGATGAGTGTGTCTCTCTTCTCCTGCCCCTCTAATTTCGACCTGTAAACCTGTTTCATTTTTCCTCTGTGTTTTTGGGGTTTAATTATCAGGACTGTTGTGTATTTTTGGAAAAGCATAATTAAGTCTATTTTGGGTAGCTGAGTTCTGTGGGTATTCTATATTCTGTTCACTGTGTTTCATCCCGTAATATTGTGAATAATTATCTCTCTGTTTTAAAAACTGGAATTCAACCTAGCTAAAGTATTCCGAGTAAATTTTACTATATATTCACCAAAACAAATAACGACGTTACCCTCTGGATTGCCTGCATAAGAATGTTTTGAGTGGTGTGGCCTAGGCAAAACGGGTGTTGTTTTTCTCAGAGCAGAGCTGATTGTGAGGAGACATGATCGACGTGTACGAAATAATGAGGAGCATGTAATGACAGATTGAAGGACACATTTGCTCTTGATCGATCACCAGGGTTTGTAGATTTCAGATAAGACGCAGAAAGCTTTGAATAGACTGGTAGGAAAACAATATCAGTCAGCAGGTGGTAGAGTCTGGAACTGACTCTCTATAAAGATAATTTTGACAGTTAACTCTTCATTCTTCTCTGATTCCACTGGCCCGAGAAACGTTCTCAAAGCCGAGCATGCCCGCGAGGAACAGTTATTCGATCGGAGGCTTTATGAAATGGAATTGTGCACACGAGTTACTATTCGGCTTCCTTCCTGTGATAATGCTGGAACATTGACTCTCATATTCTCGGGGACATTTAATGAAGGCATTCTCGATCCTGCAGATGAGGAACGCATACCTTATTTTGGTAATGGAAAAATCAGTTTCTATGCTTATTATAAGTCTGCGCTATCCCCGAGCCAGGTAGGATTCGAACCTACAATCGCCTGACCCGTAGTCAGGCGCGTTATCCTTTGCGCCACTGGCCCAATGCCTGCAGCTGACCTTAAGAGCCGTGATGTTAACACGTACATGGTTAATAGCGGTCATGTTTACCAGTTGAACAAGCGAAAAAGATAATCATTGTCACTGCTTCAGTCCAATCTTCTTCACCTTTCAAAGCAGCGAATTTTCCAAAAAAACACATATGTTCTCATGAAGCTTCCATTCACACTCTGTCTGCTCAGTCAGTCAATGCTGATCTGATGAATTTCGAATCTACTTCTTCAGCATAACTGACGTGAACGTGAGCCTAATTACCACACTGTATCTACCAGTTAACTTTCAGAGATTGCGATTACAGTAATGACCTTTGCGAGTATGCAGGAAAGTGAATACTGTGAACCGAGCAAAAAAATCCCTTCATGGAAATTAATCCAGTGCAAAGTCAACCATATAAGGACGGGCAGATGACGTAAAAAATTCCTCTGCTTCTCTCTGCACAGATGTTTCTCCAAGAATTGACTCTTTGAAGAATTCTTCTTTGTAATTTAGATTTTCCCAGTTGCAGATATTCCCTCTATCCACAAACAAGTATCCTGCTGAAAACTACTTCACTCAAGATTAAAATAGGTGACTATCTTTTCGCCCATCTGTTGTCCCAATGTTCCCTGTTCCATGTCAATACAAGTTCTTGCAGGTGAAATTGGAGCTCCCAGCCTGATGGTCCACTGCTTCTTGATGCGTGGGAATTGAAGCCGCTATCGTTAAGGCGGGAGCTTTTATCCTCGATACTTCACGTGTCTTTGTATCATCAGAGTATGTCATTCCGCTGACCAATTGAATTTTCGCAGCCACATGCTCGCGCTCATTTCCAATTCGTATTGGGTGCAGTGTTACTCAAATTCTCTGATTCCACGCCCTTGAACTGGGATTATATGATATGCCATGACATGATCACATCAATGAGTAAGGAAATTGGTGAAGTAACAGCTGTTAAAATACAGTGTTATTGAGAAATACATTTCAGCAATTCCCTGCAGTATCCCATGACCCTTTGAAGTTTTGTAGATATCTCGCAAACGTGATCTCCTACAACCTAAGTGTTGCAATCTCTACAGTCTCTCGGGACATTGAAGCTAAAGATTCAACCGAATCTGAGTTCCCACATCTCAGTCACTGTTTAACAAGTATTCCTTTGTGCGAGTGGTTCTGTTCCTGGCATAATCTCTGCCACGATCCTTATTGCTTTTGGCATCGTGCTTTTCCATGTGGCGCCAGGATCATGAAATGGTTCTTCCTTGGCATTGTCAACACAGCAAGTTCTACTCGAATCACTGTGATACCAATCAGCATTTTTCCCATTTTACTCCATGCAATATGTGCTTAGCTAACACTGTGAAAAATCTTTTTTTTTACAGAAAAATATTCTTCGTGCTGATAAGTTTCCTTCTTCAAACACCCGCTGTCTCACATCTTTGCGTTTCACATATCATAACCACCCTTTATCGGAGAAAACCCTCCCTCCCACAAGAACTAACTCGCCGAAACGTCCACCCTCCCATTTCACTGAGGTATTGCGCAATATAATACTCACATTTACACTGTTCATTCTGTACTGCTGCGGTCACTGTTTTGGGTGAAAGTGCTCAATCCCATGGTCGACATCTTCAAGCAATTCAATCCATTTAGATGCAGCTGTTCTATAATTAATCCTCGTGGAGCAGCTTTGACTGACACGGACAAGAGATTACTGGAGCATCAGGCTCAGGATAAGTGCACAGCGCAGGATTGAGCAAAAGATATTTTATTGGAAACGACAGGTTTCTGTGGCTTTCTCCAGTCGTTTATTTCAATTTGTTCATTCGGTTCCCCCGAAATATTGCGTGCAGTTCTGCATCTCACATTACAGTAGTCATGTGATCGCACTGGAAACCGTGCAGAAATTGACCAAGATGAAAAGTTTAGGTTTTGAAAACAGATTGTTTTGACTGGGGTTGTTTTCTTAAGGCAGAGGAAACTGTGACAATACTTGTTTCATATGCACTAAGTAATGAGCGACATGGACAATGCAAGCTAAAAGAAACGTTTCCTCTTGACCGATCAACAGGGGCACAGACTGAAGTTAAGAGGTGGAAAGGCTTGAGGAGATATGCAGAAAAATCTCATCAGCAAGCGTATGGTTGAATCTGGATTCACTCTATGAAAAGGTGCACAGAGGCGAACCACATCACCTTCAGAAATACACGGATCTGAACTTGAGTTGTGAATGCAAACAAGGGCAAGTGATGAAAATGAATAAAGATAGTTAAGCGATTGCATCTGACGAAACCTTGTACAACGACCTTGAGGGCTGTCATTCTACACATACGTGGTATTCGTGTAGCTGTCCGTGGTGGCGAGCAGTTCCATTATTTTTTTTGCATCCTTCGCTGTGACACGGCTTTGATTCTCAGTCCGGGAGTTGGGGTTTGTTTCGATTCTGACAACGACATCAGCAAAAGCAGACCACCTGCTAGTGGAGTGTTTTTAGTACCTCGGATCAATTAATGACATCGAGAAATGAGAGACGATATCCCAGTTTCTTAAAGAAGGGGGACGGTGCCTCGGCAGTCTCCGCTCATTCAAACAGTTCACTCTCTATTCTCCTCTGATTCTGATTCCTAACGATTTTCCCAAAATTGTCAAAGCTGAGACTTGGCTCTGTGTCTTGTTTCCTTCACAATCGCAGGTGCCACAGTGAACCTCGGAAGGTTGATAGGTGTAAAGGGCAGCGTGAGTGACGAATTCAGCTTCCCCTCCCAGTGATGACTCTGGGATATTGACTCTGACGTTCGCAGGGACATTTAATGAAAGGACACTTGACCCTGCAGTTCAAGGTGCAAAACTCAATTGGGCTTCAGAACAGTCAGTTATTAGTGCAATAAAGTCAGCGCTGCCCGCAAGCCAGGTTGGAATCGAAACTCCACTCAGCAGATCTGTAGTTCGGCACGTTACCCATTGTGCCACTAGCCCGATATATGTGGTACATTGTGCGGTAAGTTAGCTTGTATGTGAATTTGGAGCCTGCCAGTCTTGCTCTTGAACCAAGTCGAAATCTTAGCTACAATTTTTGGACTGTAACCAAGCGTATTATCCATTGTGACACTGCGCTTGCGCGTGCTTGAGGTTTGTATTCTCCAGAGTTGTGATCGAAACACGGACATGACCAATCGTACTCATGTTCACACGTTGAACAACCAGGAAAGATAAACACTGTTACCGCTTCATTCCAATCATCCACTCATTGCGCAGTGGGAGGTTTTG
>NC_057716.1:110975594-110979761 GCF_004010195.1 Chiloscyllium plagiosum
ATGTTGGAACTCCCAGTTCCCGGCATTTCAATTCACTCTATACTTTCAACGAAATACTTCACACTCACTGATTTCATTACTGAACCCATATCTGCAGGTTCATCCCCATCCCCATTTCCAGTTTGATCTTAGCTGTTGCACCATACAGTTTTTCGTATTCCAGGCTTGAAACCTCGCACTATATGATATTCCACAGCAGTGGTCACTTGCTTGTATGACGAAATTGGTTAAGAAACCGAAGGAAAACTACATTTCTTTTGCAGAAATACGTTGCAGCAATTCCCTGCACTATTCCCTGACGCTTTCATTTTCTGGAGAACTATATCAATCTTCGCCTTCAACAAACTAAGTGATGAAATATCTATCGGCTCTGGAGATACTAAAGTTAACCATTCATCCCACCATGATTTTGCATGTCTCAGTCACTATTTGTCAAGTATTACTACTGTTCATGTAGTCCTGTTCCTAACCTATCCTCTGCCACTATCTTTGCTGCTTTTTGCATCATGCTATTCCATGTGGTGCCGGTATCGTGCAAAGTTAGCACTTGGCGAAGTGGCAGCAGAAAGATCATCTCCAATTTGACTTCCAGTATTGTCACTTGTTACCGTTTTATGCAGAGTAAGACATGCTTAACAAAAGCAGGAGCGAATCAATCTTTTTTGATATGAAAATATTCGTCGAGGTGATGATTTTGCTCCTTCAAACCCTCGCCCTTTCACATCTCTGCTGTCTATGTCTCAGGATTCATACCCACCAATTCTGGGAGATTTCTCCCCATCCCACGATCAGTAACCCTGCTTTAGGTCGCTCCTCCAATTTCCCTGAGGCATTTGGCAATCAAGCACTCGCATTGACATAGTTCAGTCTGTGCAGCTGCAGTCAATGTTGTTGGGCGAACGTGACCCCATCCCACAATTAGGACCTTAAAACCAATCGATCCATTTACATACTGCTGTTGTGAGATCAGTGCTCATGTCGCAATTTTTACTGACATGGACCGGAGATCACTAGAACATCATGCTCTGAAAAAGACACAATGCAGTATTCAGCAAAGGGTGTTTTTCTTTTTGGAAACGATCAGTTTCTCTGATCTAATTTCAATGGAGAAGAGGAGATTGTGAGGAAACATGATTGAAATGTGCGAAACAATGAGAGATGAAGGCATATTAGCCTGAAAGAAATGGTATCTCTCAGTCAAACGCCATGTGGCGTAGACTAAATGTAAGAAACAGAAAGTTTTCAGTATATAAGCAGTAAAAACTTTAACCACCAGTGGTGGTGGATAAATCTGCAACTCATTGTGATGAAATCAACACAACCTTCTGAGGTATTCAGTCTGTATTTATCATGCTAAGTCATACAAGGCAAAGAGATGGAAAATGGAATGAGGATAGTGAAGCGGTTGTTTCTGCAAAGAACGCGTCCAACACATTTGAGAGCTGTCACTCTACGTGCGTCTGACCGCAGTACTCGTCCCTGGTCGTGTCGTGGTTCTGAATTGGCACTTTTACCACTGCAGCCCGGGTTCAATTCCCAGTAACGGCTGTTTTGTTCAGCATCAACAGCTGGGCATCAGTGATAGGATTCCTTTCAATGCTTCGAATCAATCAATGTCTCCACGAACATCAGAGTCAATGTCCCAGCCTCTTAAACAAGGAGAAGGTGCTTCGGCACTCCATGAACCAACATGAGGCTGAGATATTTATTTTGTTTCCTTGCCATTTCGAGGAGCCGCAGCGATTGGGTCGATGGCTCTGTGAAATTGAAAAGTGCCGATTCGCAGAGTGTGGGACTATTTGGTCTTCCTCACTTGTGATGACGCGGCAACATTAACTGCGATGTTCTCCGGGACGTGTACTGAAAGAGGTTCTCGTGTCTGCATATCAGGAGCTCAAAATTCATCTCGGCTTCATAACAATGAGGAAGATTAGGTTGTAAGTGTAATAAATACCTGCATTAACGTCGAGCTCGAGAGGAGTGAAACCTACAATGTTCAGATCTGGAGTCAGGCACGTTAGACTTTGCGCCAATTGTCCCACGTGTTCTTCACGCTTTCATGCTTCAGAGTTGTAATGTTAACATGGACAGGAGAAATAGCAGTCATATTCAAAAATTTAGCCAGTAAAGAAAATCACCACCACTGCTTCAGTCCAATCCTCCCCACTTCGTGTTTCAGCGCGATTCATAATGAAAACATATCTGTCATGATGAAGTTTCCATCCAGCCTCTTGTCTGTTCAGCCATTGAAAGGGATCATCGGTGATTCTGTAAATTTCAACATTAGTTCCCTGCTTTTCCTCCATAAATCAAGATAAACTCGAGCATAATGGCAACATCAAATCGAGTCATAGAGTCAGAGAGATGTACAGCATGGAAACAGACCCTTTGGTCCTACTCGTCCATTTTGACCAGATATCCCAACCCAATCTAGTCCCATCTGCCATCACCCCGTCCATATCCCCCCAAACCCTTTCTATTCGTATATCCATCCAAATGCCTCTTAAATATTGCAATTGTACCAGCCTCCACCACTTCCTTTGGCAGCACATTCCATACACTTATCACTCTCTGTGTGATAAAGTTGCCCCGTCGGTTTCATATATATCTTTCCCCTTTCACCCTAAAACTATGCACTCTAATTTTGGACTCACAGACCCCAGGGAAAAGCTTTTTTTCTATTTATCCTCCCTTTGACCCTCATAATTTTGAAAACCTCTAATAAGTCACCCCTCAGCCTCCGACGCTCCAGGGAAAACAGCCCCAGCCTGTTAAGCCTCTCCCTGTATTGCAAATCCTCCAACCCTGGCAAAATCCTCACATTTGTTTTCTGAACCCTTTCAAAATTCGTAACTTCTTTCCGATGGGAAGGAGACCAAATAAGCACGCAATATTCCAACAGTGGCCTAACCAATGTCTTGTACAGCCGCAACATTACCACCCAACTCATGTATTCAATACTCTGACCAATAACGGAAAGCGTACTAAACGCCTTCTTCACTATCCTATCTACCTGCGACTCCACTTTCAAGTTAAATTTCAAATATCAGAATCCTACGAACCTGCACTCCAAGGTCTCTTTGTTCAGTAACACTCCCTCGGACATTACCATTAAGTGTTGAAGTCCCGTTATGATTTGCTTTCCCAAAATGCAGCACCTCACATTTATCTGAATTAAACTCCATCTGCCACTTCTCAGCCGATTGAACGAACTGGTCAATATCCTGTTCTAATCTGTGGTAACTCTCTTTGCTGTCCACTACACCTCAAAATAAATGACAAAAAGTAGAGGACCCAGCACTGATCCTTGTAGCACTCCACTGGTCACGGGACTCCAGTCTAAAAAACAACCCTCCAGCACCAAACTCGGTCCTCCCCCTTTGAGCTAGTTATATACCGTTAATTATTTGAAGTTTAGTTTGCTGGAATGACGTGCGTGCGTTTCCAGGAAATGTGATATCATCACACGAGCTGAAAATCGCTTGCTGCAATTTAAACAAATACGCAGTCAGTCTTATGATAAAAGTCAGAAAATGAAAACATTGCCTGCATTTCTTTCTGCACAGATTCTCCTCCACGAGCTGTATCTTTCCCACATTTTCCCTTATTTTTGGGAGATTTCCTTGGGACAGGTATTCACTGAATCTACAAACATGGTTCCTGCTAAATACTAATTTAATTAAGATTAAAATAACTGAGTATCCTTTCTCCCAACTTGATGTCTCATTGCTCGGTGCTGCTTATCAATACAATCTGCTCCAGGTGAGGTTGGAACTTCCAGCCTGCTGCCACAATGCCCCCTGCTTTATGCCAACAGAAGCTGCTCCATATAAGTTGGAGGTTCCAATCTGATATCACAATGCTCCTTGTTCCATGTCAACAGAAGTTCCTACAGGTGAGTGTGGAGTCCTAGCCCCGGCATTTCATGCACCTTTACACCGTCACAGCGGTCTCATCCTCATGCCCATTTCCAGTTTGATCTTCGCTGCTGCGCCACTCAGTCTCTCTTAGTTTAGCCCTGGGAACACGAGATTATATGATATTCCACAACATTGGTTACTTATGTGGATATTACAATTCTCTATTTCATAAATCAGAATTCACGCCCACGCATTTTCAGAGATTTGCCTCAATTCCATGGTCACTAACCCTCCTTTACATCGCTCC
>NC_057716.1:110980261-111007305 GCF_004010195.1 Chiloscyllium plagiosum
CTGGTGTGTGTTTATTTTACCATGGCAAACTGGCTAAAAACTGAAAATGTGTTGCTGGTAAAGGGCAGCAGGTCAGGCAGCATTCAAGGAGCAGGTGAATCGACGTTTCTGGCATGCTGAAACGTCGATTCTCCTGCTCCTTGGATGCTGCCTGACTTGCTGCGCTTTTCCAGCAACACATTTTCAGCTCTGATCTCCAGTATCTGCAGTCCTCACTTTATCCTCGAAAACTTGTTAAAAGATCAACGTCTGTGGCATTAATGGAAACGTAGAGAGTGAGGTGCCATACTGTCTTAGTGGCAGGAAGTCAAGACAAATTGGTAGCAGGTCATCTCTGGTCCATGACAGTAAAGGCTCCAACATGATGATTGATTTCACAACCACCGGGATTGAAATGGATCGAGTGGTTTCATGTTCCCGATGATGAGATCGGACACGTTTACCCATCAAGAGTGACAGCAGCAGCACAGACAGAACAGTGCCAGTGTGCGCGTTAGATTATGGAATGGCTCTGTGAAATGGAAGGAGCGTTGTAAAGGAGGGTTAGTGACCATGGAAGTGAGGCAAATCTCTGAAAATGCGTGGGCGTAAATTCTGATTTATGAAATGGAGAATTGTGATATTCCACATAAGTAACCAATGTTGTGGAATATCAGATAATCTCGTGCTCCCAGGGCTAAACTAAGAGAGACTGAGTGGCGCAGCAGCGAAGATCAAACTGGAAATGGGCATGAGGATGAGCCCGCTGTGACGGTGTAAAGGTGCATGAAATGCCGGGGCTGGGACTCCACACTCACCTGTAGGAACTTCTGTTGACATGGAGCAAGGAGCATTGTGATATCAGATTGGGACCTCCAACTTATATGGAGTAGCTTCTGTTGGCATAAAGCAGGGGGCATTGTGGCAGCAGGCTGGAAGCTCCAACCTCCCCTAGAGCAAATTGTATTGATAAGCAGCACGGAGCAATAAGACATCAAGTTGGGAGAAAGGATACTTAGTTATTTTAATCTGAATTAAATTAGTATTTAGCAGGAATCATATTTGTAGATTCAGTGAATACCTGTCCCAAGGAAATCTCACAAAAATAAGGGAAAATGTGGGAAAGATACAGCTCGTGGAGGAGAATCTGTGCAGAAAGAAATGCAGGCAATATTTTCTTTTTTCTGACTTTTATCATAAGACTGACTGCGTATTTATTTAAATTGCAGCAAGCGATTTTCAGCTCGTGTCATGATATTACATTCCCTGAAAACGCACGCACGTCATTCCAGCAAACTAAACTTCAAATAATTAACGGTATATAACTAGCTCAAAGGGGGAGGACCGAGTTTGGTGCGGGAGGGTTGTTTTTTAGACTGGAGTCCCGTGACCAGTGGAGTGCTACAAGGATCAGTGCTGGGTCCTCTACTTTTTGTCATTTAACTGGAGGTGTAGTGGACAGCAAAGAGAGTTACCACAGATTAGAACAGGACCTTGACCAGTTCGGCCAATCGGCTGAGAAGTGGCAGATGGAATTTGATTCAGATAAATGTGAGGTGCTGCATTTTGGGAAAGCAAATCATAACGGGACTTCAACACTTATTGGTAATGTCCGAGGGAGTGTTACTGAACAAAGAGACCTTGGAGTGCAGGTTCATAGAATTCTGATATTTGAAATTTAATTTGAAAGTGGAGTCGCAGGGAGATAGGATAGTGAAGAAGGCGTTAAGTACGCTTTCCTTTATTGGTCAGAATATTGAATACATGAGTTGGGTGGTAATGTTGCGGCTGTACAAGATATTGGTTAGGCCACTGTTGGAATATTGCGTGCTTATCAGGTCTCCTTCCCATCGGAAAGAAGTTACGAAATTTGAAAGGGTTCAGAAAACAAATATGAGGATTTTGCCAAGGTTGGAGGATTTGAAATTTCGGGAGAGGCTTAACAGGCTGGGGCTGTTTTCCCTGGAGCGTCGGAGGCTGAGGGGTGACTTATTAGAGGTTTTCAAAATTATGAGGATCAAAGATAGGATAAATAGAAAAAAGGATTTTCCCTGGGGTCTGTGAGTCCAAAATTAAAGTGCATAGTTTTAGGGTGGAAGGGGAAAGATATAAATGAGACTGACGGGGCAACTTTATCACACAGAGAGTGATAAGTGTATGGAATGTTCTGTCAAAAGAAGTGGTGGAGGCTGGTGCAATTGCAATATTTAAGAGGCATTTGGATGGATATACGAATAGAAAGGGTTTGGAGGGATATGGACGGGGTGATGGCAGATGGGACTAGATTGGGTTGGGATATCTGGTCAAAATGGACGAGTAGGACCAAAGGGTCTGTTTCCATGCTGTACATCTCTCTGACTCTATGACTCTATTTGATGTTGCCATTATGCCCGAGTTTATCTTGATTTATGGAGGAAAAGTAGGGAACTAATGTTGAAATGTACAGAATCACCGATGATCCCATTCAATGGCTGAACAGACAAGAGGCTGAATGGAAGCTTCATCATGACAGATATGTTTTCATTATTAATCGCGCTGAAACACGAAGTGGGGAGGATTGGACTGAAGCAGTGGTGGTGATTTTCTTTCCTGGTTAAATTTTTGAATATAACTGCTATTTCTCCTGTCCATGTTAACATCACAACTCTGAAGCATGAAAGCGTGAAGAACACGTGGGAGAAGTGGCGCAAAGTCTCACGTGCTGACTCCAGATCTGAACATTGTAGGTTTCACTCCTCTCGAACTCGAGGTTAATGCCGGTATTTATTACACTTACAACCTAATCTTCCTCATCGATATGAAGCCGAGATGAAGTTTGAGCTCCTGATATGCAGACACGAGAATCTCTTTCAGTACACGTCCCGGAGAACATCACAGTCAATGTCGCCACGTCATCACAAGTGAGGAAGACCAAATCGTCCCACACACTGCGAATCGGCACTTTTCAATTTCACAGAGCCATCGACCCAATCGCTGCGGCTCCTCGAAATGGAAAGGAAACAAAATAAATATCTCAGTCTCATGTTGGTTCATGGAGTGCCGAAGCACCTTCTCCTTCTTTAAGAGGCTGGAACATTGACTCTGATGTTCGTGGAGACATTGATTGATTCGAAGCATTGAAAGGAATCCTATCACAGATGTCCATGCTGTTGATGCTGAACAAAACAGCCCTTACAGGGAATTGAACCCGGGCTGCAGTTGTAAAAGTGCCAATTCAGAACCACGACACGACCAGGGACGAGTAGAGCGGTCAGACGCACGTAGAGTGACAGCTCTCAAATGTGTTGGACGCGTTCTTTGCAGAAACAGCCTCTTCACTATCCTCATTCCATTTTCCATATCTTTGCCTTGTATGACTTAGCATGATAAATACAGACTGAATACCTCAGAAGGTTGTGTTGATTTCATCATAATGAGTTGCAGATTTATCCACCACCACTGGTGGATAAAGATTTTACTGCTTATATACTGAAAACGTTCTGTATCTTACATTTAGTCTAAACCACATGGCGTTTGACAGAGAGATACCATTTATTTCAGGCTAATATGCCTTCATCTCTCATTGTGTCGCACATTTCAATCATGTTTCCTCACAATCTCCTCTTCTCCATTGAAATTAGATCAGAGAAACTGATCGTTTCCAAAAAAAAAAAAACTCCCTTTGCTGAATACTGCATTGTGTCCTTTTTCTGAGCATGATGTTCTAGTGATCTCCGGTACATGTCAGTAAAAATTGCTACATGAGCACTGATCCCACAACAGCAGTATGTAAAGGGATCGATTGGTGTTAAGGTCCTAATTGTGGGATTGGGTCACGTTCGCCCAACAACATTGACTGGAGCTGCACAGACTGAACAATGTCAATGCGAGTGCTTGATTGCCAAATGCCTCAGGGAAATTGGAGGAGCGACCTAAAGCATGGTTACTGATCGTGGGATGGGGAGAAATCTCCCAGAATTGGTGGGTATGAATCCTGAGACATCGACAGCAGAGATGTGAAAGGGCGACGGTTGGAAGGAGCAAAATCATCACCTCGACGAATATTTTCATGTCAAAAAAGATTGATTCGCTCCTGCTTTTGTGAAGCATGTCTTACTCTGCATAAAACGGTAACAAGTGACAATACTGGAAGTCAAATTGGAGATGATCTTTCTGCTGCCACTACGCAAAGTGCTAACTTTGCACGATACCGGCACCACATAGAATAGCATGATGCAAAAAGCAGCAAAGATAGTGGCAGAGGATATGTTAGGAATAGGACTACATGAACAGTAGTAATACTTGGCAAACAATGACAGAGACATGCAAAATCATGGTGGGCTGAATGGTTAACTTTAGTATCTCCAGAGCCGATGGATATTTCATCACTTAGTTTGTTGAAGGCGAAGATTGATATGGTTCTCCAGAAAATGAAAGCGTCAGGGAATAGCGCAGGGAATTGCTGGAACGTATTTCTGCAAAAGAAATGTAGGTTACCTTCGGTTTCTTAACCAATTTCGTCATGCAAGCAAGTGACCACTGCTGTGGAATATCATATAGTGCCAGGTTTCAAGCCTGGAATACGAAAAACTGTATGGTGCAACAGCGAAGATCAAACTGGAAATGCGGATGGGGATGTGCCAGCAGATATGGGTTCAGTAATGAAATCAGTGAGTGTGAAGTATTTCGCTGAAAGTATAGAGTGATTTGAAATGCCGGGAACTGGGAGTTCCAACATTGCGTGGAGCAGATTCTATTGACGTGGTTTACGTCGCATCAGACTGGGAGCTCCAACGTGAACTGCAGCAGCCTCCATTGACACGAAGCTGGGAGCATTGGGACATCAAGCCGGTAGTTCCAACTTTACCTGGAGCAGCTTCTATTGACATCTGCACAGAGAGAAACGGAGGTAATGTTTTCGCTCTCTGACATTTCTCATATGGCTAACTCTGCTCTGGCAGGAAGAGTTTTTTTTTGCTCATTTCATTTTATCGAATTTCTTGTAAACTCGCACAGGTCGTTAAAGTACTTTCAAACTTCGAAAATTAGCTTGAATGCGATGTTGTGATGAGGCATTAGTTTATCAAAAGTGATGGAGCAAAATCAGTGAAGTGAAGTTTAAAAATCATCAGATGAACGGAGATGCCATTGAATGGCTGAGTAGACACAAAGTGAACGGAAGCTTCATGAGGATGAATGTCTTTTCGTTACAAAACCTCCCACTGCGCAATGAGTGGATGATTGAAATGAAGCAGTAACGGTGGTTATCTTACCTGGTTATTCAACTTGTGAACATGAGTACGATTGGTCATGTCCGTGTTTGGATCACAACTCTGCAGAATACCAACCTCAAGCAAGCGCAAGCGCAGTGTCACAATGGATAATACGCTTGGTTCCGGTCTAAACATCGTAGTTAAGGTTTCGACTTGGTTCAAGAGCAAGACTGGCAGGTTTCAAATTCACATACAAGCTAATCTCCCGCACAATGTAACACATACAACGGGCCAGTGACACAATGGATAACATGCCTAACTACAGATCTGCTGAGTGGAGTTTCGATTCCAACCTGGTTTGCGGGCAGCGCTGACTTTATTGCACTGAGAACTGACTGTTCTGAAGCCCAATTGAGGTTTGCACCTTGAACTGCAGGGTCAAGAGTCCTTTCATTAAATCTCCCTGCTAACGTCAGAGTCAATATCCCAGAGTCATCACTGGGAGGGGAAGCTGAATTCGTCACTCACGCTGCCCTTTACACCTGTCGATCTTCCGAGGTTCACTGTGGCACCTGCGATTGTGAAGGAAACAAGACACAGAGCCAAGTCTCAGCTTTAACAATTTTGGGAAAATCTTTAGGAATCAGAATCAGAGGAGAATGGAGAGTGAACTGTTTGAATGAGCAGAGACTGCCGAGGCACCGTCCCCCTTCTTTAAGAGACTGGGATATCGTCTCTCATTTCTCGATGTCATTAATTGATCCGAGGTACGAAAAACACTCCACTTGCAGGTGGTCTGCTTTTGCTGATGTCGTTTTCAGAATCGAAACAAACCCCAACTCCCGGACTGAGAATCAAAGCCGGGTCACAGCGAAGGATGCAATAAAAATGGAACTGCTCGCCACCACGGACAGCTACACGAATACCACGTATGTGTAGAATGACAGCCCTCAAGGTCGTTGTACATGCTTTCGTCAGATGCAATTGCTTAACTATCTTTATTCATTTTCATCACTTGCCCTTGGTTGCATACACAACTCAAGTTCAGATCCGTGTATTTCTGAAGGTGATGTGGGTTCGCCTCTGTGCATCTCTTCATAGAGTGAATCCAGATTCAACCATACGCTTGCTAATGAGATTTTTCTACATATCTCCTCAACCCTTTCCACCTCTTAACTTCAGTCTATGCCCCTGTTGATCGGTCAAGAGTAAACGTTTCTTTTAGCTTGCATTGTCCATGTCGCTCATTACTTAGTGCATATGAAACAAGTATCGTCACAGTTTCCTCTGCCTTCAGAAAACAACCCCAGTCAAAACAATCTGTTTTCATAACCTAAACTTTTCAACTTGGTCAATTTCTGCACGGTTTCCAGTGCGATCACATGACTAATGTGAGTTGCAGAACTGCACTCAATATTTCGGGGGAACCGAATGAACAAATGAAATAAACGACTGGAGAAAGCCACAGAAACCTGTCGTTTCCAATAAAACATATTTTGCTCAATCCTGCGCTGTGCACTTATCCTGAGCCCAATGTTCCAGTAATCTCTTGTCCGTGTCAGTAAAAGCTGCTCCACGAGGATTAATTATAGAACAGCTGCATCTAAATGGATTGAATTGCTTGAAGATGCCGACCATGGGATTGAGCACTTTCACCCAAAACAGTGACCGCAGCAGTACAGAATGAACAGTGTAAATGTGAGTATTATATTGTGCAATACCTCAGTAAAATGGGAGGGCGGACGTTTAGGCGAGTTAGTTCTTGTGGGGGGGAGAGATTTCTCCGATAAAGGGTGGTTATGATATGTGAAACGCAAAGATGTGAGACAGCGGGTGTTTGAAGAAGGAAACTTATCAGCACGAAGAATATTTTTATGGAAAAAAAATTTGATTTTCACAGCGTTAGCTAATGGAGTAAAATGGGAAAAATGCCGATTGGTGTCAGCAATAAGGATCGTGGCAGAGTTTATGCCAGGAACAGAACCACTCGCATAAAGGAATACTTGTCAAACAGTGACTGAGATGTGGGAACTCAGATTCGGTTGAATCTTTAGCTTCTATGTCCCGAGAGACTGTAGAGATTGCAACACTGAGGTTGTAGGAGATCACGTTTGCGAGATATCTACAAAACTTCAAAGGGTCTTGGGATACTGCAGGGTATTGCTGAAATGTATTTCTCAATAACACTGTATTTTAACATCGGTTACTTCACCAATTTCCTCACTCATTTATGTGATCATGTCATGGCATATCATATAATCCCAGTTCAAGGGCGTGGAATCAGAGAATTTGAGTCGCACTGCACCCAATACGAATTGGAAATGGTGATGGCGTTGAGCGCGAGCATGTGGCTGCGAAAATTCAATTGGTCAGCGGAATGCCATTCTCTGATGATACAAAGACAGGTGAAGTATCGAGGATAAAAGCTCCCGCCTTAACGACAGCGGCTTCAATTCCCACGCATAAAGAAGCAGTGGGACATCAGGCTGGGAGCTCCAATTTCACCTGCAAGAACTTGTATTGACATGGAACAGGGAACATTGGGACAACAGATGGGCGAAAAGATAGTCACCTATTTTAATCTTAAGTGAAGTATTCTCAGCAGGACACTTGTTTTGTGGATTGAGGGAATATCAGCAACTGGGAAAGTCTAAATTACAAAGAAGAATTCTTCAAAGACTCAATTCTTGGAGAAACATCTGTACAGAGAGAAGCAGAGGAATTTTTTACGTCATCTGCCCGTCCTTATATGGTTGACTTTGCACTGGATTAATTTCCATGAAGGGATTTTTTTGCTCTGTTCACAGTATTCACTTTCCTGCATACTCGCAAAGGTCATTACTGTAATCGCAATCTCTGAAAGTTAACTGGTAGATACAGTGTGGTAATTAGCCTCACGTTCACGTCAGTTATGCTGAAGAAGTCGATTCGAAATTCATCAGATCAGCATTGACTGACTGAGCAGACAGAGTGTGAATGGAAGCTTCATGAGAACATATGTGTTTTTTGTTTGGAAAATTCGCTGCTTTGAAAGGTGAAGAAGATTGGACTGAAGCAGTGACAATGATTATCTTTTTCGCTTGTTCAACTGGTAAACATGACTGCTATTAACCATGTACGTGTTAACATCAAGGCTCTTAAGGTTTGCCGCAGGCATCGGGCCAGTGGCGCAATGGATAACGCGCCTGACTACGGATCAGGCGATTGTAGGTTCGATTCCTACCTGGCTCGGGGATAGCGCAGACTTATAATAAGCATAGAAACTGATTTTTCCGAAGCCAAAATAAGGTATGCGTTCCTCATCTGCAGGACCGAGAATGCCTTCATTAAATGTCCCCGAGAATATGAGAGTCAATGTTCCAGCGTCATCACAGGAACGAAGCCGAACAGTTACTCGTGTGCACAATTCCATTTCATAAAGCCTCCAATCGAATAATTATTGCTCGCGGGCATGCTCGGCTTTGAGAACTTTTCGAAACTCTTTGGCCAGTGGAATCAGAGAAGAATGAAGGGTTAACTGTTCAAATGATCTTTATAGAGAGTCAGTTCCAGACTCTACCACGTGCTGACTGATAATTTTTTCCTACCAGTCTATTCAAAGCTCTCTGCATCTTATCTGAAATCTACAAACCCTGGTGATTGATCAAGAGCAAATGTGTCCTTCAATCTGTTATTCCATGCTCCTCATTATTTCGTACACGTCGATCATGTCTCCTCACAATCAGCTCTGCTCTGAGAAAAACAACCCCCGATTTGCCTAAGCCACACCACTCAAAACATTCTTATGCAGGCAATCCAGAGCTTAAACCCCATAAACACAGAGGAAAAATGAAACAGGTTTACAGGTCGAAATTAGAGGGGCAGAAGAAGAGAGACACGCACATCACTGGCATCGATAGGTACCTGGAAAGCCTTCGTGTTCTTAGGGGTGACTGACACTTTAGCAATGGTTAACGAAGTATTTAGGTTGTCAAATACATTTTTAAAGTCTTGTGTTCACTGAAATTTCTTGCCTGTTTTTAACAATTCGGTGAGTGGAACAGTCCCATTGCTAACATTCAGCACAAACTTTCTGTAAAAGCCACTCAATCCGGGCAACCGTAGTACTGCTCTTTTCGTCAACAATGTGTAGAAGTCCCCTGTAACTTACGATTTCGCATCCCGTGGGGATATTTGTCCGTCTTCAATGACATATCCCAGGAAGGTGACTTTGGCTTTGGCAGATTCACTTTCAGCTAGGTTTACAAACCGGTTTGACTTCCGAATTCGATCAAACAAGCCCGATAAATGCTGTAAATATTCAATCCATGAGAGACTCTTAGTCACCAGGCACAATATACACCACACAGTTGCATATCCGCCAATTAACCTGTCAGTTAACCTCTGAAATGTGGCTGAAGTGTTTTCTGTACAAACGGCATTAGTTTAAATTTCTGCAGGCCAGTTGGCGTTACAAAATTGCCTTTGATCTTTCTGACAAAGTTCACTGCCAGTCACCTTTGAGGAAGTCAAACTTGGAAATGCAAGTTGCTCCTCCAATCTTTTCCACACAGTCTTCCAGCTGCATATATGTATATGCATCAGTCTTTCTAACAACATGGATTTTGTGATAGTCCACACATAACTGTTGGGTCTTTTCTGGCTTTGGCACCATGATGATGGGTGAACTCCATTCATTGAGACTCACTTCGGTTATGCAATTTTGGAGCACACGTGACATCTCCTTATGAACTTGTACAACTTTAGAGGGTTATGCCTGCAAGGATGTTACAAAGTCAGAACAACATCTCCTTTTTCACTTTTATCCTCTTACCAGTCTCCAGTGTGGTGTCGTGTTAAAGGCGATGTTGAAATCCACACAAACAACATCAACTTTAATGCCCGAGTTAAAAAAAACCTGATCACTTGCCAATGAAATATATTTAATCCAATCTGTTAGGCATGACATTCTGTAACAAAACCGTGATGACTCTCCCTGATGAAATCTTGCCTGGACAAGTGGAAGTTAACTCTCTCCTTCAGGGTTTGCTCCAAAAGGTTCCCTCCGACTGATGTGAGACTCAATGCTGTGTGATTCTCTGGTTTATCTCTCCCAATCTTGCTGAAAAGTGGAACTGCATTAGTCCAATCCACTACAAACCCAAAGAGGAAAGTAAAACATTGCTCAGAACACCTGTGATTCCTCCCTTGTCACAGAGAGGAACATAAGGTACAAGTTCGTCCTGAATTTGGAATATGCCCACTTCAAGCCGGTCAGAACCACAAACACTTCCTCAGTCCCTGTGCCAAACTTCTTCAGAACCTTTCCATCCCTCTTCCATCAATCTGCCCCTATATCTTCCCACAAGAGGAATGTTTGCTCGCTGAAAAAGTAAAGTGATTCACTCAGTTATCCCATTTGCTGACATAACTGTACTGTCACACTGGAAGGTGATCATTCAGATATTTTAACTCGAAAACGCTGTATTCAGCCTTTGTGGTTATAAAACACTTTGCTTGATAGCCACAGGCTATTACAGTGAGAAATGGTTTGAATTTTCTCTAACTGAAAAACATTATTTTTATTCCACCTTTTGTGGAGATTCCTATCTGTTCACATCTGACATGACCGAGATTTTGCTCTCTGTTGTTTATCATATCCAGAACAGAACTCCGGCACAAATCAAAGCACATGATTTCTATATTTATTGACCAACGAAGTCGATGCCAATGGCTCGCATTATAATGGGATTCATCAACAAGAGAACTTTTCAGGATAAACACAGTTCTGTCTTATGTGCAGGGGGTCATTACACAAGCACGGTATCGAGCTTCCTCAGGGGCAAGACCAAAAGATGTTGGAAAGACAAATCGGAGTTAACATTTTCGGTCCAGTGACGCCGTCCTTAGCACTGATGGTTTCCATTAAAATGTTCGTATACATGCAGAAGATATGTGGGGGCGCAGTAATTAGGAGGAAACAAGATGTTGGGATAGAGCCGAAAGAGAGAAACTAACAACTGGGCATAGGAATTGATAATGATTGTTTGGAGCATTAACAACTGTTCACTGAGACTGTTTATGACTAACCATAGGTAGTGTATAATGGCTGCTTTGCTGTGACTAGGCCTGGGGGTGTGTCAGGGGCCAGGACATGGGAGACTTCAGGCCTCTAAAATGACTGAAATTGATATGGAGGTTTGCGGGGTCCTCAAGCAGAAAATCGTCTGTTGCTTTTACAGCATGCGCTGAGCTATGGTGGAACACTGCAGTAAGCCTGAGATAGAGACGTTGGCGAGGAAACATGGTTCTGTGCGAAAGGAACAGTCAACTTGAAGCTCAGGGACATATTTGGCAATCGAACTTTGTATTCTGCAAAACGGTCATTCAGTCCACACTTCATTTCCCAAGGTAGTGGCGACCACAATAAGAGCAGTGAATCTATTTGACTGGATTGTGCAAAGTGTAGGGAAAGTGTTGCTTCACCTGGAAGGTTTATTTGAGCACTTGTGTACTAAGCAGGGAGGTCAGAAATGGACAAGTGAGGAGAAGCAAGAAGCAAGCAGAAAGGATAGCGCAGAAGATATTATTAGAGATGTTGTTAATCAATGGGTAAGAAAGCGACCATAAAGGCACTGTGCCTGAATGCTTGTACATTTCTGAAGAAGGTTGGGGATATATCGGCATAAATTATCACGAACAAATACGATTTAGTAATAGTCAAGACTGGGAGGTAAATATTCACGGGCATGAGACAATTTGGAAGGACAGAAAGGATGGTTGGGAAGGTGGTGTAACTCAAACATTCAAGGACAACCTCAGACCGATGCTGACAGATGAAATACTTTCTATGGAGAATAGGTTTGAATCCATTTGAGAGGTAATTAGAAGTTCTAAGAAGAAAATGTCACTGATTGTCGGAGTCTATCCGCCTCCATATTTTCAGATCACATTGGGGAGGGCAGTAAACAAAGGCATAAATAATACCTGAAAAAATGGTATGGCAATTATCAAGCAGGATTTTAAACAACATGTCAATCGGTCGAAGCAGCTCAGTCAGGGTAGCCATGACGAGGAGAGTATTGAGTGTCTGCGATAGATTTCTCAAACACTGTGCAATGGAACAGGTCAACAAGGGGAGAGGCCAAATTAGATTTGATACTGGGTAATGAACACACCAAAGTGTTAGATTTGGCAGAAGGTGAGCACTTTGGTAATAGTTACCAAATTCAGTTATGTTTACTTAAGCTTTTCAATGGGATAGTAATACAGCGGATGGCAAGCGTTACTGCTGGGGCAAAGAAAATTGCAATTGATTAGATAAGATTACGCATGCACTGGTTGAGCAAGGAAACGGCAGTGAATGGGCAGAATAGAAATGTGGAGTTGATTCAAGGAGCAGGTTCTGTGTGTCTTTGATAAATATTTACCTGTCAGAGAGGGAGGAAATTGTCGAGCGCAGGAGTCATGATTACTGAGGAAGTCGAATCTCTTGTTAAGATGAAGAAGGCTTGTGTTAGCATGAGATGTGAAGGCTCAATTCGGGCCATTGAAAGTTACAAGTTAAACAGGAAAGTCCTGAGGAGAGACTAAAGATGAGCCAGGAAGGGAGCTGAGAATTTGTTAGCAGATAGGATAAGGGAAAATCCTAAAGCTTTCCATAGGTATGTAAGGATTAAAACAATGAATGGAATAAAATATGGCCAATGAAGGACAGTCTTGGTAAGTCGTACGTGGAGTCAGAAGTCATGGGGGAAGCGCAAAAGCAATATCCTTCGTCAGAATTCGCACTGGAAAAACAAAATGTTGTCGAGAACAATACTGAGAAACAGGCTCCGAGACGAGATCGGATTGAAGTTCCCAAGGACGAAGTGTTAAAAACTCTGAAAATGTCAAAATATATATATTCCCGTGGGCCAGATGGGATTTATCCTTGCATTCTCTGGGAAACCAAGAATCTGATTTCTGAGCCTTCGACTTTGATCGTTATGCTGTCATTGTCCAAAGGTATAGTACTAGAACACTACAGGATAGTAAAAGTTGTTCCCTCATTCAAGAAGGGAAGTAGAGAAAACCATGGAATTTATAGACCATTGACCCTTCCTTCGGTTGTGGGTAAAGTGTTGGAAAAGTTCTAAGAGATAAGATTTGTAATCATCTCGATTGGAATACGTTTATGAGGGAAAGTCAAGCCGGTTTTATGAATGTGAGGCCGAGACTCACAAACATTATTAAGTTCTTTGAGTAGGTCATTAAACTAGATGTCGGTTTGCTCACTGAATTGGAAAGTTCATTTCCTGACGTTTCATCACCCTACTAGCTAACATTTTCAGTGGGTCTCCAGGCGAAGCCCTGTTCATGATTCCTGCTTTCTGTGTATATGTTTGGGTTTCTTTGCGTTGATGATGTCATTTCCGTTGGTGATGTCATTCCTGTTCTTTTTCCTCAGGGGGTCGTCGATGGCGTCGAGCTCGAAGTGTTTGTTGGTAGAGTTCTTGTCGGTATACCATGCTTTGAGGAATTCTTCTGGATGTATCTGTTTGGCTTGTCCTCGGATGGATACGTTGTCTCAGTCCACTGTCGTGTTTGTCTAATGTAGTAGTTGTTACAGTTCTTGCACGGTATCTTGTAAATGTCATCATGTTTTGCATGTGGACAATTAGGCAGAACACGAGACACCAGGATATATGAACATCAACTAGCCACAAAACAACGTGTCCCTCTCTCACTGGTATCCTTACATACAGATATGGAAAGGCACCGCTTTGACTTGGACAACGCATCCATCCGAGCACAACTGAAACAGAGACAGACACGAGAATTCCGAGAAGCATGGCATTCCAACCGGAAATCTATCAAAACGCGCATCGAGGTAGACCCCATCTACAACCCCCTGAGAAAAAGAACAGGAAATGAAATCACTACAGGAAATTACATGACCAACCCATAGAACCCCAAACATGTAAATGGAACGCAGAAATCATGAACAGTACGTCGCCCGAAGGCCCACTGAAGATGTCACCCAGGAGGGTAACGAAACGTCTGGAAATGAGCCTTCCAGCTCAGTGAGCAAATCTTCATCGGAAGATAAACCTGAGCTACAAATCTTGTCAAAACGCACCAGGTGACTAAACAGGTAGATGAGGAAAAAGCCGTTCATGTAATGCACGTTTGGATTTCAGTTATCCGTTTGATAAATTCCGCACAAAATCCTTAGGTATGGGCTTGAGGAGTATTTCGTGCTTTGGATCAGAAATTAGCCAGCTGAAAGAAGACAGAGGGTGTTATTGGATGGGAAAACGTCATCCTGGAATTCAGTTGCGTTTGGTGTACTGCAACGATATGTTTTGGGTTCACAGCGTTTTGTCATTTTTTTATAAACGACGTGGATGGGGGCATAGAAGGATGGGTTCGTAAATTTGCGGACGACTCTAAGTTCGGTACAGTTGTGCATAGTGCTGAAGGATATTTTAGGTTACACAGGGACACAGGTATGCTGCAGAGCTGGGCTGAGAGTTGGCAAATGGAATTTAATGCAGAAAAAATGTGAGAAAGAACATGGCATTAAAAATTAGCACAGAACATAAAGATCGATAGCAGAAGTTTCTATTAAAATATAAAAAAAAAGAGTGGAAAAAGTAAACGTTGACACTTTCGTGGATAAGAAGGGGCATTTACTTATGGGATATGCGGGAATAGCCGTGGCATTTGTGTCGGTCTTCACAGTGGAGGATATCAATAACATGCCAACAGTTGACAAAGAGATGACGGTTGGTGACGACCTGGGAACAGTCATTATCACAAAAGAGCTAGGGTTGGATTGTTGGAGTTAATTTAGCAAAGGATAGTTACATATCCAGGCCGTGATGTAATGCATCGCAGGGTATTAAACACGATGGTGTGTGAAAAAGAAGTGCACTGGCGGTATTTTTACAAAATTCGTTGTTCTGTGGGGCAGTCCCAGCTGATTGGAAAACACAAATATGACATCACTGTTTAAAAAGGGAGGCAGACAAAATATGAGGAATTAGATCAGATTACTTACAGTTTCAAAACAGACCCTTCGCCCCAACAAGTCCACACCGACCGCTGAAGTGCAACCCACCCAGACCCATTCCCCGACATTATAGAAGTATGTTTAACCTCTGCAGTGCAGACATTTCTTGAGTCTATTATTGAGGAAGAAATAGCAGGGCATCTCGACAAAAATTGGACAGATGTAGCATGGGTTAATGAAGGGCAGGTCATGCCTTCAAAATCTTTTCGAATTCTATGATGGCATTACGAGCATGGTGTATAACGGGACCCAGTGAATTGGTGTACCTAGATATTCAAAATGCTCTTGACAAGGTGCCGTTCAGGAGCTGACAGCAAACGGATGCGTGCTGTTAAGGCAAAAGTATGAGAATGGATTCAGGATTGTTTGTCCAGCAGGAAGCGCAGAGCGGGAATAAATCAGTGCTATTCTATTGACCATCAACAGTGTGCCTCACTGATTGGTACTGGGACCGCAATTACTTACAACTTATATGGATGGTTTGGATATTGAAGCCATGTGCATCGTGTCAATGTCTACAGTTGACACAAAGGTGAGCAGCTGAGCAAAGTGTGCGGAGAACCGTGAAACTTTGCAAAAGAACATTGAAATATTGGGTCAATGGGCAATATTCTGGCGGATGGAATTCCGGATTTGAAGGTGTTCGCTGATGACAGGAGACTATGTAGAATAGAATTATATCGAAAATTCAGAAGAATGAGGCCGGATCTTATGAAACTAGGACAAGAGGGCACAGCCTCAAGATTAGAAGGAGCCGATTTTGGACTGAATTGAGAAGGAATTTCTTCAACCAGAGGGATGTTACTCAATGGAACTGCTTGCCCAACGAAGTAATTGATGCTACATCAATATATTTTTTTTAAGCAAGGGCTGATTTTTGTTTGAACAATAAAGGAAGTAATGATTATCTTCAGAGGTTGGTTAAGTGGATGTATGTCCATGGAAAGATCAGGTATGATCTTCTTGAACGGCGAAGCAGTCTGTAAGGCCCGCATGACATAGTCTTGCTCCTCGTTCTCATGTTTTATGACTGGAAGAGTCACATATTCCGCGATTTTAGGGAAAGGTTCCATGGGGCTGTTGGGGGAGGTGTTAAGAGAGAAGGCACAGTGCACCACGGTGCCCCGGAGGGAATGGTTCCTGGAGAAGGTGGACAAGGGCGGAGAGGTGAATATATGTTTGGTAATAGTATTTCGCTGGAGGTGGTGAAATTAGGAAAATATTTCGTTGATCACTTGGAGTACCACAGCGCTTAAGGATCCAGACCAAGTTGTGAGAAACACGGGATGAGAATGGATCGTTGCTTCCTGACAGACATTTGCAAGATGTGCCGAAAGTCCTTCTTTGGTGCAGTGAAAGTCACAATGTCTTTGAGAAGCTAACTTTAGCAGCCATATAACATTGTGGCCACAAGAGCGGGACATGGTCAGAGATTTTCTTGACACCCTAAAGCCTGTCTAACACATAGCCTGCGATTACACGCCACCTAAGGTTTGGCACCGGCAGTCTCCATTAACAGCTGTTCACTCTCCGATCGAGAGCGTTATTCACCTCATTGACCAAATGTTCTTCTCTTTCTTTTGTTCTTTCCCGACCAATTGTTTACTCCTTTACAATACAGAATGAGCCATGATGGGATAGTTCCTGTTCGCCTGGATTATTGCAGTGTCAAAGAAACAATGCACAGGAGAAGCACAGCAGATTAGTCAGCATCTGAGTTGCAAGAGACATTTAAATCACAACCTTCTTCAAGATTCTTTACTGCATTTGCAACAATACTGAAAAGCTCAACACCGTCCAGAACAGAGCAGCTGAATTGAGCAGCAACACACAACTAATAAAACATCGACAAACATCCATTCCCACCACAACCAAACACTGAGACATGCAGTCTGCACGATCCATAAGATGCACTGCAGATATTCACCAAGGGTCCTTAAACAGTACATTACAAACTCAAAACTACATCCATCTAAAAGGAAAAGGGTAGTAGATAGATAGGAAAGACCTACAACCCACTTAGCATCCTGATCTGGAAATATATTGCTGTTCCTCCAGAATCACTGGGTCAAAATTGTGGATTTCACTCCCCGAGAATTTGGGTCTACCGACAGCACACGGAAACGATGGTTCAAGAAGGCAGCTCATCATCACCTTGTCCAGTCAAATCATAAATGAACAATAAATGCTGACCTGTTCTGGAATACCCACATCCGACGAAGAATGGAAATCATATGCTTTGGTGTTCTAAGGAGTTCTCTCTTACTGAGATATTTCTGGATTTATTTGACGGGTATCAAAGATGAGGATTTGCATTTGGGAAACTGAAACGAAGCATCACATCAGAATTTGATGAAGTTGCTTTGTTCCATGTAGGCTGATCCTCACCGGCCTTTGAAAATGAAAGCAGAAAGCTACATTCAAAGTGGAGTGAAAGCATTCACTATCTGAACTATCGAGACATAATTGGAGGGGCGCTGGAGAGTAACTGCGGTAATATGGTGTCGATTTAATTACTTGTCTGCCCTGAAAATTCATCAGTGCAACCACACCGGGGAAAAGCCATTCAACTGTTCTGAGTGTGGAAAGGGAGTTACTCAGTTTTCTAACTCGCTGACTCACCAGTGGGTTCACACGGAGAAGAAACCATTTAGTGGTCCAGAGTATGGAAAACGCTTTAAAAGTTTTGACGAACTGCTGTACCATCAATGTGTTCACGTTGATGAGAAACCATTCAAGTGTTCTCACAGAGGGAGTGGGTTCAGGCCGTCATTTGATCTCACTTTACATCTGCGAACCCAGTGGACAGAGACCGTTCGCCTTTTCGAAGAATGGGAAATGATTCATTCAGTCATTCAGTCTGCTGACACACCAGTGAGTTCACACTGCGTAGAGATCATTCGTCCGCTGTGATTTGAAGTAATTAATTGATTCAGGCAATCTGCTGAAATACAAGAGAGTTCACACTGGAAAGAGACCATTCACCTGCTCTTTCATTTCTCAAACTTACGGAAAGACAAGCGAATTCATATTGGCGAGAGGCCATTCATATGTTCTGAATTGGGGAAAGGATGCACTTCAGCCATCCATCCGACTGATACACCAACGGGTTCACTGTGACAATAATTTGTTTTAATAACGCAGTGTGGGAAATGCTTTATAAGGTTCCATTAATTGAGGTCCCATAAACATGTTCACGCTGATGAGAACACAATCTTGTGCTCTCACTGTAGGACTGTTGTTTCTCGGATATAAGTGAATACACTTCACAAGGTCTTCATTTCGATGTGAAGAGCATTCAGAAATGCTGAATGCATCGAAATATTTTTAAGTACAAATCCACACTTAACAATAAAGAAAAGCGTCAAGAACAGGGCAGTTACTGGATATCGACCAGTCTCCTCTAATTGTACCGAAATCAGGGGAAAAAGTCTTTGAATTTGATGTGATTGAAAACTGAACAATTAAACACCAGATCAATTAAAGAGATTAAACACATCCAATGAAGTAAACCCCTGCTGACAGAATGAACACAGTTCAATTCTCGATGCAATAACACTCTATCGATTGACATGCGACTTCACTGGATTGTTTGCACAATTACCATCTTACCAGACCGCAGAGGCTGCTGCCTTCATTTGAGAAAGAAGGGGCTGTTGGTGATTTAACCAGAGCACCACCAGCTCACAGGTCAGAGAATATTTAGTGATGAACAACCTTTAATTTAACCTCAAACCAGTGATAGGAATTGGAACCACATTGCGAGCATCACACTGCTTTATAAGCCAACAAAGCAGACAACTGAGCGAAACAGATTCCACCTGAATGGGCAGTCACGCGTGCGAATGAGTAATTGAATCCCTTGCTACGCACAGTGCAAATTAACTGCCTCTCCACGCACGGTGGCTCAGTGTTTAGCACTGCTGCCTCAGAGCATGAGGGGCTGGCGTCGATTCCAGCCTCGGAGGCCTCTCTGTGTGGAGGTTGCACGTTCTCCACGTGTCTGCGTGAGTTTCCTCCAGGTCCTCAAATTTTATCCCACAAGACAAAACGGTACGCCTATTAGGTGAATTGGACATGATATATTACCCATACCGTAGGTTAATAGTTGGGGTAAATATAAGGGAGGGTAATGGGTTTGAGTGTTCTTTGGAGGGATTGTGTGGACTTAACTGGCCGAAGGGCCTGTTGTTGCACTGCAGGGATTCTCATGTGTTTTCTGGTGTTCCATCACATCATTGCGACTCCTTAAGCTCTTTTCAAAGTCAGACCATTAACATTTTCTCTCATTTGTGGGAACAAGTCCATATCTGCTGAGATTGGAGACACGAGTGAATCACATCCCAGTCAAGGAGCAAGTAAATGTTTCTCGCTAGTGTGAATGTGCTCGTGCTCACTGAATAGAGATGACCAGGTGAATCTCTTTCCACACTCAGTGCAGGCCTCTCTACAGTGTGCCCATTCTTCTTTATCTGAAGCTTTGCTGATTTAATAAATTCCTTTTCATACACAGAGCAGAAGAATGGTGTCTTTCCAGTGTCATGTCGATTGGGAGACATTAGGCGGGGTTGTGAAGATAATCACTTACGAAACAGTGCAGACATATTATCTCTCCCTTTGTTGAAGTCGTTTGCGTGCCATTAGGATTGATCCCCGAGTGAATACCTTCCCGTCCATGGAACAGCTGAGTGGCTTGTCCCCATATGAACAGGTTAATGTTGAATTAAGATTTTGAATTTAAACTTTAAGATCTTCAAAGGTTTTATTTTTCAACAGTATGGGAAATGACTTGCAAACCTGCCTACAGACAGCATGGCCAATAAGAACACAGAAAACCAAGCCAGTACAAGCCTTACAAGGAACACCCAAAATGCCTCAGCGTTGACTAAACAGGCTGACAAGGAAAACCATACATAACCACAGTCATTCACAAACCAGGGAATACATCTCCCAAGACAATCTACCAATAAGCTTCCTCGACCCGATAAAAACAGCTGTCCCAAAGGCTGAAGTGTAATCTAATACCCCAGTGATATCAAAGCCACATGAAGCTCAGGTCAGCCAGGGATGCACCACAATACCTTGCTCACCTCTGGAGAGCAACAATGGTATCACCTTACAGCCAAGGAAAGGGATATTCTCAAATATCCACGAAGAGAGCTGGAACTCCCTGATCCCATTCTTGAACTCATTAATGCTGCCAGTTGCTTGATTGAGTCCAGATTGTATCAATCACGTCCAGAGCTTGTGCCATAATCTGGATCCAGCCAGGGGAGAGCCGGACGGGCAAGGGAAGCCTGGCAAAATAGAATGAGAGACTGCTGATAAATTTTTTCGCATCAATCCTAAGAGATTCCTCAGCTCGAAGGAAATTGACAGGGGCTCCACCAGTTCACTTTTGTTTCTGTTTTGTGGTTTCTGATCATTTGCGTTGGATGTGTCTGCTTGTTTTGCGGTTGCTGACTGCGTGTCTTGTCAGTTTCAAGTGTCTCGTCTAAGTGTGTTTATCCATCAGACAAGTGTTTGTTTACAGTGCAGTGCGCGATAATCCTTTTTTGCTTGACCTGTCAATCAGTCACTGCTTGTGTGTTCTGTGAGTACTCCCTTTGTCTTTCCTCGAAAGCTGAAGTGCAATGCGTAGCAGTCAACGCAGGACGTCCAGTACGCCATGGGGGCAGAGAATTCCACCCACTGCTGGGATGCTAGCTGGGCAACACCAACTATGTGGTGAAAACAGCCCAGCTCCAAGACGATATTGAGGAGGCATGTAAGTTTAGATTCCCTACAATGTAGAAACAGGCCCGTAGGCCCAACCAGTCCACACCGACCTCAGAAGAGTAAGCCGTGCAGAGCCATTTCCCTCCCACTAATGCATCTGACACTATGGGCAATTTAGCACAGCCATTTCACCTGACGTGCACATCTTTGTGATTGTGTGAGGAAACCGGAGCACGCAGAGGAGTCCCACGCAGACAGGGGAGAATGTGCAAACTGCACACAGACAGTCGCCCAAGGCTGAAATCGAACCTGGGACCCTGGCGCTGTGAGGTAGCAGTGACAACCACGCTGCCCTGTAAATGCGTGAACTTCAAAATAAAGATTGGAGATTCTCTTGTTATACCTGGTTCTTTGGCAGACACTGTGCTGAAAGAGACAGGGGATGGCGGTTACTTCATCCACTTTACAGGAAAAGCGCAGCAGGTCAGGCAGCATCCAAGGAGCAGGAGAATCGACGTTTCGGGCATGCGCCCTTCTTCAGGAATGAGGAAGGTGTGCCCTGCAGGCTAACATAAAAGGTAGGGAGGAGTAACTTGGGGGAGGGGTGTTGTAAATGCGATAGGTGGAAGGAGGTTAAGGTGAGGGTGATATGCCAGAGTGGTGATGGGGGCGGAGAGGTGAGGAAGAAGATTGCAGGTTAGGAAGGCGGTGCTGACTTCGAGGGTTGGGACTGAGACAAGGAGGAAGGAGGGGAAATGAGGAAACTGTAGAAATATGAGTTCATGCCTTGTGGTTGGAGGGTTTCTAGGCGGAAGATGAGGCGCTCTTCCTCCAGCTGTCATGTTGCTATGGTCTGGCGATGCAGGAGTCCAAGGACCTGCATGTCCTTGGTGGAGTGGAAGGGCGAGTTGAGCCACGGGGTGTTTGGGTTGGTTGGTCCGGGTGTCCCAGAGATGATCTCTGAAATGTTCCACAAGTAAGCGGCCTGTCCGCTTTGGATGCTGCCTAACCTGCTGCGCTTTAACAGCAATACTTTTTCTGCTCTGATCTCCAGCATCGGCAGTCCTCACTTTCTCCACTTTACAGGATACTTTTACACATGGCCACAAGGAAATTGGCCATATCGGGGGGTCCTTTATATTTGATAAGCTTGATTATTGGACCACGGCCATTATGGGAGGACACAATGACCCTTCCTGTGACCCTCGAAATATGCTGAAGTGTCTTGCACAGTTTCGACTGGTTGCCCAGCAGTATCAGGCCGCGAAGGCGAAAGACTGCTGCAATAACAACCGTCACTGAGACCACAATAATTCCAGATTCGGCCACACCACCCTATGCCCCGCAGTACCCGAAATTTCCCATACTGTCTTCAAAGCCAGACCCGTTGGGCCTGAATGAAGTGGCTCATATTTTTTTGCCATGCATTACATAGCAAGACCGCGATGGGACTCATTACCGGCGGGCAGTATGAATTACCACTGCTGCCCAAAACAAATGATAACTCCAAACTCACAAGAAGCCCGACTGCTTGCCGAAATTAACAGGGCACCAACTGTCAGTTTCCCAGCATCATGAATGGGTCCACTCTCCTGTATAAGACCTGGATCCACGCAGAGGTCTGGGCCATGCGACAAGATGACCCAGACCCGTTGAATTGACTGCTCCCGTTCTACAATTGGGTCCTCGAAATTTCCGGTATATACAACTGTCTGTCCCAAGATGTGCAGACCATATTACAGCTTGCGCATATAACCCACTGGGTGACCGTTAGCCCTGTTATTGACATCCCCATCCAACCCTGGGACTCCGCTTCAGACTGGGAAAAAATGGCTGGACAGCACCGTGAAGGATGCAATAACGGCCAGTGCAAGAGTGCACGCCGAATCTGGGCTGTTATCCAGTGTCTGCAGAGCAGCTAAGAACTTGCTCGATTTAACTGTCCGCTTTAGGGAGGTCGGGGACTGCTCGTCGGGCATTCCATTAGCAGAGCACGAAAAGCTTGCCGTGCAGACCTTACTTATGCTCACGTTTCCACGTTGCACAATTAAACGACGAGCTGGACGGACACTTTAATTTAACGTGGTAACTTGGACGGGAATGGGCTGCTCACTACACCAAAACGGACGGGAGCATTCGACTGCCTCGCGCAACCCGACAACCACAGGGATACCACTAGGCCAGTAAAGCAAGCTAGGGCAATTCAAAGAAGGCAGTGCTGGAACAGTGGGAAATTGGAACACTGAGTGAGACAGTGCTGGTCCAGGCAATGTCGCCCAGGGCCATCTACCCTCTCTCTCTCTCTCCCATTAGGCACGACAGCAGTCCACCACACAACAGAGGCGGCTTCAACAGGCTGCCTACACTGTGCCAGATCCCTTCCCCCGTGCTCCAGAAACTAACTACAGCTATCGTGATTGGGGGTTTTCACAGACGATCTCAATATGTCTCTCAAACGCCCCGTCTGAAATTCCAATAATGGATGTGGAGATGGTGAGCTGCTCATTTATATTATGGTGGATTCTGGGTCTGTCCAACCGTCTACGGCTCCCAACTCGGAAAATTACCTGAGTTGCAAGACCCTCTGCACTGTAGGGTTTTCAGGAGTACGCATAACAGAGCCACTCTCCTAACCCATTAACTCCAGTATTGAATCTGCCACTGTGACTGATGCTGCCATTATTTCAGACTCTTGCCCAGTCGCTCTCCTGAGCCGGCAGACCTTATGTAAATTGAATTCCAGTATCCACTGTTCCTCTGAGGGTCTCACATTAGAGAACCCTGACGTCCATTATTCCATGCTGCGGGCAGTAATTTCACACAGCCCTGATCCCTCTGACCAGGTAAGCTCCTGATGCTCTTGGGCATGCTCCAATTCACCTGCCGCGCTCTTCTCGACCCTTACTTGCACTGTTGTCAATGGCCCCTTTCTGTAGACCGTTCACTGAGTCCCTGCTGCCAGAGGGGTGCAAAATTGACGGTATCGACTTGTCTTGCATCCCACCAGAATTAATTGGAAATGGCGACACACCACGATGATATGTAATAACAAAGTAGATTCTTGTGAAATCGAAGGTCTTCAAGGTGACCTTCTTAACAAATGCGGATGCTATGATGTTGTTGTACCTCTGCACTGACAGCTGAAGTGACGTCAAGCTGCTATCTGTTTTCTCCATTGGTTTTGATCATTCTGGCTCTCATCTAATTGCCTGAGGACAAGAGGGTGCCTACAACGTGGGAGCTTTCTGCGTGGTATCTGGTGTAATTCTCAGAGGGGATGAGGAGTGCTGTTGGTCACGGGAAGTGCCTGTGAGGCCCCCAAACCCCACTCCCCCGAAAAAACACAACTCCCCATAATGCAATTACTGCAGTCAGCAGCTGATCTACCCTGTCAGGGCACACTGGATCCTCCTTAAACTGACCTTTTGGAAGGACAGTCTGCTGCCATGAATTTGGCAATGGCTGGATATGATGTAGTTTGCTTTCAATTTCACTTTCATCTCTGGCCACATGTAAGTTCTTCAGTTTAACCTTGTAAACCTTCCAGAAAATGTCCGCTCGCTGATCCCTTTTTGTTAACTTAACCAGGTTACCCACGCGTACTCACCACCTCAGCACTCTCTACTTGAACTTGCCCACATTGACTTATTGATCTTCTCCAGCCTTGATAGAACAGGGACTGTTCCTGTTCCCAAACAACCTGCAGGAACTTTAGTGAATCAGGGAGCAACCTGAATCTAATTGATGGTAAATGTTTGTTAGTAGCCAATGTCTCTCCAGAGCTGTTGTTTGTTAGTATAAGTAACAGCCTTTGAATATGATTGCTGCATTCTATGAACCGGAACATCCTCTGCCCACATTGATTGAACGATGCCCCTCTGCTGACCGACCGTTAATTGATCAGTTCTGACAATGTTGCATTCAAGACTTTTCCTACCCTGCCCACGTGGCTCCACCTCCTGATTCCAATCCTGGTCCCAATATTTCATAGCTTCCAGTAATACTTTGGCACTTTTGCTCAATTCCACCACAAACCCCATTCCCGACCTATTACTTTGTGCTTCCAAGCAACTTTGGGCAAGAAAGTTGGGATGTAGAGGTTCTGTTTTGCACCCTTATCATTTTGTTATCTCATCATTCCTGCACTTCCATTTTGTTTTCGTTCCCTCCGGTTCCCCTCTTTGTTCTTTGTCACTAAATCATTTTAATTGCTGCAGTTTTAATTTCTGACGAAAGCAGATGGAACTCAGACAAAGTAAGAGTCTACAGCAGATTGTGAGTATTTGTTAACTTGCAATATAATAAGTATAGTATGATTAGGATTCATTAAAAGTTACGCTTAACACTTATTGATGTTGAAATGTAAAGTCCACTTTCCCCCTTATGGACACGAAGTATTTTCCTCGATTTAATTTTCATATTTCAGATTCCAGTACAATCAGTTCAGTTCAAATGGAAAAAGACAGCTAGAGTCGCTGTACTCACTGCACTCCAACCTGATTTTGGACACGTGAGAACTTCAGTTTCTCTCCCCAGTACTCTCTCAATCTGAGAAACATTCCCTGATTTCCTTTCCTTCACTTTTAAGCGGCCGTGCTCCAGGGAGCAATACTATTGGCTGTTGTTGAATCTCCAGCTCGAGTTGAGAGAGGGTTATCTCCCATTGTGAGATCAGAGACCCAGCCGCAGGGTGATGAGACTCAGGGGACAGGCCCCACAGCGCAGCCTCTGTAGAATCTCCATGTCTCAGTGTTCCCCAAGGGGCAATGGACGACCAGGAAGGAGTCATTGTGGGCCTCACTATAGTATGCACAGAGGGACACTGACAATTACACACAGAGCTTGGACAGCCAGTTCCAAGGGAACCGATGGAACAACTTTGCCCATTGACTTTGCTTGGGAATTGAACCTGCGTGTGTTTAGGACAGGAACTCTTCCACTAGGTTAAATCCAGCCATTCAAATGGGTCGAATATCTACTGTACGAACACCTGACATACTGCCTAACACCTAATGGAGAGTATCATTTACAGCAGATTCTAATCGATTGTACAACCAGAGAATTACAATGAAAAGCATCATTTTTTCTCTGCATTAACTCATTCAGAAAGGAATCATTCCATTGGTCAGGTATTTGTTGGAGAAGCACAGGCTGGCTGTGCATTCCAGGCCCCTGCAAAAACCTGGACATAGACTCTGTGGTAATCAACTGGGGATCTGAAAATTCTGATGGGGAGGCCTTCCGAAAGAATGTGGCCTTCACTGTCTGTGCTGTCACTTATTCCTCCCGAGAAGGTGGTAGAGAGTGAGCTCACTTCCTTAACCACTACAGATTACTGGAATATTTGTCCCTGGGTCAGCACTTTCAATCATGGGGATGGATTGGAAAAAATGAAACTTTTCAGATTGGGAATCTGATGGGACTTTCAAAAATCATGAGACCTCTGGGACATACTGCTCCCCAAATATAAGCTTCAAGAATGAGACAACACAGGCTACAATTATCTGCAAAAGTAACAGATGTGTGGTAAGAGATGTTTTTTGTTGACACAACGCTTGGTGTTTGTGTGGAGGGGTTTGCTGGAGTTCTGATGGAGGCGGCTCCAACTGACCCTTTTAACAGGGAACTATGTCATTATTTGAATTTCACTGAGGGGTGGAGAATCAATGGACAGAACAGAGTGTCACAGTTATTTAGTTTCTGAATCTGAAACTCCCACTTTGTCAATGAGGACTTGGTCACTGGCATCAAGAGATGACGCTTGGCTTGGGAGTCGTCGTTGTGGACATCGAAATGTACTCACTGTCAACCTCTAGAAAACAGGACATGTCTTCAGAATTTGCAGATGACACAAATTGAAAATGCAGGAAACAGGGAAGAGAAGAGTAGCAGGATTTAGGAGGACACATGCAGAAGCTATTTCTATTCGGTCTGAGGATGAAAGTGGTCCAAAGGATTCCTTATATCCTCACAATGAACTCGTCAGAGCCAGACTTCCTTCTTGTTAGTGGCCAATTAATATGAAGCACAGAACTCCAGTGAAATAGACACGAGAGAGGCGAGAGCTTTCTGTTTGTCATAAAGAGCAAAACAGTCACGTAATGACCGTGGGGGAGAGA
>NC_057716.1:111007805-111020060 GCF_004010195.1 Chiloscyllium plagiosum
AAACTTCGAAAATTAGCTTGAATGCGATGTTGTGATTCGGCATTAGTTTATCAAAAGTGATGGAGCAAAATCAGTGAAGTGAATTTGAAATTCATCAGATGAGCGGAGATCCCATTGAATGGCTGAGTAGACACAGTGAATGGAAGTTTCATGAGGATGAATGTCTTTTCGTTACAAAACCTCGCGCTGCGCAATGAGTGGATCATTAGAATGAAGCATTAACGGTGGATATCTTTCCTGGTTATACAACTTGTGAACATGAGTACGATTGGTCATGTCCGTGTTTAGATCACAACTCTGCAGAATACCAACCTCAAGCACGCGCAAGCACAGTGTCACAATGGATAATAAGCTTGGTTACGGTACAAAAATCGTAGTTAAGGTTTCGACTTGGTTCAAGAGCAAGACTAGCAGGCTTCAAATTCACATACAAGTTAATTTACCGCACAATGTAGCACATACAACGGGTCAGTGGCACAAATGGATGACATACCTAACTACAGATCTGCTGAGTGGAGCTTCGATTCCAACCTGGCTTGCGGGCAGCGCCGACTTTATTGCACTAATAACTGACTGTTCTGAAGCCGAAATGAGGTTTGCACCTTGAACTGCAGGGACAAGAGTCCCTTCATTAAAAGCCCCTGTGAACGTCAGAGTCAATATCCCAGAGTCATCACGGGAGGGGAAGCTGAATTTGTCACTCACGCTGCCCTTTACACCTGTCAACCTTCCGAGATTCACTGTGGCACCTGCGATTGTGAAGGAAACAAGACACAGAGCCAAGTCTCAGCTTTGACAATTTTGGGAAAATCGTTAGGAATCAGAATCAGAGGAGATTGGAGAGTGAACTATTTGAATGAGCAGAGACTGCCGAGGCACCGTCCCCTTTATTTAAGAGGCTGGGACATAGTCTCTCATTTCTCGATGACATTAATTGATCCGAGGTACTAAAAACACTCCACTTGCAGGGGGTCTGCTTTTGCTGATGTCACTCTCAGGATCGAAACAAACCCCAACGTCCGGACTGAGAATCAAAGCCGGGTCACAGCGAAGGAAGCAAAAAAAATGGAACTGCTCGCCACCATGGACAACTACACGAATACCACGTATGTGTAGAATGAGAGCCCTCAAGGTCGTTGTACATGCTTTCGTCAGATGCAATCGTTAACTATCTTTATTAATTTTCATCACTTGCCCTTGTATGCATTAACAACTCAAGTTCAGATCCGTGTATTTCTGAAGGTGATGTGGGTTCGCCTCTGTGCATCTCTTCATACAGTGAATCCAGATTCTACCATACGCTTGCTGATGAGATTTTTCTGCATATCTCCTCAACCCTTTCCACCTCTTAACTTCAGTCTATGCCCCTGTTGATCGGTCAAGAGGAAACGTTTCTTTTAGTCTGCATTGTCCATGTCGCTCATTATTTAGTGCATATGAACCATGTATCCTCACAGTTTCCTCTGCCTTAAGAAAGCAACCACAGTCAAAACGATCTTTCTTCATAACCTAAACTTTTCAACTTGGTCAATTTCTGCACGGTTTCCAGTGCGATCACATGACTACTGCAATGTGAGTTGCCAAACTGCAAGCAATATTTCGGGGGGACCGAATGAACAAATTAAATAGACGAATGGAGAAAGCCACAGAAACTTGCCGTTTCCAATAAAGCATCTTTTGCTCAATCCTGCGCTGTGCAGCTCCAGTAATCTCTTGTCCGTGTCAGTAAAAGCTGCTCCACGAGGATTAATTATAGAACAGCTGTATCTAACTGGATTGAATTGCTTTACGATGCCGACCATTGGATTGAGCACTTTCACCCAAAACAGTGACCGCAGCAGTACAGAATGAACAGTGTAAATGTCAGTACTATATTGCGCAATACCTCAGTGAAATGGGAGGGTGGACATTTAGGCGAGTTAGGTCTTGTAGGAGAGAGAGATTTCTCCTATAAAGGGTGGTTATGATATGTGAAACGCAAAGATGTGAGACAGCGGGTATTTGAAGAAGGAAACTTATCAGCACGAAGAGTATTTTTATGTAAAAAAAAAGATTGATTTTCCCAGCGTTAGCTAAGCACATATTACATGGAGTAAAACGGGAAAAATACCGATTGGTGTCACAGTGATTCGAGCAGAACTTGCTGTGTTGACAATGTCAAGGAAGAACCATTTCATGATCCTGGCGCCACATGGAAAAGCACAATCCAAAATGCAATAAGGATCGTGGCAGAGGTTATGCCAGGAACAGAACCACTCTCACAAAGGAATACTTGTTAAACAGTGACTGAGATGTGGGAACTCAGATTCGGTTGAATATATCGCTTCTGTGTCCCGAGAGACTGTAGAGATTGCAACACTGAGGTTGTAGGATATTACGTTTGCGAGATATCGACAAAACTTCAAATGGTCATGGGATACTGCAGGGTATTGCTGAAATGTATTTCTCAATAACACTGTATTTCAACATCGGTTACTTCACCAATTTCCTCACTCATTGGCGTAATCATATAATGGCATATCATATAATCCCAGTTCAAGGGCGTGGAATCAGAGAATTTGAGTCGCACTGCACCCAATACGAATTGGAAATGGTGATGGCGTTGGGCGCGAGCATGTGGCTGTGAAAATGCAATTGGTCAGCGGAATGCCATTCTCTGATGATACAAAGACACGTGAAGTATCGAGGCTAAAAGCTCCCGCCTTAACGACAGCGGCTTCAATTCCCACTTATCAAGAAGCAGTGGGACATCAGGCTGGGAGCTCCAATTTCACCTGCAAGAACTTGTTATGACATGGAACAGGGAACATTGGGACAACAGCTGGGCGAAAAGATAGTCACCTATTTTAATCTTGAGTGAAGTAGTTTTCAGCAGGATACTTGTTTGTGGATTGAGGGAATATCTGCAACTGGGAAAGTCTAAATTACAAAGAAGAATTCTTCAAAGAGTCAATTCTTGGAGAAACAGCTGTGCAGAGAGAAGCAGAGGATTTTTTTGCATCATCTGCCCGTCCTTATATGGTTGATTACACTGGATTAATTTCCATGAAGGGATTCTTTTGCTCGGTTCACAGTATTCACTTTCCTGCATATTCGCAAAAGTCGTTACTGTAATCGCAATCTCTGGAAGTTAACTGGTATATACAATGTGGTGATTAGGCTCACGTTCACGTCAGTTATGCTGAAGAAGTAGATTCGAAATTCATCAGATCAGCATTAAATGACTGAGCAGACAGAGTGTGAATGGAAGCTTCATGAGGACATATGCGTTTTTTTTTGGAAAATTCATTACTTTGAAAGGTGATGATGATTGAACTGAAGCAGTGACAATGATTATCTTTATCGCTTGTTCAACTGGTGAACATGACTGCTATTAACCATGTTCGTGTTAACATCATGGCTCTTAAGGTCAGCTGCATGCATCGGGCCAGTTGCGCAATGGATAACGCGCCTGACTACGGATCAGGAGATTATAGGTTCGAATCCTACCTGACTCGGGGAGAGCGCAAACTTATAATAAGCATTAAAAACTGGTTTTTCCAAAGCCAAAATAAGGTATCAGTTCCTCATCTGCCGGACCGAGAATGCCTTCATTAAATGTCCCCGAGAATATTAGAGTCAATGTTCCAGCGTCATCACAGGTGGGAAGCTGAATAGTCACGCGTGTTACTCATGTGCACAATTCCATTTCATAAAGCCACCAATCGAATAACTGTTGCTCGCCGGAATGCTCGGCTTTGCGAACTTTTCGAAACTCTTTGGCCAGTGGAATCAGAGAAGAATGAAGGGTTAACTGTCCAAATGATCTTTATAGAGAGTCAGTTCCAGACTCTACCATCGCTGACGGATAAAGTTTTCCTACCAGTCTATTCAAAGCTTTCAGCATCTTATCTGAAATCTACAAACCCTGGTGATCGATCAAGAGCTAATGTGTCCTTCAATCTGTCATTCCATGCTCCTCATTATTTCGGACACGTCGATCATGTCTCCTCACAATCAGCTCTGCTCTGAGAAAAACAACACCCGTTTTGCCGAGGCCACACCACTCAAAACATTCTTATGCAGGCAATCCAGAGCGTAACTTCGTTATTTGTTTTGGTGAATCTATAGTAAAATTTACTCGGAATACTTTAGCTCGGTTGACTTCCAGTTTTTAAACAGAGAGATAATTATTCACAATATTAAGGGATGAAACATAGAATAGAAAACCCACAAAACTCAGCTGTCCAAAATAGACTTAATTATGCTTTTCCAAAAATACACAACAGTTCTGATAATTAAACCCCATAAACACAGAGGAAAAATGAAACAGGTTTACAGATCGAAATTAGAGGGGCAGAAGAAGAGAGACACGCACATCACTGGCATCGATAAGCACCTGGAAAGCCTTTGTGTGATTAGGTGTGGCTGAAACTTTGGCCATGGTTAACAAAGTTGTTAGGCTGTCAAATACATTTTGAAAGTCTTGTGGTCACTGAAATTTCTTGGCTGTTTTTAACAATTCGGTGAGTGGAACAGTCCCATTGCTAACATGCAGCACAAACTTTTAGTAAAAGCCACTCAATCCGGGGAACCGTAGTACTGATCTTTTCGTCAACAATGTGTAAAAGTCCCCTGTAACTTACGATTTCGCATCCCGTAGGGCTATTTGTCCGTCTTCAACGACATATCCCAGGAAGGTGACTTTGGCTTTGGCAGATTCACTTTCAGCTAGGTTTACAAACCGGTTTGACTTCCGAATTTGATCAAACAAGCCCGATAAATGCTGTAAATATTCAATCCATGAGAGACTCTTCGTCACCAGGCGCAATATACACCACACAGTTGCATATTCGACAATTAACCTGTCAGTTAACCTCTGAAATGTGGCTGAAGTGTTTATCGGACAAATGACATTCTTTTAAATTTCTGCAGGCCTGTTGGCGTGATAAAATTGCCTTTGATCTTTCTGGCAAAGTTCACTGCCAGTAACCTTTGAGGAAGTCCAACTTGGAAATGCAAGTTGCTCCTCCAATCTTTTCCACACAGTCTTCCAGCTGCAGATATGTATATGCATCAGTCTTTTTAACAACATTGATTTTATGATAGTCCATACATAACTGTTGGGTCTTTTCTGGCTTTGGCACCATGATGATGGGTGAACTCCATTCATTGAGACTCACTTCGATTATGCAATTTTGGAGCATACGTGACATCTCCTTATGAACTTGTACAACTTTAGAGGGTTATGCCTGCAACGATGTTACAAAGTCAGAACAGCATCTCCTCTGATTACATCATCTACAATTAGATTATAAATACCCAGTATATTTCAGCAAATCTTACCATGCAAGAGTAATAACTCTTACGATTTTCTTCTGGAAGATAACTGAATAACTTTAGCAATATTGGACAACTTTTGCATTGTCCAATTTTATTTCAGGAACGTCCAAAGCAGAATTCCCTGACATTGGTTCTTCCCAGTGTGTCGTAGTCAATACTGCATTCTCATCTTGCGTTCGTTCTCTGCCAAAATACCGTCAGAGCATATTGCCATCGCACATTCTGTGAGATTCCTTCATGACTGGAGTCCCTATCAAGTAGCTAACCTCACTCAAGTTCCTCTCAATTAAATAAGGTCTACTAAACCTTACTTTAAAGTTTCACCGAATAATGAAATTTAAATAAATACATTATTCTGAGTGGAAAAATTGTGATTTTTTGATTTCTCATACACTTCCTGCTTCACCATTTGCTGTGATACTTTTAAATACTGTCCTGACAACTCGCCAACATTATTTAGTCCAACTCTAAAATTTGACACATCGTCCAAATGCGTGATCTCTCTAATCTGACTTACTAATTTTCCCTAAATAAATTTTAATGGTCCTCTTACTTTATGCCCAAAATTGGTTTCAGATGGACTTAGTTTGGTAGATTCTTTTGGTACATCTCAGATCACAAACAGCACTGACGCAACTCCCTTATGGAAATAATCTGGCTCCTCTGAACCATAAAACCTCAATATAGTCTTTAATAATTGACGTCACCTTTCCAGTGCACCCTGTGATTCTTCATGGTACACAGTAGATTTGAATCGTTTTATTTCCAAGCTATCTATATACTCCTTGAAAAGTTTAGATGTGAAGTTTGACCCTTGAGCTCATTGTATCTCTGATGGTAGTCTTAATCTCGTTTGTAAAAAAAAAACACACCTCTTCCACAGTCCTTTTAGCTGTCATATTGCACGATTGAACAACATTTGGAAATCTCATCAATACATCCATTACTGTTAATTAATACTTATTCCCATCACTTATTGGATGTAGGGAACCTACACAATGAACGAAGCCACTTATGAAAGATTCCTCGAACGCTGGAATAGGTATTAAAGGTGCAGGCTTTGTTATTTCCCATGGTTTTCCTATTAGGTGAAATGTATGGTACGTCTGGCAAAATTCAAATGCATTCCCCTGCAATCCAGGCCAGTAAAAATGTCTTTGTATTTTAGCCTCCGTTCTCCTCACGCCTAAGTAACCTCCAATTTGTGGCACATGCGGCACTCGCAGCACCACTTTTCTGTACCCTATAGGAAAAAAAGTTCTGCTCATTTCTCACTTGCTTGAATATGTGTTGCTCTCCATTTCCTCCTTGACATATCATTTGCTACGTAATATCACACGGGGATGCATTCACTCTCCTTCCAGGTACAGGTCTTCTGATCCAACTCCTTTAATTTTTCATTTTTCTGCTATAAGTCAGCAGCACAGCAGAGCTGAATATACTTGCCTTTTTTACGCTCGTACCCTGCTGTGTCCCACTGATCTGATTTTAAAAATATTTTGTAATCATATTTCACCTTCCTTATCCCTGCGTTTTGATTTCTCCTGCATCAGCTTGTGACTCTGTGATAGCGTTAAGACACAATCTGGGAAAATTCCTTGATAAACTTCCTGCATTGCTACACTTGCGTACATCTCGACTGGTTTTTCAACTGGATTAGGCAGCACGCTTACCGGCGATTGAGTTATATCATTTGCAAGCACAAATTGTATTCTTGGAGCTGAGAATTTTTCCAGAACTCCCACCACAAATTCTCCACTCTTTTTTGCCCACTCTAGCCTCACTGTACATAACTGAGCTATTTTTCGTCCCACCATGAATTCCCATGCACATAGTGCTTCAGGAGTACATATTTTCCCCTCCTTCTGCATCACAGACAAGCACGATCCTGTGTCCCTGAATATTGTTATCTCTCTATCTGCTACTCCTGGCCAAGGTAAATAAACTTTACCTTTGCAGGTATATTTTTAAAGCAGATCTGGCACTTCCCCTTTTCCAACCTCTGATCGGCTTGTGCACTCTGATGCAGCTTTCCACCCTCCACTGCTTTCTGTTGCCATGCCAACAAAACATCCAGGCTTGTTTCGTTTTCCTGCATCTGACTTTCCAGTGCTCTCCCTAGTTCTCCAAAATTGATTTCATGTGGCCTACTTTATTGTAATGAAATCCTCAGATCTTGTTCCCTTCAAGAGTTCCCTATATACCCTGTGATAAGTTACCCTAATGATCTTCACAGAGATTTAACTTTCCCTTTCCATGTGAGGATTTCTCTTTGCCCCAATTTAGATCCCTCAGACTTAAAATGATTCTGGAAGCCCATCCTTGTTTTATGGACCACTTCATAACAATCAGCCATTTCAGCTGCTAACCTTGCCGTTTTAACAATATGCTCTTCCAGATTAAGCTTATCTTCAGCCTTTATCTCCAGCCGTTTAAGGTGAATTCCTTTAATAATTGCCAATTTCTGAAGGTCAAACCCTGTCTCCCTTTCTCTCTGTTCTGCTGCTTTCTCTTCTTCTCTCTCTCTACTTCGAATCGTATCTCAAACTGCTTCAAATCTGGTGTCATTTCCTTATCTCTCGCGTCTAACTCAAGCTGCTTCATTTTCAAATAAATTTTAACCATCTCTACAGATTCTTATGGATTTTCCAGCTTAGTTAAATTCTGATCTATTGCGGGAATTATCTCTCCTTTCCTCACAGAAATCGGCAAATACAACCCCAGCATGTCTGCTAATTCCAGACTCCAGGGTTGAAATATTTAATGTAAGATTACCAACTTTACATCGTCCATAGCCAGACAACTATTTGTACCTAAATGAGACATTGCTTTCCTAGGCATTATCTACCCCAATCCAAATCAACACCCGAAATAAAGACGCAAGCACCTATCTGTTGTTCTTTTAATCCATCAACTACCTCCCAATTTGTTATGGACGAGGTTAAACAATTCAAAATGTTATTAAGCAGACAACCAAGACCGTAACGTTATATTTCTTTCGTTAAGTGTATAGTGAAAATTGCCCGAGGAAGCTAGTTTCAAAAATTATTCACATAATGACGGATTGAAAAACAAAAAACAGAATATAGAATACCCACAGAACTTACTATATCCAAAGTAGACTTACTTATGCTGTTCTGAAAATACACAACAGTCCTAAAAAAAGAACCTTAAACACAGTAAAAATGAAACAGAAGCTTATAGGTAAAAATTAGAAGGCCAGAAGGAGAGAGATTATTAGTTAGTGCACCACTGCTGGAGGATCTCAAAACCGGAATTCAGCTTTCCAGAATAACCACTCCTATTCCATTATACAGTTCATTTCTAAAACATAAAATCTTTGGCCTGAAGCCTCAGCTGTTTAGGGAGAAATGAAAGGCCTCTCAGCGAACACTTTTATCTCTGTAACACTTCATCCGATTCGGAGCCTGAACTGTTTTACAACGCCTGTGATAAAAAAGATATCAAGACACATTATCCTTGAGGAAAAGAACAGCTCCGTATTTTTTTTATAAAAGAGAACATCTTTGTGAGAGCCCAGTCCGTCCAAACTATCTTCATAAGTGAAACTCTTCGAACAGACAATATCCTGGTAAATCTGTTCTGCATCGTTACCAATGCAATCACATCCCTGCTGTAATGATAATTGCAGAAAGCCACACAATACTCCAGCTAGAGCCGATTTGGCAAATGAAAGTAACAACTTAGAAAACCACAGAAACTGCACTTTTCCAATAATATGACTTTTACACAATACTGCCCCGTGGAGAAAGTGAGAACTGCAGATGTTAGAACTCAGAGTCGACAGTGTGGTGATAGAAAACACAGTAGGTCAGGCAGCATGCGAGGAGCGGGAGAGTTGATGATTCGGGCATAAACCCTTCATCAGCAATGAGGTTAGTGGCCGTGGTGGCTGAGAGATAAACGGGCGGTTTAGTGGGTTTGGGCACGTGATAGCTGAGAATGCGATGAGAAGATAAAGGTGGAAAATAAGATACTGGTTCTGACACGAGATGGAGCGGATAGGTTGGAAAGGTGATGAGCAGGTCATGAGGGCAATGCTGAGTTGGAATCAAGAAAGTAGAATAATATGAGGGAAGGGCGAATGAGGAAACTGGTGATCCCATGTGGCATCAAGGTCCCAATTGGAAGATGAGGCCTTCTTCTTTCAGTCATCAGGTGTTTAGGGAATGTCAATGAAGGAGGCGCAAGACCTGCATGTGCTTGGCAGATTGGGAGGGGGAGAATGAATTACATCAATGATGAGCTTCCAACCACAAATCAAACCTATCATTACGAACATGTTGTTACATCTCAGGAACAATATCCAACACTACCACACCTGAGGAGAAGGCGAGAATTGCAGATGCGAGAGATTAGAGTCAGGAAGAATGGCGCTAGAAAGCACAGCGGTTAGGCAGGACCAGAAGTGTCAATGTTTCCAACATTCCTGACGAAGAAATTATGCTCGAAACATCGACTTTCCTACTCCATGGATGCTGCCTTACCAGGTGTACTTTTCCAGATCCACACTTTTAACTCGTCACCACCACAGCTCAACTGCATAGGAACATTAAGATGCACCTGTCACCGCTCATTTGATTCTTCAGTCGCATGTGAGACAAACTGCAATATTTATTTCCCCATAAATATCAGGTCATTCAGATCACTAAAGAAAAGAAAACTGCAGAGGCTGAATGTCTGAGAGAAAATAAATAATTGTTGCAGAATTCAGCATTCTGTCAGTTCAACTGAATGTTTTAATATTAATCTTGGTAAAGGAAAAGAGAAAGCTGCAGTTTAATAACTGCTACATTCTGATTCTGAAAAGAAAAACTAGTTTCATGAACTGGAATGTTTCGATCAGGCAATGCATGCTCACCTTGTCAAGTGCTGATAGGAATGGAGGAATATGTATTGGCTTCGCCACTGCTGAACAGATGAAACATATCATGATGCCTTCCGAATCAGTTGATGCTCCTGCAGAAAAGTCAATGTGACTCATATCCCAGCACAGCCAGTTCGGTGTGTATTTCAGAGTCCTGCAACATCACATTTAATTTGAAAAGTCTTTATTGATTGTTCCTTATAAATATGGCATTCTCCATTTCATAGTGCATTGGACAATATTGTACGCACTCACTTATTCATCGGTACATCACTCAATTTTAGTACCCCTAACGTTCAACTCACGACTTCACTACCAAACGACTTTCACGAAAAAAAATGTTTATTTTTAAAACCGAAGACTGAGCTGAAGCAATGCCTGTTGGAAATCAACCATCATTCTCTCACGCTCTATACCTGATTTAGTGTGTCTCAGTGCCTGCCACCATAAACCTGTGCCCTTCGTTTTGAACTTCACCGTTCTGCGCAAACGATTTAGGTCAGTTGCCTATCCATACCTGTCAAGATTTTATAAACGGTGAGAACGTTACGTGCTGCCTGGAACATTCCAGCTAAAAACCTCCTGCCTACCCCATCTCCATGCTTAAATCCAGCCCTCAGGTCCCCGCAACATCCTTGTAAATCATTCGTGGACAGTTTCAATTTTCACAAAATCCTTCCTGTAGAAGTTGACCATAATTGCAATCAGTATAAGTGTGATCTCACCAATGCTCCATATCGCCACAACATGACATTCCAACTTGAATAATCGACTTTCTGACGAATGACAAAAAGCGTGCCAAGTACTTTCTTCACCATCTTGTCTACTTGTGACACCACTTTATCTACTTTTATAAATTTTGCCTTGACTGATAAAGTTGTGATTGTCACGATGTTCTGCTGCCTTGACGGACATGTGGCCCAACATGCAAAATCTCTCTGTTCCTCTGGTTTTCCTCGTGTCCTGCCATTCATTGAGTCATCCGTTGATGTGTTACTTCCAATGTGCATCACCTCATGTTTTCCATGGTTAGTTTCAACATCCGCTATCTGAATTTGACATTTGACAAATCCATCTCTGAGCTCCTCCATCCTATGACCTTCTTTCTCACTATTAACCACTTTGCTAATATTCGTATAATAGACAACTCTGCTTCTCATTTCCCGATAACCTGTTCTATATTCTTTACACACATTCACAAACGACATGGGACCCAGCATTCATCCTTGTGTTACACCATTGAATACCAGTTCCAATCACACAAACAGCCTTCATCACCATCCTGTGTCTCCTACCACCACCAAATTAAGTTTGGCTCCAACTTGCCAGGGGACCGTAAATTCCTTTTCACTTTTATCCTCTAACCAGTCTCCAGTGTGGTGTCGTGTTAAAGGCGATGTTGAAATCCACACAAACAACATGAACTTTAGTGCCCTCGTTAAAAAACCCGATCACTTGCCAATCAAATATACTTCATCCAATCTGTTAGGCATGACATTCTGTAACAAAACCGTGATGACGCTTCCTGATGAAACCTTGCCTGGACAAGTGGCAGTAAACTCTCTCCTTCAGGGTTTGCTCCAAAAGGTTCCCTTTAACTGATTTGAGACTCACTGCTGTGTGAACCTCTGGTTTATCTCTCCCAATCTTGCTGAAAAGTGGAACTGCATTAGTCCAATCCAGTACAAACCCAAAGAGGAAAGTAAAACATTGCTCAGAACACCTGTAATTCCCTCCCTTGTCACAGAGAGGAACAAAAGATACAAGTGTGTCCTGAATTGGGAATATGCCCACTTCAAGCCGGTCAGAACCACGAACACTTCCTCAGTCACTATATCGCACTTCTTCAGAACCTTTCCATTCCTCTTCCTGAATTCTGCCCCTATATCTTACCACAAGAGGAACGTTCGCTAGCTGAATAAGTAAAGTGATTCACTCAGTTATCCCATTTGCTGACACAACTGTACTGTCAAACTGGAGGGAGATCATTCAGATATTTTAACTCGAAAACGCTGTATTCAGCCTTTGTGGTTATAAAACATTGT
>NC_057716.1:111020954-111026144 GCF_004010195.1 Chiloscyllium plagiosum
TGGCGATAGAACTTTGTATTCTGCAAAACGGTCATTCAGTCCACACTTCATTTCCCAAGGTAGTGGCGACCACAATAAGAGCAGTGAATCTATTAGACTGGATTGTGCAAAGTGTAGGGAAAGTGTTGCTTCACCTGGAAGGTGTATTAGAGCACTTGTGTACTAAGCAAGGAGGTCAGAAATGGACAAGTGAGAAGAAGCAAGAAGCAATAAGAAAGGATAGCGTCGAAGATATTATCAGATATGTTGTTAATCAATGGGTAAGAAAGCGATCATAAAGACACTATACCTGAATGCTCGTACATTTCGGAAGAAGGTTGGGATATATCCGCATAAATTATCACGAACAAATACGATTTAGGAGACATTGCAGAGGCATGGAGACAGCATAGTCAAGACTGGGAGGTAAATATTCACGGGCATGAGACAATTTGGAAGGACAGAAAGGATGGTAAGGAAGGTGGTGTAACTCAAACATCCAAGGACAACCTCAGACCGATGCTGACAGATGATATACGTTCTATGGAGAATAAGTTTGAATCCATTTGAGAGGAAATTAGAAGCTCTAAGAAGAAAATGTCACTGATTGTCGGAGTCTATCCGCCTCCATATTTTAAGATCACATTGGGGAGGACAGGAAACAAAGGCATAAATAACACCTGAAAAAATTGTATGGCAATTATCAAGCAGGATTTTAAACAACATGTCAATCGGTCGAAGCAGCTCAGTCAGGGTAGCCCTGACGAGGAGAGTATTGAGTATCTGCGATAGATTCCTCAAATACTGTGCAATGGAACAGGCCAACAAGGGGAGAGGCCAAATTAGATTTGATACTGGGTAATGAACATGGCAAGGTGTTAGATTTGGCGGTAGGTGAGTACTGTGGTTATAGTTACCAAAATTCAGTTATGTTTACTTGAGTTTTTCAATGGGATAGTAATACACCGGATGGCAAGCGTTTCTGCTGGGGGAAAGAAAATTGCAATGCGATTAGATAAGATTACACATGCACTGGTTGGGCAAGGAAACGGCAGGGAATGGGCAGAATAGAAATGTGGAACTTATTCAAGGAGCAGGTTCTGTGTGTCTTTGATAACTATGTACCTGTCAGAAAGGGAGGAAATTGTCAAGCGCAGGAGTCATGATTACTAAGGAAGCCGAATCTCTTGTTAAGATGAAGAAGGCTTGTGTTAGCAAGAGTTGTGAAGGCTCAGTTCGGGCCATTGAGAGTTATAAGTTAAACAGGAAAGTCCTGAGGAGAGACTGAAGATGAGCCAGGAGGGGAGCTGAGAATTTGTTAGCAGATACGATAAGGGAAATCCTAAAGTTTTCCATAGGTATGTAAGTATTAAAACAATGAATGGAATAAAATATGGCCAATGAAGGACAGTCTTGGTAAGTAGTACGTGGAGTCAGAAGCGATGAGGGAAGCGCTAAAGCAATATCTTTCGTCATAATTCGCACTGGAAAAACAAAATGTTGTCGAGAACAATACTGAGAAACAGGCTACTAGACGAGATCGGATTGATGTTCCCAAGGACGAGGTGTTACAAACTCTGAAAATGTGAAAATATATATATTCCCGTGGGCCAGATGGGATTTATCCTCGGATTCTCTGGGAAACCAAGAATCTGATTTCCGACCCTTCGATTTTGATATTTATGCTGTCATTGCCCAAAGGTATAGTATCAGAACACTACAGGATAGTAAAAGTTGTTCCCTCATTCAAGAAGGTAAGTAGAGAAAACCATGGAAATTATAGACCATTGACCCTTCCGTTGGTTGTGGGTAAAGTGTTGGAAAAGTTCTAAGAGATAAGATTTGTAATCATCTCGATTGGAATAAGTTTATGAGGGAAAGTCAAGCCGGTTTTGTGAATGTGAGATCGAGACTCACAAACATTATTAAGTTCTATGAGTAGGTCATTAAACTAGATGTCGGCTTGGTCACTGAATTGGAAAGTTCATTCCTAGACGTTTCATCACCCTACTAGCTATCAATTTCAGTGGGTCTCCAGGCGAAGCACAGTTCATGATTCCTGCGTTCTATTTATATGTTTGGGTTTCTTTGCGTTGATGATGTCATTTCCGTTGGTGATATCATTCCTGTTCTTTTTCCTCAGGGGGTGGTCAATGGCGTCCAGATCGAAGTGTTTGTTGGTAGAGTTCTTGTCGGAATGCCATGCTTTGAGGAATTCTTCTGGATGTATCTGTTTGGCTTGTCCTAGGATGGACATGTTGTCTCAGTCCACTGTCGTGTTTGTCGAATGTAGTGTTTGTTACAGTTCTTGCACGGTATCTTGTAAATGTCATCATGTTTTGCATGTGGACAAATAGGTAGAACACGAGACACCAGGATATATGAACATCAACTAGCCACAAAACGACGTGACACTCTCTCACTGGTATCCTTACATACAGATATGGAAAGACACCACTTTGACTTGTACAACGCATCCATCCGAGCACAAGTGAAACAGAGACAGACACGAGAATTACGAGAAGCATGGCATTCCAACAGGAAATCTATCAAAACGCACATCGATGTAGACCCCATCTACAACTCCATGAGAAAAAGAACAGGAAATGAAATCACTACAGGAAATGACATGACCAACCCAAAGAAGCCCAAACATGTAAATAGAAAGCAGAAATCATGAACAGTACGTCGCCCGAAGGCCCAATGAAGATGTTACCCAGGAGGGTAACGAAACGTCTGGAAATGAGAAGGAATTTCTTCAATCAGAGGGATGTTACTCTACGAAACTGCTTGCCCATCGTAGTAATTGATGCTACATCAATAAATGTTTTTTTTTAAGCTAGGGCTGATTTTTGTTTGAACAATAAAGGAAGTAATGATTATCTTCAGAGGTTGGTTAAGTGGATGTATGTCCATGGAAATATCAGGCATGATCTTATTGAACGGCGAAGCAGTCGCTAAGGCCCGCATGACATAGTCTTGCTCCTCGTTCTCATTTTCTATGAAAGGAAGAGTCACATATTCTGCGATTTTAGGGAAAGGATCCATGGGACTGTTGGGGGAGGTGTTGAGAGAGAAGGCACAGTGCACCACGGTTCCACGGAGGGAATGGTTCCTGGGGAAGGCGGACAAGGGCAGGGAGGAGAATATATGTTTGGTAACAGTATTTCGTTGGAGGTGGTGAAATTAGGAAAATATTTCATTGATCACTTGGAGTACCATAGCGCTTAAGGATCCAGACCAAGTTCTGAAAAACACGGGATGAGAATGGATCGTTGCTTCATGATGGACATTTGCAAGATGGGCCGAAAGTCTTTCTTTGGTGCAGTGAAAGTCACAATGTCTTTGAGAAGCTAACTTTAGCAGCCATATAGCATTGTGGCTACAAGAGCGGGGCATAGTCAGGGATTTTCTTGACACCCTGAAGCCTGTCTGACACATAGCCTGCGATTACACGCCACCTATGGTTTGTCACCTGCAGTCTCCATTAACAGCTGTTCACTCTCCGAGCGAGAGCGTTATTCACCTCATTGACCAAATGTTCTTCTCTTTCTTTTGTTCTTTCCTGACCAACTGTTTACTCCTTTACAACACAGAATGAGACATGATGGGATAGTTCCTGTTCGCCTGGATGATTGCAGTGTTAAAGAAACAATGCACAGGAGAAGCACAGCAGATTAGTCAGCATCTGATTTGCAAGAGGCATTTAAACCACAACCTTCTTGACGATTCCTTACTAAGTTGCAGCAATACTGAAAAGCTCAACACCGTCCAGAACAGAGCAACTGTATTGAGCAGCAACACACAACTAATAAAACATCGACAAACATCCATTCTCTCCACAACCAAACACTCAGATATTCAGTCTGCATGATCCATAAGATGCACTGCAGATATTCACCAAGGGTCCTTAAACAGTACATTACAAACTCACAACTACATCCATCTGAAAGGAAAAGGGTAGTAGATAGATAGGAAAGATCTCCAACCCACCTACCATCCTGTTCTGGAAATATATTGCCGTTCCTCCAGAATCACTGGGTCAAAACTATTGATTTCACTCCCCTATAATTTGGGTCTACCGACAGCACACGGAAACGATGGTTCAAGAAGGCAGCTCATCATCACCTTGTCCAGTCAAATCATAAATGAACAATAAATGCTGACCTGTTCTGGAATACCCACATCCGACGAAGAATGAAAATCATATGCTTTGGTGTTCTAAGGAGTTCTCTCTTACTGAGATATTTCTGGATTTATTTGACGGGTATCAAAGTTGAGGATTTGCATTGGGAAACTGAAACGAAGCATCACATCAGAATTTGATGGAGTTGCTTTGTTCCATGTAGCCTGAACCTCACCGGCCTTTGAAAATGAAAGCAGAAAGTTACATTCACAGTGGAGTGAAAGCATTCACTATCTGAACTATCGAGACATAATTGGCGGGGCGCTGGAGAGAAACTGCGGTAATGTGGTGACGATTCAATTACTTGTCTGCCCTGAAAATTCATCAGTGCAACCACACCGGGAAAAAAACCATTCAACTATTCTGAGTGTGGAAAGGGAATTACTCAGTTTTCTAACTTGCTGACTCACCAGTGGGTTCACACGGAGAAGAAACCATTTAATGGTCCAGAGTATGGAAAACGCTTTAAAAGTTTTGATGAACTGCTGTACCATCAATGTGTTCACGTTGATGAGAAGCCATTCAAGTGTTCTCACAGAGGGAGTGGGTTCAGGCCGTCATTTGATCTCACTTTACATCTGTGAACTCAGTGGACATAGACCGTTCGCCTGTTCGAAGAATGGGAAAGAATTCATTCAGTCATTCAATCTGCTGAGACACCAGTGAGTTCATACAGCGTAGAGATCATTCATCCGCTGTGATTTGAAGTAATTAATTGATTCCGGCAATCTGCTGAAATACAAGAGAGTTCACACTGGAAAGAGGCCATTCACCTGCTCTTTCATTTCTCAAACTTACCGAAAGACGAGCGAATTCATATTGGCGAGAGGTCATTCATTTGTTCTGAATTGGGGAAAGGATGCACGTCAGCCATCCATCCTCCTGATACACCAACGGGTTCACTGTGACAATAATTTGTTTTAATGACACAGTGTGGGAAATGCTTTATAAGGTTCCATTAATTGAGGTCCCATCAACATGTTCACGCTGATGAGAACACAATCTTGTGCTCTCACTGTAGGACT
>NC_057716.1:111027541-111041557 GCF_004010195.1 Chiloscyllium plagiosum
GAATACACTTCCCAAGACAAACTACCAATAAGCTTCCTCGACCAGATAAACACAGCTGTCCCAAAGGCTGAAGTGTAATCTAATACCCCAGTGATATCAAAGCGACATGAAGCTCAGGTCAGCCAGTGAAGCACCAGATACCTTGCTCACCTCTGGAGAGCACCAATGGTATCACCTTACAGCCAAGGATAGGGACATTCTCAAATACCAACGAAGATAGCTGGAACACCCTGATTCCAATCTAGAACTGATTAATGCTGCCGGATGCTTGATTGAGTCCAGATTGTATCAATCACGGCCAGAGTTTGTGCCGTAACCCGGATCCAGCCAGGGGAGAGCCGGACGGGCAAGGGAAGCCTGGCAAAATAGAATGAGAGACTGCTGATTAAATTTTTCGCATCAATCCTAAGAGATTCCTCAGCTTGAAGGAAATTGACAGGGGCTCCACCAGTTCACTTTTTTCTCTGTCTTGTGGTTTCTGATCATTTGCTTTGGATGTGTCTGCTTGTTTTGCGGTTGCTGACTGCATGTCTTGTCAGTTTCAAGTGTCTCGTCTTAGTGTGTTTATCCATCAGACAAGTGTTTGTTTACAGTGCGGTGCGCGATTGTGCGCTCAGTAATCCTTTATTGCTTGACCTGTCAATCACTCACTGCTTGTGTGTTCTGTGAGTACTCCCTCTGTCTTTCCTCTAAAGCTGAAGTGCAATGCTAAGCAGTCAACGCAGGACGTCCAGTACGCCATGGGGGCAGGGAATTCCACCCACTGCTGGGATGTGCTAGCTGGGCAACCCCAACTATGTGGTGAAAAAAGCCCAGGACCGAAATTGTCCAAGACGATATTGAGGAGGCATGTAAGTTTAGATTCCCTACAATGTCGAAACAGGCCCGTCGACCCAACCAGTCCACACCGACCCTCAGAAGAGTAAGCCGTGCAGACCCATTTCCCTCCCACGAATGCACCTGACACTATGGGCAATTTAGCACGGCCATTTCACCTGACGTGCACATCTCTGTGATTGTGTGAGGAAACCGGAGCACACGGAGGAGTCCCAGGCAGACATGGGGAGAATGTGCAAACTGCACACAGACAGTCGCCCAAGGCTGCAATCGAACCTGTGACCCTGGCGCTGTGAGGTAGCAGTGACAACCACGCCGCCCTGTAAATGCGTGAACTTCCAAATAAAGATATGAGATTCTCTTGTTATACCTGGTTCACTGGCAGACACTATGCTGAAAGAGACAGGGGATGGCGGTTACATTACCCACTTTACAGGAAAAGTGCAGCAGGTCAGGCAGCATCCAAGGAGCAGGAGAATCGACGTTTCGGGCATGAGCCCTTCTTCAGGAATGAGGAAAGTGTGCCCTGCATGCTTACATAAAAGGTCGGGAGGAGGAACTTGGGGGAGGGGTGTTGGAAATACGATAGGTGGAAGAAGGTTAAGGTGAGGGTGTAAGGCCAGAGTGGGGGTGGGGGCGGAGAGGTGAGGAAGAAGGTTGCAGGTTAGGAAGGCGGTGCTGACTTCGAGGGTTGGGACTGAGACAAGGTGGAAGGAGGGGAAATGAGGAAATGGAAGAAATCTGAGTTCATCCCTTGTGGTTGGAGGGTTCCTAAACAAAAGATGAGGCGCTCTTCCTCCAGCCGTCATGCTGCTATGGTCTGGCGATGGAAGAGTCCAAGGACCTGCATGTCTTTGGTGGAGTGGAAGGGCGAGTTGAAGTGTTGAGCCACGGGGTGTTTGGGTTGGTTGGTCCGGGTCCCCAGAGGTGATCTCTGAAATGTTTCACAAGTAAGCGGCCTGTCCTCTTTGGATGCTGCCTGACCTGCTGCGCTTTTCCAGCAACATATTTTCTGCTCTGATCTCCAGCATCTGCAGACCTCACTTTCTCCTCAAAGAAATTAACAGGGCACCAACTATCAGTTTCCCCGCATTATGAATGGGTCCACTCTCCTGTATAAGACCAGGATCCACGCAGAGGTCTGGGCCATGCGACAAGATGCCCCAGACCCGTTGAATTGACTGCTCACGTTCTACAATTGGGTCCTCGAAATTTCCTGTATATACAACTGTCTGTCCCAAGATGTGCAGACCATATTACAACTTGCGCATATAACCCACTGGGTGACCATTAGCCCTGTTATTGAAATCCCCATCCAACCCTAGGACACCGCTTCAGACTGGGTAAAAATGGCTGGACAGCACCGTGAAGGATGCAATAACGGCCAGTGCAAGAGTGCACGCCGAATTTGGGCTGTTATCCAGTGTCTGCAGAGCAGCTAAGAACTTGCTCGATGTCATTGTCCGCTTTAGGGAGGTCGGGGACTCCTCGTCCGACATTCCATTAGCAGAGAACGAAAAGCTTGCCGTGCAGACCTTACTTATGCTCACGTTTTCACGTTGCACAATCAAACGACGAGCTGGACGGACACTTTAATTTATCTTAGTAACTTGAACGGGAATGGGCTGTTCACTACACCAAAACGGACGGGGGCATTCGACTGCCTCGCGCAACCCGACAACAACAGGGACACTACCAGGGCAGTACGGCAAATTAGGGCAATTTAAAGAAGGCAGTGCTGGAACAGCGTGAAATTGGAACACTGAGTGAGACAGTGCTGGTACAGGCAATGTCGCCCAGGGCCATCTACCCTCTCCCTCTCCCCTCAGGCACGACAGCAGTCCACCGCACAACAGAGGCAGCTTCAACAGGCTGCCTATACTGTGCCTAATCCCTTCCCCCGTGCTCCAGAAACTAACTACAGCTATCGTGAGTGGGAGCTTTCATAGGCGATGTCAATATGTCTCTCAAACGCCCCGTCTGAAATTCCAATAATGGATGTGGAGATGGTGAGCTGCTCATTTATATTGTGGTGGATTCTGGGTCTGTCCAACCGTCTACGGCTCCCAACTCGGAAAATTACATGAGTTACAAGACCCTCTGCACTATAGGGTTTTCAGGAGTACGCATAACAGAGCCACTCTCCTAACCCATTAACTCCAGTATTGAACCTGCCACTGTGACTGATGCTGCCATTATATCAGACTCTTGCCCAGTCGCCCTCCTGAGCCGGCAGACCTTGTGTAAATTGAATGCCAGTATCCACTGTTCCTCGGAGGGTCTCACATTAGAGAATCCGGACGTCCATTATTCCATGCTGCGGGCAGTAATTTCACACAGCCCTGAACCCTCTGACCAGGTAAGCTCCTGATGCTCTTGGTCATGCTCCAATTCACCTATCTGCGCTCTTCTCGAACCTTACTTGCCCTGTTGTCAATGGCCCCTTTCTGTAGATAGTTCTCTGACTCCTTCCTGCCAGAGGGGTGCAAAATTGACGGTATCGACTTGTCATGCATCCCACCAGAATTAATTGAAAATCACGACACACCACGGTGACATGTAGTAACAAAGTAGATTCTTGTGAATTCTAAGGTCTTCAAGGTGACCTAATTAATAAATGCGGGTGAAATGATATTGTTATATCTCTGCACTGACAGGTGAAGTGACGTCAAGCTGCTATCTGTTTTCTCCATGAGTTTTGATCATTCTGGCTCTCCTCTGATTGCCTGAGGATGAGTGGGTGCCTATAAACTGGGAGCTTTCTGCGTGGTTTCTGGTGTAATTTTCAGAGTGGATGAGGAGCGGCTGTTGGTCACGGGAAGTGCCTGTGAGCCCCCAACCCCCACTCCCCCGAAACAGCACCACTCCCCATAATGCAATTCCTGCAGTCAGCAGCAGCTGATCTACCCTGTCAGGGCACACTGGATCCTTCTTAAACAGACCTTTTGGAAGGACAGTCTGTTGCCATGAATTTGGCAATGGCTGGATATAATGTGTTTTGCTTTCAATTTCACTTTCATCTCTGGCCACATGTAAGTTCTTAACTTTAACCTTGTAACCCTTCCAGAAAATGTCCACTCGCTGATCCCTTTTTGTCAACTTAACCAGGTTCCCCACACGTACTCACCACCTCAGCAATCTCTACCTGAACTTGCCCACATTGACTTACTGATCTTCTCCAGCCTTGATAGAACAGGGACTGTTCCTATGCCCAAACAGCCTGCAGGAACTTTAGTAAATCAGCGAGCAACCTGAATCTAATTGATGGTAAATATTTGTTAGTAGCCAATGTCTCTCCAGAGCTGTTGTTTGAAAGTATATGTAACAGCCTTTAAATATGATTGCTGCATTTTATGAACCGGAACATCCTCTGTCCACATTGATTGAACGACGCCCCCCTGCTGACCGACCGTTTAATTAACCAGTTCGGACAATGTTGCATTCAAGACTTTTCCTACCCTGCCCACGCGGCCACACCTCCTGATTCCAATCCTGGTCCCAGTATTTCATAGCTTCCAGTATTACTTTGGCACTTTTGCTCAATTCCACCACAACCTCCATTCCGATCTATTTCTTTCTGCTTCCAAGGAACTTTGGGCAAGAAAGTTGGAATGCAGAGGTTCTGTTTTGCACCCTTATCATTGAGATATCTCATCATTCCTGCACTTCCATTTTGTTTTCATTCCCTCTGGTTCCCCTCTTTTTTCTTTGTCACTAAATCCTTTTAATTGCTGCATTTTTAATTTCTGACTAAAGCAGATGGAACTCAGACAAAGTAAGAGTCTACAGCAGATTGAGAGTATTTGTTAACTTGCAATATAATAAGTAAAGTATGATTAGGATTCATTAAAATTTACGCATAACACTTATTGATGTTGAAATGTAAAGTCCACTTTCCCCCTTATGGACACGAAGTATTTTCCTCGATTTAATTTTCATATTTCAGATTCCAGTACAATCAGTTCAGTTCAAATGGGTAAAGACAGCTAGAGTCGCTGTAGTCACTGCACTCCAACCTGATTTTGTCACGTGAGAACTTCAGTTTCTCTCCCCAGTGCTCTCTCTATCTGAGCAACTTTCTCTGATTTCCGTTCCTTCACGTTTCAGCGGCCGTGCTCTGTGGGCAATACTATTGCGTGTTGTTGAATCTCCAGCTCGAGTTGAGAGGGGGTTATCTCCCATTGTGAAGTCAGAGACCCAGCCGCAGGGTGCTGAGACTCAGGGACAGGCCCCACAGCGCAGCCTCTGTAGAATCTCCATGTCTCAGTGTTCCCCAAGGGCCAAGGCACGACCAGGAAGGAGTCACTGTGGGCCTCACTATAGGCTGCACAGAGGGACACTGACAATTACACGCAGAGCTTGAACAGCCAGTTCCAAGGGAACCGATGTAACTACTGTGCCCAGTGACTTTGCTTGGGAATTTAACCTGCGTGTGTTTAGGACAGGAATTCTTCCACTGGGTTAAATCCAGTCATTCAAAAGGGTCGAATATCTACTGTACGAATACCTGGCATACTGCCGAACACCTAATGGAGAGAATCATTTACACCAGGTTTTAGTCGATTGTACAACCAGAGAATTACAATGAAAAGCATATGTATTTCTCTGCATTAACTCATTCAGAAAGGAATCATTCCATTGGTCAGGTATTTGTTGGAGAAGCACAGGCTGGCTGTGCATGTCAGGCCCCTGCACAAACCTGGACATAGACTCTGTGATAATTAACTGGGGACCTGAAAACTCTGATCGGGAGTCCTTCCTAAAGAATGTGGCCTTCACTGTCTGTGCTGTCACTTATTCCTCACGAAAAGGTTGTAGAGTGTGAGCTTATTTCCTTAACCACTACAGATTACTGGAATATTTGTCCCTGGGTCAGCACTTTCAATCATGGGGATGGATTGGAAAGAATGAAACTTTTCAGATAGGGAATCTAATGGGACTTTCAAAAATCATGACACCCCTGGGAGAAACTGGTCCCCAAATATAACGTTCAAGAATGAGACAACACAGGCTGAAATTATCTGCAAAAGTAACAGATGTATAGTAAGAGATGTTTTATGTTCACACAATGCTTGGTTTTTGTGTAGAGGGCCCTGCTGGAGTTCTGATCGAGGCGGCTCCAACCGACGCTTTTAACAGGGAACTAGGTCATTATTTGAATTTGACTGAGGGGTGGAGAGTCAATGGACAGAACAGAGTGTCACAGTTATTTAGTTTCTAAATCTCAAATTCCCACGTTGTCAATGAGGACTTGGTCACTGACATCAAGAGATGTCAGCATGCTGACGCTTGGCTTGGGAGTCTTGGTTGTGGACATCGAAATTTACTCACTGTCAACCTCCAGAAAACAGGACATGTCTTCAGAATATGCAGATGACACAAATTGACAATGCAGGAAACAGGGAAGCGTAGAGTAGCAGAATTTACGAGAACACATGCAGAAGTTATTTCTATTCGGTCTGAGGATGCAAGTGGTCCATAGGACTCCTGATATCCTCACAATGAACTCGTCAGAGCCAGACTTCCTTATTGTTAGTGGCCAATTAATATGAAGCACAGAATTCCAGTGAAATAGACACGAGAGAGGCGAGAGCTTTATGTTTGTCATAAAGAGCAAAACAGTCACGTAATGACCGTTGGGGAGAGACATTTCCTGTAGTTAATCAAAATCACACTCTGACATGGGAATCCTTCCAGCTACCTGAAGGATTGAGATTTCTTAAGCAATTTCCACGTGAAGCTTATTCAGAATCAGTCACAGATTTTTTAAATCTGCAATCTGACTAGATTGATCCTGAAGGCAGAAGTTTTAGAGACGCTGCAGAGAAGATTTACCACCATGCTATAGGGGAGATGTCAGGGGTGGGTTCTTTACCCAGAGAGTGGTGGGGGCATGGAATGCGCTGCCCGTGGGAGCGGTAGAGTCGGAATCATTGGCGACCTTTAAGCGGCATTTGGATAGGTACATGGATGGGTACTTAATCTAGGTTAGAAGTTCGGCACAACATCGTGGGCCGAAGGGCCTGTTCTGTGCTGTATTGTTCTATGTTCTATGTTCTATATTGCAGCGCTGACGAAAGAATTCGAAGACCTTAGGCTCATCCGAGAGAACGAGATCTTTCTGGACAAGACCTTCAGCGATGTTATTACACCAATCATGCCAGAAGAGAGCAGACGATGAGGAAGGCGGAGAGGAGACAGGTGCAAGAGACCTCGGGAGAAGTACCTGTCAGGAACAAATTGAAGCTTTTGGAAGCAGAGACTGATGACACTGCCAGTTCGCAAGGCGGCCAAGTTTGTCAATCAAAAGTTGCCGCAGAGGCAGAGCGGAAGAGTCGGACATCGCACAGAGCCGTGGTAATAGGGGACTCCATCGTGAGAGGAACTGACCGGGGTTTTTGTGGCAGCAGACGGGATTTAAAGATGGTGTGTTGCCTTCCTGGTGCCAGGGTGAAAGACATCGTGGACAGAGTGCAGGAAATCCTCAAGGACGAGAGTTAAGAGCCAGAGGTGGTGGTACATGTCGGCACAAATGATGTCGGGAAGAAGAGGAGGAGCATACTATCCACCTTCTAAAATGCATCACTTCGCGTTTATCCAGGTTGAACCCCATGTGCCATTTCTCAGCCCAGATCTGCATCCTATCTATGTCGCGTTGCAGCCTGAAGTAGCCGTTTATACTGTCGACAATACCTGCAACCTTAGGGCCATCTGCAAACTTACTAACCCACTCTTCAACCTCCTCATCCAAGTCATTTATAAGAACTACAAAGAGCAGAGGCCGAAGAACAGAGCCCTGCGGGACCCCAATCAACATGTCCTCCAGGGAGAATATTTTCCATCTACAACCACTCTCTGCCTTCTGTCAGCCAACCAATTCTGAACCCAGATCGCCAAATCTCACTGTATTCCATACTTCCTGTCGTTTTCTACTCTACTCTTCATTTCTCTTCATCGACTCTTCATTTAAACAGGTTTGATCACTGGCTCCAAGTCATAACCCTCCCATTCATCTGCTTCCCCTGCCCTTCCATTTCTTCGTTGTCATGTCTTTGGAATGTACTTTGTTTAGAGGTTTTGGTAAATTTGTACAGTGCATCTTGGAGGCTGTCATTGAGTTACACCATGCAGAAGGACTGGTTAGTACTTACAAACAGTCTCTAACAGACTCATTAAAAGGCAGAGCTCATAGGAACAGCTGAAACAAAAATAAACCAGGTTTCTTCAGGATTAAAGCACCTATCACTGCCGCGAACAGAGAGCTCTTGAGCAGTTTAAAACTTCCCTGTATCTTGTTCAGAGTCCCAAGCTGTTGAACAGCTGAAACAAAAATAAACCAGGTTTCTTCAGGATTAAAGCACCTATCACTGCCGCGAACAGAGAGAGCTCCTGAGCAGTTGAAGACTTCCTTGTATCTTGTTCAGAGTCCCAAGCTGTATAGTTGCCTGAGAACCAATCACATCGTTGCTGGTAGCAGACAGCCTTTGTCAGTGGTGAACCAGTGGCCAATAATCAATGAGCTCCTTGTCACAAACAAAGGTTGCATCTGTGTATAACCCCGTTCATCTCCAATCACATTTCAATTATTAGGTCACTATCAGGTGAATTGCTGTCAAACCTTGCAGCTGTCCTCCACTTTCGATCTGTTTATAAGGTCGCTCTTTTCACATTTTAGTCCACAATTACACTTCATCCTTTTTTTAAAAAAAATGTTTATATATATATTCGCCCTGAGAAAACTAAAATGCCATTTCAAAAACGCATTTACTTGCAAAATACATGATGCACAATTTTTATAGCAACTGCAGTCTATTTATTATTTCTCCCTTCTTGCAATGTTATCCAACCTTCACATTTCTTAAAGCTTTTACGTATTTCACCATTTGTATTTTAGGGCAATATATCTGAATTCTCATTAGGTTTTCTAGTGATGTATATAATAAAATGGTTACAACAAACGACACCATCAAAAGATGTTGCATTGTTAATTTGAAATTTTTAAAGAAGGCCAGTGGATTACAATCTGTGTAATTTTGTATTTCATTGTTCTTTGTTAGGTGGTCTTCGAAGTGCTAAAGATCTAACAGCAATCCCAAAGTCCCCTTTCCTGTGGAAGAGGACTTTTCCAATGATCAGTATTGATTGTAGTAGAAATATCCTTCAGGTTCTCAATTCCTAATTCATCATCCTGGAACAACGTCGACCCAATTCAGAAGCATCAGCGGCCATTTTGAAAAGACTCGAAAACGCAGGGATGGTAAAATAGGTTCATCGATTCAAATTGCTTTCATCCTTTCAACATTAACCTCGCACTCTACTAACTAAACTACCTTATTCTTATTTCGTTCAAAAACTTGTTGAAGGCGCAGCTGTTCAGACAAACTTCTGGACAAATTTCCCATAAAGTCAAACAATGCAAAAATCTATTAAATTCTCATTTACTTTTAGGATCAAGAAATTCTAATAGTATCACTTTTGCTGTCTCCATAAACATCTGTGCGCTTGTGTGCGTATGTCTGTGTGACTGTATCTGCACGTGTGTTTCTTTAAGGCGATATGAGTGCTTCTGTCTGTATGTGTCTCTGCAATCTCTCTGTATCTGTGATTGTGTCTGAGTATCTGTACGTATTTCCGTCTGTCACACGCACAGAGACAGGCACAAAACACACACACACGTACACACGTGCACACGCACGTGCACACACACGTACACACACACGTTTAAACATCACCAAAAGCAATGTATCACTTCAAGCCCAAGATTAATAGACAGAGGTACAGATGTATTGGTTTTTAAACCACATTTTAATTGTTACAATCCCGAAAATAACAGAGAGCCAGTTGCACAGAGGTACAGACCCAGAGATACATAAACATGGAGACACACACTAATACACACAATGAGACACAAACACACTCACATAAGCACAGATAGTCAGGCAGAGATAGATGGGTAGACACACAGAATCACAAAGACAGGAACACACGATAATACACACACACATTCAGAGAAACACATGAATAAAGCCAAACAGATTCAGTGTGCAGTAACTGACACTGCGCTGTGTCTAACCATCTGCAGCACAATCTGTGTCCCATCAGCTCGTTCCCAGTTTTTACAGATGAAATGTTGATGAGAAAGTGGAACAGTCGCGTGAGGTCTCTCAGCATAATACCCGTGAAAAGGTGAATCTAGTTAAAAGATCATGGTCATTTGAGCAACTAACAGACTTGTCCACTGGATCACTGGATGTCCAGTTGTGAAATGGATTGATGATGATGGCAAGTAGTTATGATCCCCATAATTAGGTAGAATTAACTTGCAGTGCAGCTTGCTCAGCACCACAGTCCCTTACATCATTATGGGTTTATCTAGATAAAATGAATGGCAGCAGTTCAAGACGCTAACTCATCGTCAACTTCGCCAGAACAATTATATCTGAGTAGTACGTGGTAACCCAGCGGTAATGAGCCAAACACATTAATGAACCACAAAATAAAGGTCACTGTTTGAAACCCACGTGCTCCAATGCTGAGCTTTTGAATACATTGTGTCCATATTTGAGAAAATTGAAAAACGATTTCATTTGAATTCATCAAATTCTGAACAGGCTTCAGAGGGTAGATGGTGAGAAATTGATCCTGTGGGTCTGGGTATCTAAAACACTATAACACAGTCTCAGGAGTTGCGGAAAGGCTCAGCAGGTCTGACAGAATCTGTGAAAAGAAGTCAGTGTTAAAGTTACACCATTTACAGATCTTTTGGTTATTAGTGACAGCACCCTCAGTGTAAGGGGCAGGTTATTTGGGAATGAGATGAGGAGAGAGCATTTAACTCTAAGGCCTCTAAGTCTTTAATATTCTCTGTCCCTGACGATTGTTGATGCACCCTCATTGAGTGCATTTCAGATTGGAAGGCACAGATTGCTGGTTTCTCAGGGAGTCACGGGATATGTGGATTGCACAGGAAACTGGATATGAAATCTAAGTCTAGCTTTGATTGGATTGACTACTAGAACAGACTGAACATTTTAAACAGGCTGTATAGACCTCTCATTCTTTCTTCAGCGTTAACCCCATTCCAATTGTTCACTAATTATTACTTTTCTAACTTCCTACCGCTCTGCTGAATTCCCCTACTCTCATAACACATGAGCTAACCGTTCCCTTCTCTCGGCAGATATTGCATGACCTTATCAGATTCCTCTGAATGGCCTGTGTTTATTTCAGAGAGAATTATAACTCCCTATTTCTGTTTCTGTGAGAGGAAACATTCTCCAAACCGTTTCCTTTAATTCTATTTGTTCACAGAGAAAGGAGGCATTGTTCTGTCCAAATGCATTACATGCTCATGAGGGCATCAATATATTGTGATGATTTTTAAAATAAAATATATTAAACATAATGAAATTCATGATGAAAACACGAGACCAAATTCGATCTGTAAGGGGCACGAATTCAGTCATACGAGGTGAAATTGAGTGTCAAAATTAGAATAATGCAGGAAAAGCACAGCAGGACAGGTAGCACCCGAGAAGCAGGAGAGTCGACATTTCGGGCAAAACACCATCATCGGGAATGAGGCTGGGAGCGTCCATCGTGGACAGAAAAATGGGAGGGAGTGGGGCTGCGGAGAAGGGAGCGAGAGCGCAATTGATGGATGGAGGTGGGTGTAAAGGTGATTGGTCGGAGAGGACGGTGGAGCGGATAGGTGGGAAGGAAGATTGGCAGGTAGGACAGGTCATGAGGATGGTGCCGAGCTGGCAGGATGGAACTGGGATAAGGTGGTCGGAGGAGGAAATCAGGTAAATGGTAAAGGCCACATTGATGCCCTGGGGTTGGAGGTTCCTGAGGAGGAAGATCAGGCGTTCTTCCACCAGGCGCCGGGTGGCGAGTGAGTGGTGATAGAGAAGTTCCACGTCCTGCATGTCCTCGGCAGATTCGGAGGGGAATTCAATTCTCCCTCCGTCAGTTGTTGTTCTGTATGTTGCTCCTGACCCATCAAAACACAGATCTGAGTGAATGCACAAACAACCTCTCTCTATACATTTCACTCAGAATAATGTCAATAACAGGACGGATTAAAACAAAATGCTAACTGTGTTCAGTGCTGGACGTAGGGAATCATGTTACTGTAGAGCCTTTACAGCACTGAGATCAGGCTTTCGGCCCATCATTCACAAACCAGTCTGCGCTCCCTCTTGAAACCTCTCCAATTACCCAGATCCCTGTCTGATTGGACACTGTGTGTGTGGAGTTTGCACATTATCCCCGTGTCTGCGTGAGTTTCCTCCGGGTGCTCCAGTTTCCTCGCACAGTCCAAAGATGCGCAGGTTAGGGTGGATTTGCAACGCTCAATAGTCAGTAGTGTCCAGGTGAGTGTGGGTGATATGGTTATCCATGAGAAATGCGGGGTTACAGGAATAGCGTAGAGGGTGAGACTTGGTGGGATGTATGATGAGCTGAATAGCCTGTTTCTACACTGTAAGAATTTTATGATCCTATATTCCATCCCATCTATATCTGTGGATGAAGAGGACTATCACCTGATCAACTATCCCCTTCAATGGGTCAACGTTTGTTTTCTATCTGACAAAGAACTGCAGATGTTGCAGATCTGAGTGACAGCACAAAAATTGCTGGGAAACTCAGCAGGTCCGGCAGCATTTGTGGGGAGTGAACCTTTTGGATCCAGTGATTGTTCTTAAGGGCTGAAGGCTTGTGATTCTGATGTTTTCAGACCTGTTGACGTTTTACAAGCAATTTCTTGTTTTGCTTTCAGCCCCAGTTCAGTTGGTGACTATCACGGCCTTGTTGTGTGTGTTTGGGAAAAGGGGCAGCTTATCAGCTAGCGCGGTGGTGGTGTGGTGGTGAACATAGCTGCCTTCCAAGCAGTTGATCTGGGTTCGATTCCCAGCCATCGCCGTGTTGTGGCATTTCCTGTAGTTTTGCAAGGAAAAGTCTTTCGCACCAACGTTGCATTCTGTGGCGAAATGGATTTGTCAGGTTGCTTCAGTGTTTTCATGGTGATGGTTCCTGTTAATTGCCGTGACAATCCGGGCAGCTTTGCTCGAAAGCTTTCCACTCTGCTGCCCATTGCTTATTTGAATATTGTTCGCAACATAAGGTTCGTTTTGTTTTGTTGGAAAAGTGAGGGATTGCTATTGTCAGAAACTTTAAATAATTACAGAAGCCCCTGGAAATTCGGAACAGATCCAACAGCTTCTATCGTGGACAGGAAGGAGGTTCCAATTTCTTCAAAGTTAAGATACATTTGCACCACAAAACCAGTTGGAAGCTTAAGAATTACAAACATCACATTATACCTTTTCCTCATCCGTTCACGTTTCACAATATCATTCCGGGAGCAGGAAGACCAGTTTTGCGTGGTTTATGCAATGTTACCATATTCGAACATTGACTTTTTCGTAGTTAAATGATGTTTCATTTCGTTCAGTTTTCCAATAGAGTTGGGTTAGTCAACACTTTGCTTTTTGTTTGTGTTACAACGATAGTGCGAAGTAAATTGTGTTTCGGTTCAAGCCTGGAAGTTTCACCAATTGAATTGCATTGTCGTACATTTGCCTTCAGGGGAAAAGAAAAAGGGACCTAGACAATCTTCTTAACTCATAGGAGTTTGATCTGGTTCAAAACCTCCTCAATTTCGGTCAATAAATGTTCCTACAGTCCGCAACAATGATTTTCACAGATTAAAGGAGGATGCACAGACATCGTAATTAATTGTTCTTACCTCGGACATGAGACGTTTGGGAATGATATTCCTCAGACCATCGACTGTCTGCTCAGCTAAGGTTAAAGGCCTGGAATCCGGCAAAATTGGGAACAATGCAATTCCCAGGAGACTGAGAGGTTACTAACAGAGCGGGAGGTGGAGAGTCGGGAACAGAACTACAGGGACATTCCGCTCTGATCACTGACCCTTCACCGTCAGTAAATCCAGTGCCAGGAATGACTGCCATTGGTCAGAATGACAAAATGTTATTATGGAAAATAAAGAGCATGAAAGCAAGGGAAGGTTTAAAGCATGAACCCCACTGGCGATCTGTGGCAAGGGGTCTGTAGAATGCAGGATGAGTTAAGAATAGTGGAATTCTCTCACACCAACTAGCAAAGAAAGGTTGACCCTGAAAGGTCTCGATGGTGAGATTAGATTACAGT
>NC_057716.1:111043561-111045959 GCF_004010195.1 Chiloscyllium plagiosum
ATGACACCACGATAGTGGGTAGGTCTCAAAACCAACCTAGATTACACCTGCTCCCACGCTGCCCTCTGTAAAAGCGCCATCCTTCACCTCCACCGCATCTGCTCCCAGGTGGACCAATTCCAATACCGAACAACCCAGATGGCCTCCTTCTTCAAAGTCCGAAATTTCCCCGCAGACGCGGTTGACGATGCTCTCCACCGCATCTCCTCCACTTCCCGCTCCTCCGCCCTTGAACCCCGCCCCTCCAATCGCCATGACGGCAGAACCCCACTGGTCCACACCTACCACCCCACCAACCTCCAAATATCGTACATCCTTCGTCATTTCTGCCACCTCCAAACAGGCCCCACCACCAAGGACATGTTTCCCTCCCCTCCCCTACCAGCATTCTGGAAAGACCACTCCCTCCGCGACTCCCTCGTCAGTTTCACAACCCCCACCAACTCAACCTCCACTCCCAGCAACTTCCCCTGCAACCGCAAGAAATGCAAAACTTGCGACCAAACCTCCCCATCATTTCTCTCCAAGGCCCCAAGGGATCCTCCATTATCCATAAAAAATTCACCTGCACCTCCACACACAACATTTACTGCATCCACTGCACCCGATGTGGCCTCCTCTACCGTGGGGAGACAGGCCGCTTACTGGCGGAACATTTCAGAGAACACCTCTGGGACACCCACACCAAACAACCCAGCGCGCTGTGGCTGAACACTTTTACTCCCCCTCCCACTCCGCCAAGGCCATGCAGGTCCTTGGCCTTCTCCATCACCAGACCATGGCAACAGACGCCTGGAGGAAGAGCACCTTATCTTCCGCCTAGGAACCCTCCAACCACAAGAGATGAACGCAGATTTCTCTAGCTTCCTCATTTCCCCTCCCCCCACCTTATCTCAGTGCCAACCCTCGGACTCAGCACCGCCTTCTTGACCTGCAATCTTCTTCCTGACCTTTCCGCCCCCACCCCCACTCCGGCCTATCACTCTCACCTTAACTTCCTTCCACCCACGCATTCCCAATGCCCCTCCTCCAAGTACCTCCTCCCGACCTTTTATCTTAGCCTGCTTGGCACACCCTCCTCATTCAAGAAGAAGGGCTTATGCCAGAAACGTCGATTCTCCTGCTCCTTGGATGCTTCCTGACCTGCTGTGCTTTTCCAGCAATACATTTTTCAGCTCTGATCTCCAGCATCTGCAGTCCTCACTATCTCATACACGAAATAGCGCTTAGTGACATGGTGTTAAGACGACAATCTTTCCCTCAATGTCAGCAAAACAAGGGAACTGGCCATTGACTTCAGGAATTGGACTGAAGGACACACACTGGTCTCTGTCATTGGTGCTGATTTGGAGGTAATGGACAGCTTCAATTGCCGAGTAATAAATATTACAAACAATCAGTCTATTCATGTCAACTCTACAGTCAAGAAAGCACATCAATGCATCTACCTCTTCTGACGGGGAAGAAAATCTAGCATTTTAGCAATGGCTCTGTCCAATTTTAACATTGCACTGCAGAAAACATTCTATCCAGACGCTTCATATGGTAACTGCTCTGGCCGTACTGCAAGAAATTACAGAGATGCGTGTATCGAACACAATCCATCACGCAAATCACATTTCCTTCCATTGACTCGTTATTGAATTCCCACTGCTTCAGGAATGCAACTAACACAATCAAAGGCCCCTCCCACCACCGCTATGCTCTTTCCCAACCTCTTCCATCGGACAGAAGATGCAAATGTTTGAAAATACGTACCAATGGATTCAGGAACAATTTCTTCCGTGCTGTTATCAAACTTATGAATGGACCTGTCATATATAGAGTTGATCCTTCTCTGCACCTGTTCAAAAGCTGTGAAACTATATTAAACTGATGTCCTTGTGTAAGGTATGATTTGTACTGAAGAGAATGCAACATAATATTCTTCACTGTTTCTCAGAATGTATGACTATCACAAAACAAGCAAAATCAATCTGCATACCATACGTCTGGGTCTGGTCTGCTTGATAACACTTTAAACCTATGTCTCCTGTGGTCTGTGTAAAAGACTTCCATTATCCATTACTTCCATGCCTGTCATAATTTCGAAAGGATCTATTTTGTAACCCTCAGCCTCGTGGTTCATGTGAAGGAAATGATTTATTATATTGTCCCGCATCATTTATGATGGGAACTGGCAGGACTGCAGATATTATGTCTGATCCGTGAGTGATAAAGTCAATTAGCCTTGTCTATCCGTTGCTTCTTACGGTTTCTGGAATGCAACTATTTCTGTGTCGTAGCTTCACCAGGTTGACACCTTACGTTTAGATATACCAAGTGTACGCACTCACAGAACATAGAACATAGAAAAGTACAACACAGAACAGGCCCTTTGGCCCACGAGATTTAATCC
>NC_057716.1:111045970-111050111 GCF_004010195.1 Chiloscyllium plagiosum
CCCCTTAATGAAAGCCAAAACTCCATATGCTTTCTTAATAACCCTATCCACTTGGGTGGCAACTTTGAGGGATCTATGTACTTGCATACCCAGATCCCTCTGTTCCTCCACACTGCCAAGGATTCTGTCTTTAATCTTATGTTCAGAATTCGTATTCCACCTTCCAAAATGCATCACTTCGCGTTTATCCAGGTTGAACCCCATGTGCCATTTCCCAGCCCAGATCTGCATCCTATCTATGTCGCGTTGCAGCCTGAAGTAGCCGTCTATACTGTCGACGATACCTGCAACCTTAGGGCCATCTGCAAACTTACTAACCCACTCTTCAACTACCTCATCCAAGTCATTTATAAGAACTACAAAGAGCAGAGGCCCAAGAACAGAGCCCTGCGGGACCCCAATCAACACTGTCCTCCAGGCAGAATATTTTCCATCTACAACCACACTCTGCCTTCTGTCAGCCAACCAATTCTGAATCCAGATCGCCAAATCTCACTGTATCCCATACTTCCTGACGTTACAAATTAAAGTCCTCTACTCTTCATTTCACCAGGTTTGACCACTGGCTCCAAATCATAACCCTCCCATTCATCTGCTTCCCCTGCCCTTCCATTTCTTCGTTGTCATGTCTTTGGAATGTACTTTGTTTAGAGCATTGGTAAATTTATACAGTGCATCGTGGAGGCTGTCATTGATTTACGCCATGCAGAAGGACTGGTTAATACTTACAAACAGTCTCTAACACACTCATTAAAAGGCAGAGCCTTTAGGAACAGCTGAAACAAAAATAAACCAGGTTTCTTCAGGATTAAAGCACCTGTCACTGCCGCGAACAGAGAGAGCTCCTGAGCAGGTGGCGACTTCCCTGTATCTTGTTCAGAGTCCCAAGCTGTTTAGTTGCCTGAGAACCAATCACATCGTTGCTGGTAGCAGAAAGTCTTTGTCAGTGGTGAACTAGTGGCAAATCATCAATGAGCTCCTTGTCACAAACAAAGGCTGCATCTGTGTATAACTCCATTCATCTCCAATCACACTTCAATTATTGGGTCACTATCAGGTGAATTGCTGTCAAACCTTGCAGCTATCCTCCACTTTCTATCTGTTTGTAAGGTCGCTCTTTTCACATTTTAGTCCACAATTACATTCAATTCTTTTTTTAAAAAATGTTTTTATATATATATATTCGCCCTGAGAAAACTAAAATGCCATTTCAAAAACGCATTTACTTGCAAAATACATAATGCACATTTTTTATAAAAAGTGCAGTCTATTTATTATTTCTCCCATCTTGCAATGTTATGCAACCTCCATATTTCTTAAAGCTTTTACGTATTTCACCATTTGTATTTTAGGACAATATATCTGAATTCACATTAGGTTTTCTCGTGATGTGTATAATAAAATGGTTACAACAAACAATACCATCAAAATATGTTGCATTGTTAACCTGAAACTTTTAAAGAAGGCCAGTGGATTACAATCTGTGTAATTTTGTATTTCATTGTTCTTTGTTGGGTGGTCTTCGAAGTGCTGAAATCTAACAGCAATCCCAACGTCCCCTTTCCTACGGAAGAGGACTTTTCCAATGATCGGTATTGATTCTAATAGAAATATCATCCAGGTTCTCAATTCCGAATTCATCATCCTGGAACAAGACAGCACGTCGACCCAATTCAGAAGCATCAGCGGCCATTTTGAAAAGACTGGAAAACACAGGGATGGTAAAATACGTTCATCGATTCAAATTGCTTTCATCCTTTCAACATGAGCTTCGCACTGTACTAACTAAACCACCTGTCCCTTATTTCGTTCAAAAACTTGTTAAAGGCGCAGCTGTCCAGACGAAATTATGGACAAATTTCCTGCAAAGTCAAACAATCCAAAAATCTATTAATTTCTCATTTAGTTTTCGGAACAAGAAATTCTAATAGTATCACTTTTGCTGTCTCCATGAACATCTGTGCGCTTGTGTGTGTATGTCTGTGTGACTGTATGTGCATGTGTGTCTCTTTAAGTCGATATGTGTGCTTCTGTCCGTATGTGTCTCTGCACATCTCTCTGTATACGTGATTGTGTCTGAGTATCTGTACGTATTTCCGTCTGTCACACACACATAGAGACAGGCAGAAAACACACAGACACAAATACACACACACACACACACACACACACACACACACACACACACACACACACACACACACACACACACACACACACAGACAAACACACACACACGTTCAAACATAACAAAAAGCAATGGATCACTTCACGCCCAAGAGGAATAGTCAGAGGTACAGATATATTGGGGTTTAAACCACATTCCAATTGTTACAATCCCGAAAATAACAGAGAGCCCGTTGCACAGAGGTACAGACCCAGAGATACATAAACATGGATACACACACTACTACACACAATGAGACACAAACACACTCACATAAGCACAGATAGTCAGGAAGAGATAGATGGGGAGACACACACAGAATCACAGAGACAGGAACACACGATAATGCACACACACATTCAGAGAAACACATGCATAAACCAAACAGAATCAGTTTGCAGTAACTGACACTGCGCTGTGTCTAACCATCTGCAGCACAATCTGTGTCCCATCAGCTCGTTCCCAGTTTTTACAGATGAAATGTTGATGAGAAAGTGGAACAGTCGCGTGAGGTCGCTCAGCATAATACCCGTGAAAAGTTGAATTTAGTTAAAAGATCATGGTCATTTGAGCAACTAACAGACTTGTGCACCACATCCGTATAATCACTAGATGTCCAGGTGTGAAATAGATTGATGATGATGGCAAGTAGTTATGTTCCCCATAATTAGGTAGAATTAACTTGCAGTGCAGCTTGCTCAGCACCACAGTCACAAACATTCTCTGCCTCCACCACCCACACTCAGTAGCAGTGGAATATACCACAGACAAGATGCACTGCAGAAATTCCCCAAAATTCCTCACAGAGCAGCTTCCAGAACCACGGCATTATCGCGTGGAACACTGAGCACAGCAGAGACAAGGGACACCAGTTGACAATTCCACATCAAGCCACTCGCCACCCTGGCTCGGAAAAACGTCTCAGTTCCACAAGTGCCATTCGTTGGAAATCCTCGAACTCCCTCCCTTACATCATTATGGGTTTATCTGGACAAAATGAATGGCAGCAGTTCAAGACGCTAACTCATCGTCAGCTTCGCCAGAACAATTATATCTGAGTCATACGTGGAAACCCAGCGGCAATGAGCCAAACACATTAATGAACCACAAAATACAAGTCACTGTTTGAAACCCACGTGCTCTAATGCTGAGCGTTTGAATAAATTGTATCCAAATTCGAGAAAATTGAAATACGATTTCATTTGAATTCATCAAATTCTGAACAGGCTTCAGAGGGTAGATGGTGAGAAATTTATCCTGTGGGTCTGCGTATCTGAAACACGATAACACAGTCTCAGGAGTTGCGGAAAAGCTCAGCATGTCTGACAGAATCTGTGAAGAGAAGTCAGTGTTAAAGTTACACCATTTACAGATCTTTTGGTTATTATTGACAGCACCCTCAGTGTAAGGGGCAGGTTATTTGGGAATGAGATGAGGAGAGAGCCATTAACTCTAAGGCCTCGGAGTCTTTAATATTCTCTGTCCCTGACGATTGTTGATGCACCCTAATTGAGTGCATTGCAGATTGGAAGACACAGATTGCTGGTTTCTCAGGGAGTCACGGGATATGTGGATTGCACAAGGAAACTGGATATGAAATCTAAGTCTCGCTTTGATTGGATTGACTACTAGAACAGACTGAACATTTTACACGGGCTGTATAGACCTCTCATTCTTTCTTCAGCGATAACCCCATTCCCATTGTTCAGTAATTATTACTTTTCTAACTTCCTGCAGCTCTGCTGAATTCCCCGACTCTCATAACACATGAGCTAACCTTTCCCTTCTTTCGGCAGATGTTGCATGACCTTATCAGATTCCTCTGAATGGCCTGTGTTTATTTCAGAGAGAATTATAACTCCATATTCCTGTTTCTGTGAGAGAAAACATTCTCCAAACCGATTCCTTTAATTCTATTTGTTCACTGAGAAAGGAGGCATTGTTCTGTCCAAATGCATTACATGCTCATGAGGG
>NC_057716.1:111050252-111053186 GCF_004010195.1 Chiloscyllium plagiosum
CTGTAGATCAGTGTCAAGATTAGAGTAATACAGGAAAAACACAGCAGGTCAGGCAGCATCCGAGGAGCAGGAGAATCAACAATTTCGGGCAAAACACCGTCATCGGGAATGAGGCTGGGAGTGTCCAGCGTGGACAGATAAATGGGAGGGAGTGGCGCTGCGGAGAAGGGAGCGGAGAGCGCAATTGATGGATGGAGGTGGGTGCAAAGGTGATTGGTCGGAGAGGACGGTGGAGCGGATAGGTGGTAAGGAAGATTGGCAGGGAGGACAGGCCATGAGGATGGTGCTGAGCTGGCAGGATGGAACTGGGATAAGGTGGTCGGAGGAGGAAATCAGGCAAATGGTAAAGGCCACATTGATGCCCTGGTGTTGGAGGTTCCTGACGAGCAAGATCAGGCGTTCTTCCAAAAGGCGGCGGGTGGTGAGTGAGTGGCGATAGAGAAGTTCCAGGTCCTGCATGTCCTCGGCAGATTCGGAGGGGGAATTCAATTCTCCCTCCGCCAGTTGTTATTCTGTATGTTGCTCCTGACCCATCACAACAAAAATCTGTGTGAATGCGCAAACAACCTCTCTCGAAACATTTCACTCAGAATAATGTCAATAACAGGACGGATTAAAACAAAATGCAAACTGTGTTGAATGCTGGATGTAGGGAATCATGTCACTGTAGAGCCTTTACAGCACTGAGATCAGGCTTTCGGCCCATCATTCACAAACCAGTCTGCGCTCCCTCTTGAAACCTCTCCAATTACCCAGATCCCTGTCTGATTGAAGACTGTCTGTGTGGAGTTTGCACATTCTCCCCGTGTTTGTATGAGTTTCCTCCGGGTGCTCCAGTTTCCTCGCACAGTCCAAAAATGCGCAGGTTAGGGTGGATTTGCAACGCTCAATAGTCAATAGTGTCCAGGTGAGTGTTGGCTATAAGGTTAGCCATGAGAAATGCCGGGTTACAGGAATAGCGTAGAGGGTGAGACTTAGTGGGATGCATGATGAGCCGAATAGCCTGTTTCTACACTGTAAAAATTTTATGATCCTATACTCCATCCCATCTATATCTGTGGATGAAGAGGACTATCACCTGATCAAATATCCCCTTCAATGGGTCAACGTTTGTTTTCTAACTGACAAAGAACTGCAGATCTGAGAGACAGCACAAAAATTGCTGGGAAACTCAGCAGGTCCGGCAGCATTTGTGGGGAGTGAACCTTTTGGATCCAGTGATTGTTCTTAAGAGCTGAAGGCTTCTGATTCTGGTGTTTTCAGACCTGTTGACGTTTTACAAGCAATTTCTTGTTTTGCTTTCAGCCCCAGTTCAGTTGGTGACTATCACGGCCTTGTTATGTGTGCTTGGGAAAAGGGAGCGTTTCGTTGCTAGCGCGGTGGTGGTGTAGTGGTGAGCATAGCTGCTTTCCAAGCAGTTGACTGGGGTTCGATTCCCAGCCATCGCGATGTTGTGGCTTTTCCTGTGGTTTTGCTAGGAAAGGTCTTGAGCACCAACGTTGCATGCTGTGGCGAAATGGATTTGTCAGGTTGCTTTAGGGTTTTCATGGCGATGGTTCCTGTTAATTGCCGTGACAATCCAGGCAGCGTTGCTCGAAAGCTTTCCTCTCTGCGGCCCATTGCTTATTTGAATATTGTTCGCAACATAAGGTTCGTTTTGTTTTGTTCCAAAAGTGAGAGATTGCAATCGTCAGAAACCTTAAAAAATTACAGAAGCTGCTGGAAATTCCGAACAGATTCAACAGCTTCTATCGTGGACATGAAGGAGGTTTAAATGCGACAAATTTCTTCAAGGTTAAAATACATTCGCACCTCAAAACCATTTGGAAGCTTAAGAATTACAAACATCACATTCTTCCTTTTTCTCATCCGTTCAAGTTTCACAATATCATTCCGGTAGCAGGAAGACCAGTTTTGTCTGGTTTATGCAATGTTACTATATTCGAACATTGACTGTTTTATAGTTAAATGATGTTTCATTTCGTTCAGTTTTCCAATAGAGTTGGGTTAGTCCACACTTTGTTTTTTGTTTGCGTTACAACGATAGTGCGAAGTAAATTGTGTTTCGGTTCAAGCCTGGAAATTTCACCAGTTGAATTGCATTGTCGTACATTTGCCATCAGGGGAAAAGAAAAAGGGATCTAGACCATCTTCTCAACTCATAGGAGTTTGATCTGGTCAAAACCTCCTCAATTTCGGTCAATAAATGTTCCTACAGTCCGCAACAATGATTTTCACAGATTAGAGGAGGATGCACAGACATCGTTATTAATTGTTATTATCTCGAACATGAGAGGTTTGGGAATGATATTCTTCAGACCATCGACTGTCTGCTCAGCCAGAGGTTTGGGAATGATATTCTTCAGACCATCGACTGTCTGCTCAGCCAAGGTTAAAGGCCTGGAATCCGGAAAAATTGGGAACAATGCAATTCCCAGGAGACTGAGAGGTTACTAACAGAGCGGGAGGTGGAGAGTCGGGAATAGAACGACAGGGACAGTCCGCTCTGATCACTGACCCTTCACCGTCAGTATATCCAGTGCCAGGAATGACTGCCATTGGTCAGAATGACAAAATGTTATTATGGAAAATAAAGGGCATGAAAGCAAGGGAAGGCTTAAAGCATGAACCCCACTGGCGATCTGTTGCAAGGGGTCTGTAGAATGCAGGATGAGATAAGAATAGTGGAATTCTCTCACACCAATTAGCAAAGAATGATTGACGCTGAAAGGTCTCGATGGTGAGATTAGATTACAGTTAGTAAAGTTAGGCTTCCTGTTAAGAATCATTATGACTCGATTGGGAACATAAATATTTGGGACATGACATTAAATATCTAATTAATAGTTAATAGAGTCAGCTTGATTGATATTATTGACAATAAATAACTAATTATGACATCGGGAAAATATGAAGTAGCGTCTGGAATGAAAG
>NC_057716.1:111054000-111057249 GCF_004010195.1 Chiloscyllium plagiosum
TCTTGACTGTCTCTGCTCATTCGGGCAGTTCACCCTTCTTCATTCTCCTTGGATTTCACTTCTCACAGAGTTGCTGAAGATTCACAATGTGGGAGACTGGGTTATATGGTTTGCCTCTTTAAGATTTTTTCCCCCTACCATTTGATAATATTTTCCCAAAATCTCTTTAACACTCCTCTGCCTTGCACCACGTCCAGGGTCGAGATTACCTGGCATTTGGAGAGATTCCCGAGGTTTTCTTTGGAGCCAAGAGAGTTAACTGAAGATGTTCTGCAGCTGTTTATCTTGATGGGGGATGGAGCGGTGGGGATTGGCACATTGACGATCAGGAGGAAGTATTGTCACTGAACAGGGTCAGGGTCCAGAGGACTGTGATTGAAAGAATTTAATGAAATGCAGCACTTGTGCACAGAAAATTCACAGAATACAGCAGAAAACCGACGGGTGCAGCGGTACTTGTGGAAAGAGAAACAGAGGTAACATTTTGAGAGTGATATATTTGTGATCAAGCACTCGACTTTCTAGCGCACTACACTAGAAATTACAGCCATTGAAGTGTTTTTGAAGAAGATTCAGGTATATTTGTTCATTCAAAAGTCAAAAAAGACAATGCTGCAAACACTCAGAGCTGGCACTGGACAGTGCAGACCGACCTTGAGGGTTTTTTCTGCTCTGATATACAACTGGGAAAATGTGGCACCAGAAGGCCTCCTCACAGCGGAAGGGGCCCATTATGTAAGACTTAGGTGTGGGGGATATTTTCTCTTTCAGAGGGTAGCAATTCTGTGAAGTTGTTTGCAACAGAGGGTTGTCAATGCTGCATACATGCACAGCTGAGAAAGACAGGCATTTGGTCACTTCGGGAATCTAGGGCAATAGAGATGAGGCCGAAAGGGGAGTTGAGGATTAACCAAATCAGCCGTGATCTCATTGAAACTTGTCGCTGACTTGATGGGTTAAATTGCTTCCATCTGCTCTCATGTCTTTGTTGTCATTTCGAAAATGTGAACCACCATTGCACATGAAGAAAAGCAGAAAGTTTAGAAGAGATGCTTACAGTCAAACTGATTCAACATCATTTTTGAAAGGAAAAACACACGATGACAATCTGACAGATTTCTTTGGTAGCATGACCTGCAGACTTGGTGAAGGACGAAGCTCCGTAAAGTACATTTGAACTTTAGCAAGCAATCAATAAGGGGCTATATAAAAGTCCGTTGCACAATAAAGGAGTTCTCGGTGTTGGGTCATAAAGCAGCATTGTCTGTCCATTGTCTATTTAACAGAAATCACCGAATCGAGATTAATGAGCAGTTTTCAAGTTGGAAAGATATATTTAGTGAAATCCAGACTGGTCAGTCATCGGATTTAATGTTTTATCTGACCGAATGACTTGGAGGAAGTGGCAGAGTGAAATGCTGCGATACACAATAGGTGGGTGAGCATATTGTGATAAGGATGTGGAATTTTGCAAACAGGTATCGATAAAGTGAGTGAGTGCAGAAGACTTGGCAGATGCAGTTTCATGGAGGGGCACTTTTATCTGTTAATAGGTTCACAGCTCTCCATTCAATTTGCAATGTTGCAACTCCACACGAGAGCGCATTCGCTCGCTGTTGCAGATTTTGTTGACACATTGTTACCACTGTTTTTGATCATGTGTTGGTTTCTGAGTGAAAATTGTTTCCACTGTTTCGGAGGTACCAGAGACACGTTTATCAGTTCAGCCAAATATACGATAAACAATGTCCCTTTCAAAACGTGAGGTTCCATTCCAACCATGCACCAACCAAAATATCCAGAGCCGTGGAATGCGAATGGCCACATGCTCGGGGGACTGAGAGTGACGGCTCCATGTCAAATTGTACTGAAACAAAAGTAACTGATTTAGAATGCTCTGAATGAAACCGAACGGAACTCTCCCTAAACATTCCCAATTCACTCGGAAAATGATGCTGTTGCGTGCACGTGGGTTTACGTAATGAACAGTTTATTGTCAGTAACAGGGTTGGGGTGGGGCAGGATAGTGACGTTTTCGCGTGGCTGAGATGTGATCTGGTCGAACGGGGAATTCAAACGCCCACAGAACAGAGAGCTGGTTGATCCAGGAACTCACTCTCATCTTCTGTTTCAGTACCAACAAAAGAAATTCCGGGAAAATCAAAGCAGGTCTGGTAGAATCTTGGAAAGGAAAATAGAGTTAAGACTTCAAGACCAGTGACACTCCTTTCTCCATGTCCATCTCCCTCTGCCTTAAGCACCCTTCCTTTTTATTGAATATCTCCTGACTTCCAACTTTATACTCAGATCCTCTTCTATTACTTCATCTCCAAACATTTTCCCAGTCTCTAAACTTACATCAGACGTGTTCCATCTCTCATCTCACCCAGTTAGGACCGGAGGACTTCGAACTGAAAAAAAAAAAACTCTGTTTCTATTTCCTTAGATTCCGGATGGCCAGGGACCAGAAGGCATCGGTGGACAGTTAGAGCTTTCAGCCCATCTAGTCTGCCCGACCATTCGACCATGGGTCTGAATCCGCCCCAACCTTCTCCACATCTGCTGGCAGCTGATACACCGCGTCTGTGTGTGATCGAACACAGTTTCAGTCCCACACAGCAAACCCGGACTGTTCGGAGCAAAGCAATACCCGCTGCGGGACAGATATATGGGTCACTTGCCCCAATTGTTTTTCTCCGAGGGATTAGTTAGCTCCTTCACCACTCACGGCAAGGACTGGTGCTTCAAAATGTGGGGTGAAAGAAAATAGGCACAAAAGTTTGGACAGGTTAGTTCAAGGGTTATTGTAAGCATCAGTGGAGTCCCTGCTTCAGAGTCTGAGTTTGAATCGCACAGTCCTGGATCCAATTCGCATTCAGGAAATAAAGATTTATTTCTCTTCTTTTGATTTATCTGAATGAAAACTATTTCCTGCTTCCACACAGAGCACAGACGCGGATCTGCCAGAATCAATCCAGTGATTGATTGCATCCAACGAGAAGGATCATTGTGGCATATACACGAGACACCTCTCACCGCAAATCGCCTCTAAGAATCTCGCCTTTCTCAGCTGAAACTATCTCACTGTTCCTTCAACGTCGTTTGTTATAATTCTCGGAACTCCCTCCCGACCGACATCATGGATGCATCTCTGTGCTGAGTACCTCCACGATTCTGTAAAGTAACTTAATATCGCAAGCTCTGGAGTAATTATGGATGGGCAGTGAAGCTGGTCCCAAAGAGTGACGT
>NC_057716.1:111057364-111058931 GCF_004010195.1 Chiloscyllium plagiosum
GTCAGTGCTAATGAGTTAGCCCTTACTACCCACTGTTAACACCGACTCACACACCACTCCTGGTAAATTCACCACGATTACCCTGATCTTTTGGTATGAGATTCCCTCTGTGCATATTCAAGTGTTTTATCGGCCCCGAGAGGATGACGCATCCTCTTTATCCTGTCAGATTACAATGGGGAAGGCAATAGTTTGAAAGCAAAGCAAGAAGAGATTGCCCCTTTTGGTGCATTTTCACTGAAGGAAGACCAGCTGTGACCTGTTCTTTCCTGCATAAGCGCAGGTTGATATATATTCTCATCGAGCAGCTTTATTACTGCAAGGAAGTCCGAGTTACTGTGATGAATAGTTAATTAAATGCACAAACGAATTTGAAGAACACCATATGTGGCTTCGTCAGTTAAAGCATCTGGTAATAACCAGGCGAGTATGGTGTCAAATGCTCTGAAGTGTTCCGTACATTGAAAGTCCATTGCATAAACTTATTGTAAAAGCCGTGTTGTTGATCCAATATCGTCACAGTGACGGCTCAGCATGCTTCTTGTGTTTGAGCTCAGCCCGTTGTTATTTGGTGAGACCAAGCCCTGCCGCCTGCTGTGAACCCATTAGACAATGTTTTCTCCTGCTCATCGAACGGCGAGATTCTGCACACTGTTCAACAATGATCTCTCCATCGCTTCTACTTTTAGTCTCTCGCTGTCACAGCAAGTCCTTTTTTAAATAATGAAGTGAAGCAGGAGACACTGCAGACTTGCCAGGAAATGTTGTGCAGCAAAGCAAACAGATGCATCAAGGGCAGTAATCGCTGTCGCCCGGGGGGCTCTTGAATCAGTTATATTTCATTCAGCAGACTAATGCGCTGACACGTGCAATCCAGCACATCACACGATCCTCCAAAGTAGGCGGTTACTGAATCTCAACTTCAGTCTGCCCTTCCCAGAATGACAACTGTCCTCTATCAGATGTACTTTTCCAAAATAAAGCCTGGGACACTCATTATGGAGACCTAGGAACAGTCTGATCCCACTCACTGCAGACGTACCCATGTCACTGGGAAGCCTCTCTCCCACACCCTGACAGTCCAGGTTCAAGCCTCTCAGTGTTTGTCTGCCCGAGCTTTTTCAATGTCCTGGAGTCCTCATATACAAAAACGAGAAATCTTTCAATGTCTCAGATCAGTTCATGTCCCGAGAACATCAGAGTTAATGTCCCGTCCCCATAAAGAGGGGGAAGCTGTCCTGACAGTTTCTGCTCAGTCCGACAGTTCACCCTTGCTCATTGCTCTCCGATTCCACTTCCCAAAAAGTTTCTGAAGATCCACAAAGCTGGAAACTGGTTTCCATGTTTGCTTCCTTAACATTGTTCCGCTCTCAAATGTCAATATTTCCCCAAAATCTCTTCACTATCCCCTGTCTTGCACCATGTCCGGGGGTGAGCATTGCCTTTATGAGGAGAGAGTCCAGAGGCTGGTAAGTTTCACTTTGGAGCGAAGAAGGTGAACCAGAGATTTCCTGAGGATGTTTATAATGGTGTGGGAGGGAGCGGTGGGGATGGGCGCTTTGACGAA
>NC_057716.1:111059055-111059711 GCF_004010195.1 Chiloscyllium plagiosum
CGACTACACATTTAACTCCTGTGCTTAATATATCTTACGAAATGAATGTTTCCAACCTGAAACACCAGTATTTGGCTTGCCCTGTCCGCAGCCTGACCCCAGTATTCGCTGTCCCCCTCTCTTGGTTCAGAACGGAGTAGGATGCTGGGAGATCCAGTTGAATTACAAGCGTTGCTGAGAGATAATTGTGGCTCAGCAGTTAGCACTGCTGCCTCACAGCACCATGGTCCCAGGTTTGCTTCCAACGTCGGGCCACTGTCTGTGTGCTGTTTGCACATTCTCCCCCTATCTGCCTGGGTTTCTTTCCACAGTCCAAACATATGTTCGCCAGGTGAATTTGCCGTGGTAAATTGCCCATTGTGTTTTGTGCATCACTCACAGGGAAATGAGTCTGGGTGTGTTAATCTTCAGAGGGTCAGTGTGGACTGTACGGCCGAAGGGCCACACTGGAGGAAATTTAATCCATTAAAGTGGATGGGAAGGATCCATTTTCATGTGCAGAGAGATTAATAAACATAGCAATGGATCGAGAAAATAAAAACGTTGTTGTATTGGTCCAGTGCTTTCATCGCCAGCTGAGTTACTGAGGGTTACCTCAGATTACAACAGGATCTGTACCAGATGGGTCAATGGGCTGAGAAGTAGCTGCAGGAATT
>NC_057716.1:111060211-111069617 GCF_004010195.1 Chiloscyllium plagiosum
CCCACACAGACTATGCTCTCATTTATTGTACATTCCTCTCTATTGTTGCTGTCCTCAAATGCCTTGCTTGCACTTCTCTGGGTTATTTGCTCCATTCACCTGGACCCCACAGTTTCTGTTTTTAAACAGTCTGCCATGGGATCTCTCGTTAAATTCAAGTAAGTCACATGCAGTTACAAGTTACTGCCTCAGACCGATGCAGTCAGATTAATTACACATGATCTTCCTTGAACAAATCCAGACAGACTGTCCTGGAGTCCCTGGGACCTGCTCAGTGACCGTTTATCCACTGTCTCAGAATTCCACCCTCGACCTACTCAGTCAGTCCCTTGCTCCACAATAAACAAAGTTGCTGTATTAGCCGTTCTCTAGGCATCTGACACCATTCCTGCCTCCGGTGAGGATTGGATAATGTGGGTAACTATAAGGCAGGTGATTTTCCCCGGCTCCTTTTACCAGTCTGAATATTGAGTTACCCCTTTTTAACGATTTGAATCTCCTTTGTAATTCTCTGCTCCAAGATTGCTGCTCCCAATATTGCACACTGCATCCCTATTTTGATACAGACAGACAGAGGCCAAACCATCTTATGATTTGGTCAAGTCTCATTTTAGTCAGGCTGTATGGAGGGTTTCTCTCCACAAGGTGAAGTGCATTTTCTCATGATACCAGCCCCAATCTGCCTCATTAACTATACTCCCTGCCCACGTGGTTATCTTCTCAACTGACACTAACACGGTGATTTTCCCCTTCGTCATAACAACTTTACACTGCCTGGATATCTCAGAATGCACCAGTCTTCCTGCTCCAGGTGCCATTAGTAAAAAGTCATTACACTCTTAGATTATCAATCTGAAACTGCCCAGGAGATAGCAGAGGGGGTAAAACTGGGCTTCACCTTGTGGACAAGCCCCTGAGGTTCTGGTGAATGACTTGTTGTGGGAGAGGGACATTATCTTCCTCCAGGACTGGCAGGGGAGGCCATGGCACCAGACCCTGCCAGCTTGGTCCGAGGCTGACCCCTGGGTCAGTGACGTACCAGCTTTCTGAGTGAATGTCCAGCAGTGTAGGAAGGAGGTCAGTGATCTTCTTCATTCCACCAGGGTAATTGCCACCATCTGCACTTGTTGAGCTCATCCTCACTCTATCTCTGTTACTGCACCTACCTCCCACCAAGGCTCATGTTCTCCCACTCTCACTGAATGCAGCACCTTCTCTTTGTCGTTTTCTAACTCCTTCTCTGTCCCTCTGCCCAAGTCTGTCTGGTGTCTGTACTGCCCACTCACTCACTCACTCACTCAGAACACCTCGACACCTTTCCCCCAGCTGTCCCAGCACTAACAGCTGTACCAACCTTTTCCATTTCCCTTAATACCACTTGTTAATTTTCACATTCCAGAAGGAACAATTCCACAATAGGAAAAAAGTAGCCAATAGAGGCATAGGTCTCCCCAACATTCAGCTCCTTTTCCCCTCGCAGGGGGAGGATCCTGACCCTAACATTCACGAGAGGCTGACTGACCGTGTCCAAGCTCCCGGACTGGGATCTGAGACTCCCCCTGACTGACTGTGCTGGGGCACCGTGACTGAACATGGACAATGATATCAAACTTCCTGCTTTTGTGCCTGTGCTTATCACCAAGACAATACAGCAGGTGGGTGAGCCTGGTAGCTCTGGCTGAGGGGTAACACTGCTAAAGGTAGGGTAAGGCAATAATTCTGTCAGCATTCAAGTCAGCTCAAAGTGAGAGTGTACAAACACGGAGTGAGCAGCCCAGAGGGACAGTCCATGAGCTGGGTCTGTGTCCCTGAGCAGTGTCCTTGCAGCAGCATTGCAGTAAGAGTTGCCAGTGCATCCTGAGCTGCAGCCTTGAAATACAGAAGTGTACTGTCAGTGGGTTGGAGATGTGCTGGGATGGCATGGTGAGGTTGGCATGTGACAGATACCAGCATTGGAGGGTGTGGAGCTTCTGTCAGTGCAGTGTCCCCCGAGACGTTGTTGTCCAAGAGAGAAGGCCGGAGGAGCATGGGGCGAGATGGAGTCACCAGTTACCAGCTCGGACTTGAGGATATGAAACTGCAAGTTATTAAGGGGAGTTCCACTGAATGTGGCAGCTGTTCATCAGTAATCATCAGTAATCATGGAGTCAACATCTTGCCACTCCTGCACTTAAATCTTGTTTTAAAGAGCAGTCCAGCACAGGAACAGTCCCTTCATGCCAGCAAGCCCACACTGACACATGATGCCGTTCTAAAGTTAAAAAGGAAGTTTTTGCTCTATGTCATTCTGTGTCCTACACCCTCTATGTCATTCTGTTCCCTACCTACTCATATTTGTGCCAAGATCCCTCTTAAACCTTGCTGTATTAGCTTCTTCTCCTCAATCAGTGCATTCCAGGCACTTGCACATTCTGTCTGGGAAAGCCAAAAATAAACTTGCCGATCATATCTCCTACGTTTTCTCCCTTTTACCTAAAACCTATGTATCTGAGTAATTGATAGTTCTACTCTGGGGGGGAAAAAAGCTTCTAACTGTATTTCTATCTATGCCTTTGATAATTTTGTAAATATTTATCAGGTAGCCCCATAGCCAATGATTGCCACTTGGAAACAAACCATGTTTGTTCAATTTCTCCTTCTGGCTAATACCCTCCAAACCAGATAACATCCTGGTAAAACTTTTCCATACCCTCTCCAACACTTCCACATCGTTCTGCTGGTGTGGAAACCAGCACTGTACAAAATATTCTAAATGTGCCCGAACTAAGTTTCTCTACAGCTGCAATATGACCTGCTAATTTTAATACTGTATGTTCCGATGCATGTCTGCAAGTTTGCCATCAGCCTTCTTCATCACCCTATCCACCCGTGTTACCACTTTCCGAGAACTGTGGAGCTGTACACCTAGATTCCTTCGGATGTTGGTGCGGTCAGTAATTTTTCTTTACACGTTATACTTCTCTCCTGCATTAGACCTTCTAAAACGCATCACGTCACAACTGCCCAGATAAAGTAACATCTGCGTTTTCTATATGCTAGTCTACAGCTGACATAAATCCTGCTGTATTTTCTGGCAATTATCCTCAGAATCTGCAACCCCGCCAATCTATTTACAGATCTCCAGTTACAAAAACACTGTTCCACCACTACTCTGCCTTCTATGACCAAGCAGTTCTCTCTCCATCTTACTAACTGACCGCTGATCCCATTTCACATCACCTTCTGTATGAGACTACCATAAGAAACCACATCAAAGGTCTTGCTAAGGTCCAATCGGCCAACATCCAGCCCCATGCCCTCATCAATCGATTTTGTCACTTCCTCAAAATAATCAACCAACTTTGTGAGACATGATCTTCCCCACACAACTGTATTACCTGTTGCTAGTAAGTCCAGACTAGAGTACTGTTGAAGCTGCACTCATTCAGACAAGTGATTATTTCATCATATTCCCGAATTGAACCTTGGAGGTTAGATTACATTCCCTACAGTGTGGAAACAGGCACTTCAGCCCAACCAGTCCACACCAACACTCAGAAGAGTAACCCACCCAGACCCATTCTCCTGCACTATATTTAACCCTAACTAATACACCTAACACTATTGGCAATTTAGTATGGCCAACTCACCTGACCTGCACATCTTTGGACTGTGGGAGGAAACCGGAGCACCCGGAGGAAAACCACGCAGACACGGGGGTATGTGCAAACTTCACACAGTCAGCCAAGGCCGGGATTGAACCTTGGACTTTGGTGCTGTGAGGCAGCAGTGCTAAGCACTGAGCTCTTGATAGTTACTCTACAGTGGGAGATAAGTCGGGCGGTGATGTTTACTGTACAGTGGGAGGTATGTTGGGCCGTGATGGTTACTGTACAGTGGGAGGTATGTCGGGCCATGATGGTTACTGTAAAGTAGGAGTTTTGTCGGGCCGTGATGGTTACTGTACAGTGGAATGTATGTTGGGTGGTGATGGTTACTGTACAGTGGGAGGTATATCGGGCTGTGATGGTTACTGTACAATGGGAGGTCTGTCAGGCCGTGATGGTTACTGTACAGTGGGAGGTATGTCGGGCTGTGATGGTTAATGTACAGTGGGAGGTATGTCGGCCCGTGACAGTTACTGTACAGTGGGAGGTATGTCGGGCCGTGATGGTTACTGTACAGTGGGAGGTATGTCGGGCCGTGATGGTTACTGTACAGTAGGGGGTATGTCTGGCCATGATGGTTTCTGTACAGTGGGAGGTATGTCGGGCCGTGATGGCTACTGTACAGTGGGAGGTATGTCGGGTCGTGGTGGTAACTCTACAGTGGGGAGTATGTCGGGCCGTGATGGTTACTGTATGGTGGGAAGTATGTCTGGCTGTGAGGTTGCAGACTGTATGAGTTGTGCATAATATGATGCTGCTCCTGCCGATGGCCCCCTGCACCTCATGGATGCATCATCTTTGGTTTCACAATCTGTTTAAAGTCTGTACCATTCACTGTCCAGGGGGCTACATATCATGGTGAGGGGGGCTGCAAAATGTGAAGATAGCCCTTGCTCCCCATAAGGACTGTGCAGTGACCATTCTTACTGATATATGAAATGGAGAGGTGTATCTGCAGCAGGCAGATTGGTGATGATGTGGTCAATTATATGGTTCCCTTTTATAGATTCCCACATAACCTGCCTCAGAGCAGTCTAGCAGCCACAGGATCCAGCATCAATACTGAGCACTATCCTGACTATATACCAAGGAGCTGCCCCCTAAGCCAGGCTATGTCCTGTCAGTGGGACATACCCCACCAGAGAGGATGGTGATGTTGCCTGGTACATAGTCCTGCTCACAGACTCTTGCTTTACAGACAATATCTGATTGTTGCTTGAATAGTCCGTGCGAAATTTACAACAGGTCACTTTTCCTTTTTGTATAATGAAGAGTTAATATCACTTTGTTTCTTACATATTTTAAAATAAACCAAACATCAGTATTTTTCAGTTGAATGCAATTGAAGTGAACAATAATTGAATTAGCAGAGCACACAGCTAACTATTACACAATTCAGTGACTGTAGTAAACAGCTGATTGATGTTCAGATCAGTGACCACACCATCTTGCAGGCAGCATATCTGTTGGAAATGACTTGGAGGAAAAGCGTGAATTCAGACATAGTGTTACTGGGCCTCACCATGACCTACAAAACACTGGCCATCTCCAGAATCTGTCCAGTGAGTTTCCAAACAGGAGCTGGGCAGTTACTGACATAATCCCTCACAATGGACTGGTTAGAGCCATACCTGAACAACGGGGAGATTGAGTGGGGAAACTGGTCAATGGGCTAGAGCATGGTGCCGATCCGGAAGCAGTTCAACATTTGTAACAATGACCTGTAAACAACCATGTCTTGCAAGTATACCACTTCTTGCGTGCCACCTAAACTCTGTAATTCTGCACCTTGGACCCGATCTTGAATGAAGGTGTTATAAAGGTGATGGACTCCTGCAGCACATGGCATCTTACATTGAATTCTTCATAAACCATATCCAGTGTATGTTAGCCCCACAATGTCAGTATCCAAACAGAATTGTGCAGCTCCATTGATGGACGGCATCATCCGAGCCAAACGACCTTGTGTGTGACTTGAGCTGGAAATCTCTGTGTAAATGTTTGCATCATTGTTCTAACCATTAACTGCAAAGTCTCTTTACTGAAGGTCTGACATCCTTTCATAATACCAACTTTTAGATTCTCCAATAAGCATTATATCCCCCATTTATTCCATTGACATTTATAACAACATTATGATGAAAACAGTGCACAACTCACAGTAAGGAGCATTGAAATGATAAATCTCATTCCCACACCCATGACCAAATTATTATTAAGTACAAGGACTTTGAAAATATACAATTATTTTACCTTGTATTAATATTGTGAATTAATAGTCGACTCTCCTGCTCCTCAGATGATGCCTGAACGGCTGTGCTTTTTCAGAATCACACTTTTTGACTCTGATCTCCAGCATCTGCAGTCCTCACTTTCTCCCTGCTAATACTCACTCATAATCATTTTCGTGGCAACAATATCACTGTGTGTTTAAACATGTTAGTCAGATATAAGTATATTTTCAATTGCGTCTGTCTCTCTCAGAGGTCAGTAATGTGTGATGTGACTGTCAGTGTCTGTGTGATGCTCGGTATGCAGGCCATGCCTCTGAGAGTCTGTCCGATTGTTTCAAACAACATATTCCTTCAGCTGTGTACAACAAATAGGTTACTGCCTGGACCCAACCAGCCAGAGCTCACAAAACTCAAAGCACAGTGTCCAGAATTGGGCAGGACTGGACAATATTGTTCATGTTAATTTATTCATGGAATATGATAAGGCCAGTATTTATTGCCTGTCGCTTGTTGCCCTTGAGAAGATGGGGGTGAGCTGTCACATTGACCCGCTGCAGCCCATGCGCTGTAGGTAGACTTACAATATCATTAGGGAGGAAGTTGAAACAGTGACAGTGAAAGAACGGCAATATACTTCCCAATCAATTCGGTGGATGGCTTGGATTGGAACGCGAACGTGGTGGTCCCATGTATCTGCTTCCCTTGTCCTTCTTAATGGTCGGGGGTTCAGAGGTACGTTGTAAGGAGCCTTAGCAAATTTCTGCAGAGCACCGTGTAGATGGCAGACATTGCTGCTACTGAGTGTCAGTGGATGAGGTTAGAGGTAATCGTTGTCTGGCATGTGTGTAATGGAAATGGTACTTGTCACTGTTAAGCACACACCTGCATAGTTCCAGGACCTGTTGCATTTGGACAAGGACTGCTTCAGTATCTCAGTAAATCACGAAAGGTGTTGAACATTGTCCAATCATTGGCAAACGTCCCCAGTTGTGACTTTACTTGAGTAGGGGATGGTCATTTATGAAGCAGCTGAAAATTATTGGGCCTAGGGCAGAGAGAACTCTTACAGCTCACTGATGTTGTCCCTCTCTCTGAGCTAGGAAGCTTGCTTCTAGTTTCACCTGCTCCAAAGGTGTCTAGCAACATATCTGAACAGAATAATGTTACAGTATCTTGCCCCAAGAGCTGAGCGAGGACTTGGTTAGCTGAATCAGTTGGACGGCTAGTTTGTAATACAGATTAATGCCAACAGTGTGGGTTCAGTTCCTGCACTGAATGAGGTGCCTGAACAGGGCTGTCTTACTCAACCTCTCCCTTGCTTGAGGCATGATGACTGTCCAATTAAACTGCTGCTAGTCGCACCTATCTAACAATATAACAACCCTATCATCCTGTTGGGGTATGGTGCCCTGCCTTTCCATTTCTGGTCTGCAGGTTTACTCAGAAACCCCTCCACTGGGGACCTGCGGTGGAGCTGAGTTGGCTGCTCCCCACCAACCCCAGCCACCTTCCTCTGTACCAGGTATAACTTCAGCCAGTGCAGACGATTCCTATTTGCTCCAGTTTTGCTGTTAATCCTGGATATGACACTTGGTCAAATGCAGTTATGATGATGTTAAGTGCAGTCACTGTCACCTCAACTCGAGAATTCAGCTGTGTGTTCTCTTGTTGTACATCGTGAAACCAAGGCTTCAATGTGCCCAAGGGATAAGACCCCAAACTGACCTTCAGTGAGCAGGTTGGTGTTGAGGAAGTGCTGCTTGATCCCACTGTCGGTGACATCTTCCATCACTTTATTAATGTTGGGAATTAGAACAATGTGGCAGTCATTGATTGTCTGATGGTTTGTCTGTGTGTACAGGACACACCCTGATCGTTTCCCACATTGTCAAGTAGGTGCCAGTGCTATATCCCAGCAGGAAAAGCTTGAATGGAATGTTCTCATGGCCCACAGCCTTTGCATTCCCCGTCACTCCAGCCGTTTGGAATTACCCCACACAGTGAATAGACTTAGCTGATGACTGCCATCTGGAGAAGATTAAAATAGACCATCCCATCGACACTTCGGTCTGAACATTGTTATGAATATTTCAGCCTTAGCTTTTCTATTGTTGTACTGGGCCCTTTCATCGTTGAGGAGGGTGATATTTGTGGATCCTACCCTGCCAGTGAGTTGTTTGATTGACCACACAATTCACTCTGATTGCATGCGACAGGATTGCAGAGATTAGGTATGATTTGTTGGTTAGATCTGTCTGTCACTGGCTGTTTACGTTATTTGGTAAGTAAGTGGCCCTGTTTGGTAACGTCATCTCATTGTGAGGTATACCTGGTGCTGCTCGTGACCGGTCCTCCTGTGTTCCACATAGAACAAGGGTTTAACCCCTGGCCTGATGGTCAGTGTAAAGTGGAGCATATGCCAGGCAGTGACAGTGGAAATTGTGCTAGAGTACAATTCTGCTGCTGTTGGTAATGACCGGAATCACCTCACACAGGCCAGTGCTGTGTTCTAGATCTCTTTGAAATCTGTACCATTTAGCATGGTGATAGTATTTCTCACATGTGCGCTCATGCGTGTGTATACACACACAGAGACAGACACACACGCACACACACTATTGACAATGTAAAAGTGGGACTTTCTCTGAAGAAATACTGTATGCCCTGTCACCATTCCCAATATGGTCCTCGATCACTGTGTCTGCAGCGGTACTTTGGTGAAGATGAGGTCAAGTATGTTTCTGCCTTCAGTCGTTCCCTCCTGACTCGGTGCAGCCCTCGTCCAGCAGCTATGTCGTTTTGTAGCCGACCATCTCGATCAGCAATGCTGCTGCTGAGCCCCTGTTGGTCGTGTGGTTTGGAATGGCCCACCAAGTATACATTCTCCGGCTCATTCACTCTGTCAGTGCGTCCTCCAAGTGTTGTTCAACAGAGGGACACTGATCCACCAGCTCAGGCAGTGGAGTCATCAGGAGGTTTCGGTGTCAGTGTTTGATTTGACACCTGAGTAGTCTGTTGAATGCCTCTCCCACATCTCGCCCTAGTCCCCAGACATTAGGAAGGAGGGATTTCCAGTGCCTGCAGTGCTTTTAATTTTTGTCACTATCAATCGAATGGCCTCTTCTGTACTGTATGACACTCACTCTATGACTCTTGTGATTGGACAGTCCAGGTCTCACTCCTTCAGTTCCTCCAAGTGCCTTGTCTATTCCACAGATTTCTACAATATTTTCTCTGTAAAGACATTGCATAATTCCGTTTTTAAACTAACTACGTGTATCTCTGTGTCTTTCCCTGTCATCTCCTCCAGCCGCTGCATCCATTTGTATTTCAGTAAACCTCCGTATCTCCACAATCTTTATTTCATACTCCAGCCCCATCTCTCACTGTAAATTCCGACAGCTACTGCACCCCTCCCTATCTCTCTAATATCCAGCTGCTACACCTCTCCACATATCCTGTGAATGAATTATAAAATATCTCAATAACATGTTCTAGCATGCACAGGCCACGCTATCTCTCGAC
>NC_057716.1:111072920-111075423 GCF_004010195.1 Chiloscyllium plagiosum
TAGCCTTGCTTTCCTCTCTCTGTAACATCTCCGGCCTTGCTATCTTCTCTCTCTGTAATATCTCCGGCCTTATTTTCCTCTCTCCCTGTAACATCTCAAACATTGCTTTCCTCTCTCCCTGTAAAATCTTCAGCTTTGCTTTCCTATCTCTGTAACATCTCCAGCCTGATCTCCTTCACACCTCAGTGAGTGGTTTTTACGCACCTCAGTGAATGGGTGATATATTTGCTCCTGCATTCCCATCTTTCTGGGGCTCTATAAAACATCCCCAGCAGTGTGCCTGTCATCGTTTGGAACCTTTTCTCGACCCATAATGCCTCATTTGAAGACACGTCCAAGATATCTTCCCTCATTACTGCAGTAACTGTTCTTTAATTAATAATGCAACACCACCTCCTGTTTAACACCCTCTCCTGTCCTGACTATAGTTCCAGTACAACAGAATACTGAGTTGTTAGCCCTGACCTCCCTCAAATACATCTCTGTGATGGCAAAAATATTCCACCTCCACATGTCGACTCATGCCATTGTCACAACAGTCTGTCCTCAATCATTCACTATTTATTATCAGGCTGCCCAAACCATGAACCAAAATTGTAACTCTGGGACTGAATGAATATTTGTTGAATTGTAATTTCTTTTTTTAAAAAAAAGAATGTATTCATCAAGGGCAACTTTACAGAACTGAGCAGTCAGCTCCACATGCAATGAGTCCTGATGGTTAATTCCTCCCCTCAGTGTGCAGAGGGGACAGCCCTCAGTAATGGAGAAAGTGAGGACTGCAGTCGATGGAGATCAGAGTCGAAAAGTGTGGTACTGGAAAAGCACAACAGGTCAGGCAGCATTCGAGGAGCAGGAGAGTCGATAGTTCGGGCATGAGCTCTTTATCAGGAAGGCATTGGTGCATTCCTTTTTTTTTGATTCCGTGATTTGCAGGATGTTGGGAACCATACTTGCTCAGCAAGGCAGCACTGTATATAGCACTGAAAAGGATAGCAGTCAATCAATTGGTTGGATAGTGTGTAGACAGGTTGAGGGGAAATACAGACTGATTGAAGTACAAACATAAGGATGGATAAATCCCCTGAGCCAGGTGGGGTATACACAAGGTTACTCCAGGAGGTGATGGAAGAGATTGGTGTGACTTTGGTAATAATATATGCGTCTTCACTGTTCACTGGAGTAGTGCCAGATGTTTTGCGGGGTTGCAAATGTTATCCCCTTGTTCAGGGAAGGGAATAGGGATAACCCTGGGAATGATAGAACAGTCAGTCTTACACCAGTGGTGGGCAAAGTATTGGAGCCGATTCTGAGAGACAGGATTTCCGATTACTTAAAAAAAAACGTAGTATGATCAAAGGTAGTCAACATGGCTTTTTGAAGAGCAGGTCATGCCTCACAAAGCTTACTTTGAAGATGTGAAAAAAATGTTGATGAAGATAGATCAGTAGATGTGGTGAACACAAATTTTAGAAGGCGTTTGATAAGGTTCCCCGTTGTGGGCTCATTCAGAAGGTAATGAGGCATGGGACGCAGGGAAATTTGGCTCTCTGGATACGGGCGTGGCTGGCCCATAGAAGACAGAGGGTGGTAGCAGATAGAAAGCATTCAGCCTGGAGCTCAGTGAGCAGTGGCATTCCACAGGGATTTGTTCTGGGGCCTGTGCTATTTGTGATTTTTATAAATGACTTTGACGAGGAAGTGGAATGGTGGGTTAGAAAGTTTGCCGATGACATGAAGGTTGATGGAGTTCTGGATAGTGTGGTGGGTTGTTGTAGTTTGCAACAGGACATTGACAGGATACAGAGCTGGGCTGATAAGTGGCAGAGCTGAAAATGTGTTGCTGGAAAAGCGCAGCAGGTCCGGCAGCATCCAGGGAACAGGAGAATCGACGTTTCGGGCATAAGCCCTTCTTCAGGAAGGGCTTCTTCCTGAAGAAGGGCTTATGCCCGAAACGTCGATTCTCCTGTTCCCGGGATGCTGCCTGACCTTCTGCGCTTTTCCAGCAACACATTTTCAGCTCTGATCTCCAGCATCTACAGACCTCACTTTCTCCTGATAAGTGGCAGATAGAGTTTAACCGTTTAAAGTATGAATTGATTTAATTTGGAAAGGTTGCATTTGCATACAGGATACAGGGTTAAATGCAGAATTCTTGGCAGTGTGGAGTAACAGAGGGATTTTGGGGTCCACGTCCATAGTTTCCTCAGTGTTGCCACCGACGTTGATAACGTTGTTAAGGAGGTATATGGTGTGTTGGCTTTCATTATGGGGGATTGAGTTTAAGAGCAGCGAGGTTAATGCTTAGGTCAATAAAGCTGCGGTTTAACCACACGAGGAGTATTGTGTTCAGATCTGGTTGCCTCAGTATAGGAAACTTGTAGAAGCCTCAGACAGTGTGTAGAGGAGATTTACCAGGATGCTGCCAGGACTGGAGGACACGTCTTAGGGAGAAGGTTTGAGGGAGCTGGGGCTTTTCTCCCTGGAGCGAAGAAGGATGAGA
>NC_057716.1:111075508-111078211 GCF_004010195.1 Chiloscyllium plagiosum
GTTAGTACATTGAAGGTTATGTAGGTTAGTCTGATCTTAGAGTAGGATAAAAGGCTGCCAAAACATTGAGAGCTGAAGCGCCTGCACTGTGCTGTACTGTTTTATGTTCCACGTTTCACTCAGTTTGTGGATTCTCGTCGGTTGGTGAATGTGGGAGGAAGTGGGGCGGGTGAGGGAGTGAGGCGGGTGAGGGAGTGAGGTGTGTGTGGTCAGGAAGCTGGGGTGGGGCGTTAGACCAAGACTTCCAGTTTTGATGTACTTTGTTACATTCACCTGAATGTCAGCACAATATGTGAGGTTTCCAAGACCAGACAAAATCCACCAAGTTCAGTTATTAAAACGATTCTTGGCTTGCCATTTGCTCCTGGTTTATTCAGATACGTTCTGTTGGATGACCTACAATTAGTATCTGAGCATCCACAGGCATGTACAATTTTGTTTTGATCCTGGTTAATGTGAAGGTACATTTATTGGATATAGTTTCATAGCGTTCACTGTGAGACACAAGGTGCTGCAATAGACTGTCAATTGTGAACGTTTTCACCCAGTGTCTGGTCCAGGGGGCAGATGTATGGAATCTGGAGGTCATGCCAGATGTCATCACCATAAGTAACTTGTGCAGTGTGATTCTGACATTCCATGTCCATACATCTGCTCCCTGGGCCAAGCTCTGACTGATGATGAATTTATAAGGCATGGTTCCTGGTCAGTCATTGGTATCTAATTCAGACAGCATTTGTACCTACACTGAGAGCAGTGATAGGCTTTTGGTTAGTTTCCTCCTGCTCAAGGCGGATCCCAAATGAATCTCTGTCAGAGAATGTTTGAATAACTGCCTTGACCCGGGTTGGAAACTGTCTGGTCAGATTCAGGAGCAGGCCAGTGTCTCACTCAGTGCCACAAGCAGCTGTGAGGTCCAGTAACACTGTACCCGAATTCAGGCCTTCTGGAATCCACTTTTAATGTTGGTCATGATGCAAAGTCATGGGTTTACTGATCTGAACAATGATCAGGAATTTGCCATGTTTGTTAATTGGGCAATAATAAGGTTTGAGCTACAATTATTCAACTGAACAATAACTGCATCATCTCTGAAAACAATTAAGTTGATTCTATATTGATGGAATTAAAATATAAACACGAAAAACCTTTTATTATACAAAAGTAAGGAATCACATTTTGTTTTGTATCGAAAACGAACGTGTCTGGCTATTTTAGTGATCACAATTACACATTGAATCTCAGTATTCAAATACATACATTGTCGCTCTATCAGTTACAAAGTGGCTGACCTCTAACTGATTACATATTCAGATTGAACAAATGATTGAAATATCAAATAGACTTACAACTCTTACACATTTAAATATAATCAATCGATTTAATTTCTCACCTGAAATATGTGAGCTTCAGCTATTTGCCAACAATTCTATTAGTTTTAAAATAACGATGGAAAAGGATAGACTAGATGTAAATGTTAATGTTCTAAATTGGAGAAATGCCAATTTTTATGGTATTAGGCAATAACTGTCAAAAGCTGATGGCAGCAGATGTTCGCAGGGAAAGGGATGGCTGGAAAATGGAAAGCCTTCAGAAATGAGATAACGAGAGTTCAGAGACAATATATTCCTGTTGGGATGAAAGGAAAGGCTGGTAGGTATAGAGAATGATTAATGACTAATGAAATTGTGGATCTGGTTAAGAAAAAAGAGGAAGCATATGACAGGTACAGGCAGGATAGGTCGAGTGAATCCTTAGAAGAGTATAAAGGCAGGAGGAGTATACTAGAGAGGGAAGTCAGGAAATCAAAAAGGGGACTTCAGATAGTTTTGACAAATAGATTTAGGGAGAATCCAAAAGGACTTTACAAATACATTGAGGACAAAAGGGTAAATAGGGAGAGAATAGAGCTCTCAAAGTTCAGCAAGACAGCCTTTGTGTGGAGCTGCAGGAAGAAAGGGAGATACTAAATGAGTATTTTGTATCAGTGTTTACTCAGGAGAAGGACATGGACAATGTAGATAGACAGAGAAATAGATGGTGACATCTTAAAAAATGTTCATATTACAGAGGAGGAAGTGCTGATTTCTTGAAATGAATAAAAGTGGATAGATCCCCAGGACCCGATCGATCAGGTATAGCCTAGAGCTCTGTGGGAAGCTAGAGAACTGATTGCTGGGCCTCTTGCTGAGATACTTGCACCATTGATTGCCACAAGTGAGATGCCAGAAGACTGGAGGTTGGCGAACGTGGTGCCACTGTTTAAGAAAAGTGGTAAGGACAAGCCAGGGAACTATAGACCAGTGAGACTGACGTCAGTGGAGGGCATGTTGTTGCAGGGAATCCTGAGGGACAGGATGAACATGTATTTGGAAAGGCAAAGACTGATTAGGGATAGTCAACATGGCTTTGTGTGTGAAAAATGATGTCTCACTAACTTGATTGAATTTTTTGCAGAAGTAACAAAGAGGATTGATGAAAGCAGAGCGGTGGACGTGACCTATATGGACTTCAGTAAGGCATTCGATAAGGTTCCCCAAGGGAGACTGTTTAGCAAGGTTAGATCTCATTGGAGTACAGGGAGAACTAGCCAGTCTAGCTAAAAGTAGAAGACAGAGGCTGGTGGTGGAGTGTTGTTTTTCAGATTGGAGGCATGTGACTAGTGGAGTGTCACAAGGATCAGTGCTGGGTCCACTACTTTTT
>NC_057716.1:111078711-111079366 GCF_004010195.1 Chiloscyllium plagiosum
GTCCAATAATCAAGCTTATCAGATTTAAAGGAACTCCCATATGGCCAATTTCCTTGTGGACATGTGTAAAGGTCTCCTGTGAAGTGGGTAAAGTTACCACCATCCCCTGTCTCTTTCAGCACAGTGTCTGCCAGTGAAACTGGTATAACAAGAGAATCTCCTATCTTTACTTTGATTTTCACGTATTAACAGGGCGGCGTGGTTAGCACTGCTACCTCACAGCGCCAGGGTCCCAGGTTCGATTTCAGCCTTGGGCGACTGTCTGTCTGCAGTTTGCACATTCTCTCCATGTCTGCCTGGGACTCCTCCGTGTGCTCCGGTTTCCTCGCACAATCACAAAGATGTGCAAGTCAGGTGAAATGGCCGTGCTAAATTGCCCATAGTGTCAGGTGCATTGGCGGGAGGGAAATGGGTCTGCATGGCTTACTCTTCCGAGGGTCGGTGTGGACTGGTTGGGTCGACGGGCCTGTTTCTACACTATAGGGAATCTAAACTTACATGCCTCCTCAATATCGTCTTGTACAACATCGATCCTGGGCCGTTCTCACCACATGGTTGGGGTTGCCCAGCTATCACATCCCAGCAGTGGGTGGAATTCCCTGCCGCCATGGCGTACTGGAAGTCCTGCGCTGACTGCTAAGCATTGCACTTCAGT
>NC_057716.1:111079851-111082185 GCF_004010195.1 Chiloscyllium plagiosum
GGGTCGAGGAAGCTTATTGGTAGTTTGTCTTGGGAAGTGTATTCCCTGGTTTGTGAATAACTGTGATCATGTATGGTTTCCCTTGTCAGCCTGTTTGGTCAATGCTGAGGCATTTTGGGTGTTCCTTGTATGGCTTGGACAGGCTTGATTTTCTGTGTCCTTATTGACCATGCTGTGTGTAGGCAGGTTTGCATGTCATTTCCCATTCTGTTGAAAAATAAACTTTCTGATCTGCAAAGGTTGTAAATTCAAAATCTTAATTCAATATCAACCTGTTCACATGGGGACAAGCCACTCAGCTGTTCCATGACGGGAAGGTATTCACTCGGGGATCAATCCTAATGGCACCCAAACAACTTCAACAAAGGGAGAGAAGATTTGTCTTCTCTGTTTGGTAAGCGATTATCTTCACAACACCGCCTAATGTCATCCAATCGACATGAAACTGGAGAGACACCATTCGTCTGTTCTGTGCATGAGAAGGAATTTATTAAATCAGCAAAGGTTCAAATAAACATGAATGGGCACACTGTAGAGATGCCTGCACTGAGTGTGGAAAGAGATTCACCTGGTCATCTCTATTCAGTGAGCACGAGTATATTCACACCAGCGAGAAATATTTACTTGCTCCTTGCCTGGGAAGTGATTAATTCGGGTCTCCAATCTCAGCAGATATGGAGTTGTTCCCACAAATGAGAGAAAACTTTAATGTTCTGACTTTGAAAATATCTTAAGGAGTAGCAATGATGTGACGGAACATCCGAAAACACATGAGAATCCCTACAGTGCAGCAACAGGCCCTTCGACCCAACAAGTCCACACATACCCTCCAAAAAACACTCAAATCCATTACCCTCCCTTATATTTACCCCAACTATTAACCTACGGTATTGGTAATAGATCATTGCCAACTTACCTAACCGGCGCACCATTTTGTCTTGTGGGATGAAATTTGAGGACTTGGAGGAAACTCACGCAGACACGTGAAGAACGTGCAAACGCCACACACACAGGCCTCCGAGGCTGGAATCGAAGCCAGCCCCTCATGCTCTGAGGCAGCAGTGCTAAACACTGAGCCACCGTGCGTGGAGAGGCAGTTAATTTGCACTGTGGGTTGCAAGGGATTCAATTACTCATTCGCACGTGTGACAGCCCAGTCAGGTGGAATCTGTTTCGCTCAGTTGGCTGCTTTGTTGGCTTATAAAGCAGTGTGATGCTCGCAGCGTGGTTCGAATTCCTATCAATGGTTTGAGGTTAATTTAAAAGTTGTCCTTTTCGAAATTTTCTCAGACCTGGTTCAATCACCACCAGCCCCTTCTTTCTCAAATGAAGGCAGTACCCTCTACGGTCTGGAAAGACGGTAATAGTGCAAACAATCCAGTGAGGTCGCATGTGAATGCGATATGGAGTTATTGCATCGAGAATTGAACTGTGTTCATTCTGTCAGCCGGGGTTTACTTCATTGGATGTGTTTAATCTCTTCAATTGATCTGGTGTTTAATTGTTCAGTATTCAATCACATCAAATTCAAAGATTCTTTTCCCCGGATTTCTGGACAATTAGAGGAGACTGGTAGATATCCATTGACTGCCCTGTTCTTGATCCTCTTCTTCATTGTTAGGTGTGGATTTGAACTAAAAAATATTTCGATGCATTCGACATTTCTGAATGCTCTTCACATCGAAATGAAGACCTCGTGAAGTGTGTTCACTTATATCAGAGAAACAACAATCCTACTGTGAGAGCATAAGATTGTGTTCTTATCAGCGTAAACATGTTTATGGGACCTCAATTACTGGAAACTTATAAAGCATTTCCCACACTACGTCATTAAAACAAATATTGTCACAGTGAACCCGTTGGTGTATCAGGAGGATGGATGGCTTAAGTGCATCCTTTCCCCAATTCAGAACATATGAATGGCATCTCGCCAATATGAATTCACTCGTCTTTCAGTAAGTTTGAGAAACGTCAGAGCAGGTGAATGGTCTCTTTCTAGTTGAACTCTCTTGTATTTCAGCAGATTTCCGGAATCAATTAATTACTTCAAATCGCAGCGGACGAATGGTCTCATACGAATGGTATGAACTCGCTGGTGTGTCAGCAGACTGAATGACTGACTGAATGCTTTCCCATTCTTAGAACAGGCGAACGGCCTCTGTCCACTGGGTTCGCAGATGTAAAGTGAGATCAAGTGACGGCCTGAACACACTCTCTCTGTGAGAACACTTGAATGGTTTCTCATCAACGTGAACACATTGATGGTACAGCTGTTCGTGAGAATGTTTGAAGCCTTTTCCATACCCTGGACAATTAAATGGTTTCTTCTCCGTG
>NC_057716.1:111082607-111085985 GCF_004010195.1 Chiloscyllium plagiosum
AGATGGAAGTAGTTGTGAGTTTGTAATGTACTGTTTAAGGACCCTTGGTGAATATCTGCAGTGCATCTTATGGATCGTGCAGACTGCATGTCTGAGTGTTTGGTTGTGGTGGGAATGGATGTTGGTCGATGTTTTATTAGTTGTGTGTTGCTGTTCAATTCAGCTGCTCTGTTCTGGACGGTGTTGAGCTTTTCAGTATTGTTGCAACTGCACTAAGGAATCCTTAAGAAGGTTGTGATTTAAATGTCTCTTGCAACTCAGATGCAGACTAATCTGCTGTGCTTCTCCTGTGCATTGTTTCTTTATCACTGCAATCATCCAGGCGAACAGGAACTATCCCATCATGTCTCATTCTGTAAAGGAGTAAACAGTTGGTCGGGAAAGAACAAAAGAAAGAGAAGAACATTTGGTCAATGAGGTGAATAACGTTCTCGCTCGGAGAGTGAACAGCTGTTAGTGGAGACTGCCGGTGACAAATCATAGATGGCGTGTCGTCGCAGGCTATGTGTCAGACAGGCTGTCAGGAGTCACGAAAATCTCTGACTATGACCTGCTCTTGTGGCTACAATGCTTTTGGCTGCTAAAGTTAGCTTCTCAAAGACATTGTGACTTTCACTGAACCAAAGAAGGACGTTGGACCCACCTTTCAAATGTCCATCATGAAGCAACGTTCCATTCTCATCCCATGTTTTTCAGAACATAGTCTGGAACCTTCAGCGCTATGGTACTCCTAGTCATCAACGAAATATTTTCCTAATTCCACCACCTCCAGCGAAATACTATTACCAAACATATATTCCCCTCCCCGCCCTTGTCCACCTTCCCCAGGAACCATTCCCTCCGCGGGACCGTGGTGCACTGTGCCTTCACTCTCAACATCTTCCCATGGAGGTTTCCCTAAAACGGCGGAATATTTGACACATACATCCATAGAACATGAGAACGAGGAGCAAGACTATGCCATACGGGGCTTAGAGACAGCTTCGCCATTCAATAAGATCATGCCTGATCTTTCCATGGATATGCATCCACTTTACCAACCTCTGAAGGTAATCATTACTTCCTTTATTGTTCAAACAAAAATCAGTTCTCGCTTAAAAAAAACATTTACTGATGTATCATCAACTACTTCGTTGGACAAGCAGTTCCATAGAGTACTGCTCTGGTTGAAGGAATTCCTTCTCAATTCAGTCCTCACTCGGGTCGTCCTAATCTTGAGGCTGTGCCCTCTTGTCCTAGTTTCATCCGCCAATGGAAGTATGCTCTCTACTTATATCTCACACATGCTCTTCATAATTTTATATGTTCCCATAAGATCCGGCCTCATTCTTCTGAATTTTCGATACAATCCTATTCCACATAGTCTCTTGTCATCAGCGAACACCTTCAAATCCGGACTTGCATCCCCAGAATATTGCCCATTAACCCAATATTTCAATGTTCCTCTGCAAATTTTCACTGTCCTTCGCACACTTTGCTCAGCTACTCACCTTTGTGTCAACCGCCGACCTTGACACGATGCGCAAGGCTCCAAAATCCAAATCATCCATATAAGTTGTAAGTAATTGCGGTCCCAGTACCAATCCCTGAGGCACACAGTTGACGGTCAATCGAATAGCACTGATTCATCTCCGCTCTGCGCTTCCTGTTGGACAAATAATCCTGAATCCATGCTCATACTTTACCCTTAACAGCATGCATCCGTTTGCTGTCAGCCCTTGAACGGCACCCTGTCGAGGGCATTTTGAAAATCTAGGTACACCAATTCACTGAGTCCCGTTATACACCATGCTCATAATGCCATCATAGAACTCGAAAAGATTTTTCAGGCGTAACATGCCCTTCATTAACCCATGCTGAGTCTGTCAAATTTATGTCGAGATGCCCTGCTATTTCTTCCTCGATATTAGACTCAAGAAATTTCTGCACTACAGAGGATAAACAAAGATCTATAATGTTGGGGAATGGGTCTGGGTGGGTTGCGCTTCTGCGGTCGGTGTGGACTTGTTGGGCCGAAGGGCCTGTTTCGACACTGTAAGTAATCTGATCTAATTCCTCATATTCTGTCTGCCTCCCTTTTTAAACAGTGATGTCATATTTGTGTTTTTCAATCAGCTGGGACTGCCCCAGAGACCAACGTATTTTGGAAAAATACCATCAGCAAACTTCTTTTTAACACACCATCGTGTTTAACACCCTGCGATGTTAATTAGCTCCAACGATCCAACACTAGCTCTTTTGTTATAATGACTGTTCCCAACAGTCGTCACCAACCGTCATCACATTGTCAATTACTGGCATGCTATTAATATCCTCCACTGTGAAGACCAACGCAAATGCCTGTTCAATGTCACGGCTATTTCCGCATATCCCATAAGTAAATGCCCCTTCTTGTCCACGAAAGTGTCAACGTTTACTTTTGCCACTCTTTTTCATTTTATATTTTAATAGAAACTTCTGCTATCGATTTTTATATTCTGTGCTAATTTTAATGCCATGCTTTTCTCACATTTTCTCTGCATTAAATTCCATTTGCCAACTCTCAGCCCAGCTCTGCAGCATAACTGTGTCCCTATGTTACCTACAATATCTTTCAGCATTATGCACAACTGTACCGAACTTAGTGCCGCCCGCAAATTTACTAATCCATCCTTCGACGCCCCCATCCAGGTCGTGGAGAAAAAAGGACAAAAAGCTGTGAACCCAAAACAGATCGTTGCAGTACACCAAAAGCAGCTGAATTCCAGGATGACCTTTTCCCATCAAATAACACCCTCTGTCTTCTTTCAGCTGGATAATTTCTGGTCCAAAGCACGAAATCCTCCTCAAGCCCATACCTCAGTATTTTATGCAGTCATCTACCATGGCGAAATTTATCAAACGGCTAATTGAAATCCAAACGTGCATGACATGAACGGCATTATCCTCATCGATCTGTTTAGTCACCTGGCGAGTTTTAACAAGATTTGTAGCTCAGGTTTAGCTTCCACATGAAGATTTGCTCGCTGAGCTGGAAGGCTCACTTCCATACATTTCTTTACCCTCCTGGGTAACATCTTCAGTGGGCCTTCGGGCGACGTACTGTTCAGGATTTATGCTTTCTATTAACATGTTTGGGGTTCTTTGGGTTGGTCATGTAATTTCCTGTAGTGATATCATTTCCTGTTCTTTTTCTCAGGGGGTTGTAGATGGGGTCCACCTCGATGTGCTTTTTGATAGATTTCCGTTTGGAATGCTATGCTTCTCGGAATTCCTGTGTCTGTCTCTGTTTCACATGTGCCCGGATGGATGTGTTGTCCAAGTCAAAGTGGTGCCTTTCCTTATCTGTATGTAAGGATACCAGTGAGAGAGGGTCACGTCGTTTTGTGGCTAGTTGAT
>NC_057716.1:111088345-111089402 GCF_004010195.1 Chiloscyllium plagiosum
CTTCACACAATCCAGTCTAATAGATTCACTGCTCATATTGTGGTCGCCACTACCTTGGGAAATGAAGTCTGGATTGAATGACCGTTTTGCAGAATACAAAGTTCTACCGCCAAAAATGTCCCTGAGCTTCCAGTTGACTGCTCCTTTAGCACAGAACCATGTTTCCTCGCCAAGGTCTCTATCTCAGGCTTACTGCAGTGTTCCACCATAGCTCGGCGCATGCTGAAAAAGCAACAGACCATTTTCTGCTTGAGCACCCAGCGATCATCCATACCAATTTCAATCATTTTAGAGGCCTGAAGTCTCCCATATCCTGGCCCCCGACACACCCACCAGGCCTAGTTATAGCATAGCAACCATTACACAATACCTATGGTTAGTCATAAACAGTATCCGTGAACAGTTGTTAATGCTCCAAACAAATCATTATCAATTCCTATGTCCAACTGTTAGTCTCTCTCTTTCGCTCTATCCCGACATCTCATTCACTTCTAATTACTGCGCCCCCACATATCTTCTGCATATAGACCAAACTTTTCCTGGAAATAATCAATGCTAAGGACGGCATCACTGGACCGAAAATGTTAACTCCCATTTCTCTTTCCAGCATCTTTTGGTCTTGCCCCTGAGGAAGCTTGATACTGTGCTTGTGTAATGACCCCCTGCACATAAGACACAACTGTGTTAATCCTGAAAAGTTCTCTTGTTGATGAATCCCATTACAATGTGAGGCATTGGCATCGACTTCGTAGGTCAATAATTAAAGAAATCATGTGCTTGAATTTGTGCCGCAGATCTGTTCTGAATATGGAAAACAACAGAGAGGTAAATCTCGGTCATGTCAGATGGGAACAGATAGGAATCTCCAAAAGAGGTGGAATTAAGTGAATGCTTTTCAGTTAGAGAAAATTCACACCATTTCTCACTGTAATAGACTGTGGCTATCAAAACAAAATATTTTATCAACACAAAGTCTTAATACAGCATTTTCGAGTTAAAATATCTGAATGTTCTCCTTCCAGTGTGACAGTAGAGTTGTGTCAGCAAATGGGATAAC
>NC_057716.1:111090308-111094705 GCF_004010195.1 Chiloscyllium plagiosum
TCCTGAAGAAGGGCTAATGCCCGAAATTCTTCATTCCTGAAGAAGGGCTAATGCCCGAAACGTCGATTCTCCTGTTCCCTAGATGCTGCCTGACCTGCTGCACTTTTCCAGCAACACATTTCCATCTCTGATCTCCAGCATCTGCAGACCTCACTTTCTCCTCATAAAATCTTGAGGGGCATGGATAGGCAACTGGACTAAATCGTTTGCGCAGGATGGTGAAGTTCAGAACTGGAGGGCACAGGTTTATGGTGACAGGCACTGAGACACACTAAATAAGGTATAGAGAGTGAGAGAATGATGGTTGATTTCCAAGAGGCATTGCTTCAGCTCAGTCTTCGGTTTTAAAAATAAGCATTTTTTTCGTTTTAGTAGTTAAGTCGTGAATGGAACGTTAGGGGTACTAAAATTTAGTGATGTACCAATGAATAAGTGAGTGGGTACAATATTGTCCAATGCACAATGAAATGGAGAATGCCATATTTATAAGGAACAATCGATAACGATCTTTTAAATAAAATGTGACGTTGCAGGACTCTGAAATACTCACCGAACTGGCTGTGCTGGGTTTCTGAGTCACATTGACTTTTCTGCAGGAGCATCAAATGATTCGGAAGGCAAAATGATATTTTTCATCTGTTCAGCAGTGGCGAAGCAAATATATATTCCTCCATTCCTATCAGCACTTGACAAGGTGAGCATGCATTGCCTGATTGAAACATTCCAGTCCATGAAACTCTTTTTTTCTATTGATAAACAGGATGTAGCAGTTATTTAACTGCAGCTTTCCCTTTTCCTTTACCACTTTTAATATCCAAACATTCAGTTGAACTGACAGGATGCTGAATTCTACAACAATTATTTCTTTTATCTCAGATATTCAGCCTCTGCATTTTTCTTTTCTTTAGCGATCTGAATGACCTGATATTTATGGGGAAATGAATGTTGCAGTTTGTCTCGCATGCGATAGAAGAATCAACTGAGTGGTGACAGCTGCATTTTAATTTTCCTGTGCAGTTGAAATGAGGTGGTGTCGAGTTAAAAGGGTGGATCCGGAAAAGTACATCTGGTAAGGCAGCATCTTTGGAGTAGGAAAGTCGATGTTTCGAGCATACATTCTTCGTCAGGAATGTTCGAAACATTGACAGTCCTGGTCCTCAGATGTTGCCGAACCGCTGTGCTATCTCGTGCCATCCTTCCTGACTCTAATCTCTCGCATCTGCAATCCTCGCCTTCTACTCAGTCGGGGTAGTGTTCGATGCTGTTCCTGAGATGTAAGAACATGTTCATAATGACAGTTTGGATATGCAGTTGGAAGCTCATCACTGATGAAATTCATTCTCCCCCTCCCAATCTGACAAGCACATGCAGGTCCCGCGCCTCCTTCATTGACATTCCCTGAACACCTGACGCCTGAAAGAAGAAGGCCTCATCTTTCCCTTGGGACCTTGATGCCACATGGGATCACCAGTTTCCTCATTCGCCCTTCCCTCACATTATTCTAGTTTCATGATTCCAACTCAGCATTGCCCTCATGACCTGCACATCACCTTTCCAACCTTCCCGCTCCACCTCCTGTCATAACTAGTAACTTATTCTCCACCTTTATCTACTCCTCGCATTCACAGCTATCACGGTCCCAAACCCCCGAACCTCCCATTTATCTATCAGTCCCCACGGCCACAAACCTCATTCCCGATGAAGGGTTTATGTCCGAATCATCAACTCTCCCACTCCTCGCATGCTGCCTGACCTACTGTGTTTTCTATCACCACACTGTCAGCTCTGAGTTCTCGCATCTGCAGTTCTCACTTTCTCCACGGGGCAGTATTGTGTAAAAGTCACATTAGTGGAAAAATGCAGTTGCTGTGGCTTTCTAAGTTGTCAATTTCATTTGCTCAATCGGCTCTTGCTGGAGTACTGTGTGTCTTTCTGCAATTATCATTATAGCAGGGATGTAATAGCATTGGAAACAGTGCAGAACAGATTTACCAGGATATTGTCTGTTCGAAGAGTTTCACTTATGAAGATAATTTGGACGGACTGGGCTCTCACAAAGATGTTCTCTTTTTTAAAAAGAGACGGAGCTGTACTTTTTCTCAAGGATAATGTCTCTTGATATCTTTTTTATCAAAGGCATTTTAAAACAGTTCGGGCTCCGAATCGGATGAAGTGTTACAGAGATGAAAGTGTTCACTGTGAGGCCTTTCGTTTCTCTGTAAACAGCTGAGGCTTAAGGCCAAAGATTTAATGTTTTAGAAATGGAAAAAGAGTGGTCATTCTGGAAAGTTGAATTCCGGTTTTTAGATCCTGCAGCAGTGGTGCACTAACTAATAACCTCTCTCCTTCTGCCCTTCTAATTTTTAACTGTAAGCTTCTATTTCATTTTTACTGTTTTTAAGGTACTTTTTTGAAAGGATTGTTGTGTATTTTCAGAACAGCATAAGTAAGTCTACTTTGGATAGACTAAGTATCTGTGTATTCTATATTCTGTTGTTTGTTTTTCAATCCGTCATTTTATGAATAATTTTTGTAACTAGCTTACTCGGGTAATTTTCACTGTACGCTTTACGAAAAAAATATAACGTTACGGTCAGGGTTGTCTGCTTAATAACGTTTTGAATGGTTTAGCCTCGCCCATAATAAATTGGGAGGTAGTTGATGGATTAACAGAGCAACTGATAGGTGCTTGCGTCTTTGTTTCGGGTGTTGATTTGGATTAGGGTAGTCAATGCTTGGGAAGGCAATGTCTCATTTAGGGACAAAGAGTTGTCTTGCTATGGACGATGTAAAGTTGGTAGTTTTACAAAAAATAATTCAGGCCGGGCTTCTGGAATTAGCAGACATACTGGGGTTGTATTTGCCTCTTTCTGTGAGGAAAGGATAAATCATTCCCGCAATAGCTCAGCATTTAACTAAGCTGGAAAATCCATAAGAATCTGTAGAGATGGTTAAAATTTATTTGAAAATGAAGCAGCTTGAGTTAGACTCGAGAGATAAGGAAAGGAAACCAGATTTGAAGCAGTTTGCGATACGATTTGAAGTAGAAAGAGGGAAGAAGAGAGAGCAGCAGAGCAGAGAGAAAGGAAGACATGGTTTGAACTTCAGAAATTGGCAATAATTAAAGGAATTCACCTAATAAGGCCGGAGATAAAGGCTGAATATAAGCTTAATCTGGAAGAGCATATTGTTAAAACGACAAGGTTAGCAGCTGAAATGGTTGATTGTTACGAAGTGGTTCATAAAACAAGGATGGGCTTCCAGAATCATTTTAAGTCTGAGGGAGAGAAATTGGGGCAAAGAGAAATCCTCACGTGGAAAGGGAAAGTTAAATCTCTGTGAAAATCATTAAGATAACTTATCACAGGGTAAATAAGAAACTCTTGAAGGGAACAAGATCTGAGGTTTTCATTGCAATAAAGTAGGCCACATCAAATCAGTGTTGGAGAACTAGGGAAAACACTGGAAAGTCAGATGCAGGGAAACGAAACAAGTCTGGATGTTTTGTTGCCATGGCAATAGAAAGCACAGTGGAGGGTGGAAAGCTGCATCAGAGTGCACAAGCCGATCAGAGGTTGGCAAGGGGGAAGTGCCACATCTGCTTTAATAATATACCTGCAAAGTTAAAGTTCATTTACCTTGGCCAGGGGTTGCAGATAGACAGGCAACAATATTGAGGGACACAGGATCGTGCCTGTCTGTGATTCAGAAGGAGGGAGAAATATGTACTCCCGAAGAACTATGTATACGGGAATTCATGGTGGGACGAAAAATTGCTGAGTTATGTACAGTGAGGCGAGAGTGGGCAGAAAGAATGGGGAAATTCTGGTGGGCGGTCTGGACAAACTCTCAGCTCCAAGAATGCAATTTGTGCTTGCAAATGATATAGCTCAATCACCGGTAAGCGTGCTGCCTACTCCAGATGAAAAGCCAGTCGAGATGCAGGCAAGTGCAGCAATGCAGGACGTTTATCAAGGAATTTTCCCAGATTGTGCCTTAACGCGATCACAGAGTCGCAAGCTGAAGCAGGACAAATCAAAAGGCACAGATATGGAAGCTGAAATATGATTACAAATTTTTTTGTCAGATAAGTGGGACACAGCAGGGGACAAGCGTTAATAATGCAAGTATATTCAGCTCTACTATGCTACTGAGTTACAGCAGAAAGATGAATAATTAAAGCAGTTGGATCAGAAGACATGTACTTGGAAGGAGAGTGAATGCATCCCCGTGTGATATTACTTAGCAAATGATATGTTAAGGAGGAAGTGGAGAGCAACACATACTCAAGCAAGTGAGAAATGGGCAGAATTTATTTTTCCAGTAGGGTACAGAAAAGTGGTGCTGCGAGTGCTGCATGTGCCACAAATTGGAGGGTACGTAGGCGTGATGAAAAC
>NC_057716.1:111096486-111099659 GCF_004010195.1 Chiloscyllium plagiosum
ATTTCAGAGGTTAACTGACAGGTTAATTGGCGGATATGCAACTGTGTGGTGTATATTGTGCCTCGTGACTAAGAGTCTCTCATGGATTGAATATTTACAGCATTTATAGGGCTTGTTTGATCGAATTCGGAAGTCAAACTGGTATGTAAACCTAACTGAAAGTGAATCTGCCAAAGCCAAAGTCACCTTCCTGGGATATGTCATTGGAGGCGGGCAAATAGCCCCACGGGATGCGAAATCGTAAGTTACAGGGGACTTTTACACATTGTTGACGAAAAGAGCAGTACTACGGTTCCCGGATAGAGTGGCTTTTACTGAAAGTTTGTGCTGAATGATACCAATGGGACTGTTCCACTCACCGAATTGTTAAAAACAGACAATAAATTTCAGTGAACACAAGACTTTCAAAATGTATTTGACAGCCTAAATACTTTGTAAATCATTGCCAAAGTGTCAGCAACATCTAATTACACGAAGGCTTTCCAGGTGCCTATCTATGCCAGTGATGTGCGTGTCTCTCTTCTTCTGCCCCTCTAATTTCGATCTGTAAACCTGTTTCATTTTTCCTCTGTGTTTATGGGGTTTAATTATCAGGACTGTTGTGTATTTTTGGAAAAGCATAATTAAATCTATTTTGGATAGCTGAGTTCTGTGGGTATTCTATATTCTGTTCACTGTGTTTCATCGCTTAATATTGTGAATAATTATCTCTCTGTTTTAAAAACTGGAAGTCAACCTAGCTAAAGTATTCCGAATAAATTTTACTATATATTCACCAAAACAAATAACGAAGTTACGCTCTGGATTGCCTGCATAAGAATGTTTTGAGTGGTGTGGCCTAGGCAAAACGGAGGTTGTTTTTCTCAGAGCAGAGCTGATTGTGAGGAGACATGATCGACGTGTCCGAAATAATGAGGAGCATGGAATGACAGATTGAAGGACACATTAGCTCTTGATCGATCACCAGGGTTTGTAGACTGGTAGGAAAACTTTATCAGTCAGCGGTGTTAGAGTCTGGAACTGACTCTCTATAAAGATCATTTGGACAGTTAACCCTTCATTCTTCACTGATTCCACTGGCCAAAGAGTTTCGAAAAGTTCTCAAAGCCGAGCATTCCCACGACCAACAGTTATTCGATCGGTGGCTTTATGAAATGGAATTGTGCACATGAGTAACACGAGTGACTATTCGGCTTCCCTCCAGTGATGACGCTAGAATATTGACTCTCATATTCTCGGGGACACTAAATGAAGGCATTCTCGGTCCTGCAGATAAGGAACTAATACCTTATTTTGGCTTCGGAAAAATCAGTTTTTATGCTTATTATAAATCTGCGCTATTCCCAAGCCAGGTAGGATTCGAAGCTATAATCTCCTGACCCGTAGTCAGTCGCGTCATCCATTGCGCCACTGGCCCAATGCATGTGGGTGACTTTAAGAGCCATGATGTTAACACGGACACGGCTAATAGCAGTCATGTTCACCAGTTGAACAAGCGATAAAGATAATCATTGTCACTGCTTCAGTCCAATCTTCTTCACCTTTCAAAGCAGTGAATTTTCCAAAAAAAACACATACGTCCTCATGAAGCTTCCATTCACACTCTGTCTGCTCAGTCATTTACTGTTGATCTGATGAATTTCGAATCTACTTCTTCAGCATAACTGACGTGAACGTGAGCCTAATCACCACATTGTATATACCAGTTAACTTTCAGAGATTGCGATTACAGTAACGACCTTTGCGAGTATGCAGTAAAGTGAATACTGTGAACCGAGCAAAAAATTCCCTTCATGGAAATTAATCCAGTGCAAAGTCAAAAATATAAGGATGGGCGGATGACGTAAAAAATCCTCTGCTTATCTTTGCACAGATGTTTCTCCAAGAATTGACTCTTTGAAGAATTCTTCTTTGTACTTTAGACTTTCCCAGTTGCAGATATTCCCTCAATCCACAAACAAGTATCCTGCTGAAAACTACTTCACTAAAGATTAAAATAGGTGACTATCTTTTCGCCCAGCTGTTGTCCCAATGTTCCCTGTTCCATGTCAATACAAGTTCTTGCAGGTGAAATTGGAGCTCCCAGCCTGATGTCCCACTGCTTCTTGATAAGTGGGAATTGAAGCCGCTCACGTTAAGGCGAGAGCTTTTAGCCTCGATACTTCACGTGTCTTTGTATCATCAGATGATGGCATTCCGCTGACCAATTGCATTTTCGCAGCCACATGCTCGCGCTCAATGCCATCACCATTTACAATTCGTATTGGGTGCAGTGCGACTCAAATTCTCTGATTCCACGCCCTTGAACTGGGATTATATGATATGCCATTATATGATCACATCAATGAGTGAGGAAATTGGTGAAGTAACCGATGTTAAAATACAGTGTTATTGAGAAGTACATTTCAGCAATATCCCATGACCCTTTGAAGTTTTGTAGATATCTCGCAAACGTGATCTCCTCCAACCTCAGTGTTGCAATCTCTACAGTCTCTCGGGACAAAGAAGCTAAAGATTCAACCGAATCTGAGTTCCCACATCTAAGTCACTGTTTGACAAGTATTCCTTTGTGCGAGTGGTTCTTTTCCTGGCATAACCTCTGCCACGATCCTTATTGCATTTTGCATCGTGCTTTTGCATGTGGCGCCAGGATCATAAAATGGTTCTTCCTTGGCATTGTCAACACAGCAAGTCCTGCTCGAATCACTGTGACACCAATCGGCATTTTTCCCGTTTTACTCCATGTAATATGTGCTTAGCTAACGCTGGGAAAATCAATCTTTTTTTTTTACATAAACATACTCTTTGTGGTGATAAGTTTCCTTCTTCAAACACCCGCTGTCTCACATCTTTGCGTTTAACATATCATAAACACCCTTTATCGGAGAAATCTCTCCCTCCCACAATAACTAACTCATCTAAACGTCCACCCTCCCATTTCACTGAGGTATTGCACTATATAATACTCACATTTACACTGTTCATTCTGTACTGCTGCGGTCACTGTTTTGGGTGAAAATGCTCAATCCCATGTTCGGCATCTTCAAGCAATTCAATCCATTTAGATGCAGCGTTTCTATAATTAATCCTCGTGGAGCAGCTTTTACTGACACGGACAAGAGATTGCTGGAGCATCGGGATCAGGATAAGTGCACAGCGCAGGATTGAGCAAA
>NC_057716.1:111100159-111101605 GCF_004010195.1 Chiloscyllium plagiosum
AATACGTTCTGCCCACTGCAAACTCGCTGGTGTACTGAGAGTTGAGATGATCGCGCGAATCGAGTCCCACGGTGAAAACAATTGAAGTGTCTCGCAACTTGTGAAAATGTCGATGGAACATCAGTCCTGCAGAGACTGGAGAGCACATCCCACACAGCGGCTATTTGATAGTCTCTCCACAATGTGAAGACATTCATGATTAAACGATCCGAAGGAACTTGTATAGTGATTACCACAATCTCAGCATTTGAAGGGTCTCTTCTTTGTGAATACGTTGATGCCGTCAGTCCCCAGAAACATTTGCAACACTAGTCACGGTCTGAGCGTTGAAAAGACCAGTTAGTAATGTTGATGGGACTTCATGTCGACTGGACATTTGCAGCACGTCCCACAGTTGTGGAATTGAAGATGTCTGTCCTCTGGGTGAGCACGTGGATCGGACGCCAGGCCCCCAGAAGTTCTAAAGGACTTTCATTCGTGTGAGCACATTTCCCATGCATCAACTACACAGAGGTATGATAATATTTTCGAAAGTCTGGACAGATGAAAAGTTTCTCATGGGTATGAGCATGGTGCTGGATAATCCAATCACAGGATGTGTTATCGCATTTTCCGCAATCCAGACATTGAACTCATTTCTCGTCATTGTGATCGAGCAGGTGTCGCAGTGGGTCAGAGAAGGAGTGTATCGCTTCCCACACATTGAGCTTGTTCCTGGTGTCATTGCTTTCATGGGGTTTCAGCTCAGATGAAGAAATGAATCATCACTTGTCTACAGTCTCACTTAAATATGACTACAATTGTAGTTTGTGAGCTCTGGTGGGTGCAGGAGCCTTGTCCACACACACAACAAGTGAACGATTCTCTCCCACCGTAACCGGAGCCTTTTCCTTCCATGTTCAAACTCTGATCAAGTTCTATTTCGGATAAAATGCGCGACTTCATCTTTCATGGTGGAGTGATTGTTTATTAAAACTTCCCGTTCTAATATGCTGTGAAATTGATGTTATATATATTTTTTAAATCAAGAGAATGAGAAAGAGTCTCTCACAGGCTGTGGATTGTGCCTGAAGCTAGGATTGCAGTTAAGGGATTTAGGAACCAACACTTTGACAGGAAATTTACAAGAATCTTTCAGACACACAGCCTCCACTTCTGAGAAGGAGCAGGTCAACAGGTGGATGTGATCACCATCAAATCCCTGTTCGCTCGAGGTCAAACACTGTCCGGACTTCTCTGATATCATGTCCTATTGGAGCAGACATTTCCTTCAATTGAATCGTGCAAAAGTGAGGCTCTATCTTCAGTCCCCAACACAAATCCACTGCCTCGCCACTGAGTAGAGATTGTGGACTTCGAAAGGCACAGCAGTGCAGGCAGCACCCGAGAAGCAGGAGAATCGATGTTTCAGACAAGAGCTCTTCATTTGGAATGAGGCTCTTGAGT
>NC_057716.1:111101704-111102936 GCF_004010195.1 Chiloscyllium plagiosum
TCTTTGTTTTTTTTCAACAGTCTCTTTGGGAATTTAGAATCGTGGGAATGTAGGTGAGGGCATTTGAATGTTCCTCCTGTCGAAAGTGGGAGGTAAGGGTCATGACTAGTGTCCCTGCTGACTACATCTGCGGGAAGTGCACCCAACTCCAGCTCCACGAAAACCGCGTTAGGGAACTGGAGCTAGAGCTGTATGAACTTTGGATCATTCGTGAGGCAGAGAGGGTTATTGAGGGGAGTTACAGGGAGGTAGTCACTCCTCAGGTACAAGTAAAAGGCAAAATGGTTACAGTCAGGGGACGGAAGTGGAACCGGCATGCACTGCAGGGATCCCCTGTGGCCATTCCCCTCAACAATAAGTGTACCGTTTTGAATACTATTGTGGGGGACGTCTTACCAGGGGAAAGCAGTGGGACACAGGGCTATGACACAATGTCTGTCCTTGCTGGTTAGAAGGGAAGGGGGGAGAGGAGCAGAGCAGTAGTCATTGGGGGCTCCATCGTTAGGGTACAGATAGAAGGCCCTGTGGGGACGAAAGAGACTCACGGTTGGTGTGTTGCCTCCCAGGTGCCAGGGTTCGTAATGTCTCTGATCGTGTTTTTGGGATCCTTAAGTGGGAACTGGAGCAGCCCCAGGTCATGGTCCATCGAGCACCACCGATATAGGTAGGAAGAGAGATAGGGATTTAAGGCATAAATTCAGGGAGCTAGGATGGAAGCTGAGAGCTAGGACGAACAGAGTTGTTGTCTCTGGTTTTTTGTCCATGCCACGTGCTAGTAAGGCGAGAAATAGGGAGAGATTGGAGTTCAACACGTGGCTGCAGGGATGGTGCATGCGGGAGCGTTTTGGATTCTTGGATAATTGGGGCTCTTTCTGGGGTGGGTGGGACCTGCACAAGCAGGATGGTCTTCGTCTGAACCAGAAGGGTACCAATATCCTGGGGGGGATATTCGCTCAGGCTATTGGGGGTGGGTTAAAACTAATCCAGCAGGGGGATGGGAGCCAAAATTGTAGTTCGAGTATAGAAAAGGTTGAGAGTATAGAGATCCGAAATCAAGTATCAGGGATGCAAGATGGCACCGGCAAGCAAGATGTTGGTTTGAAGTGTGTCGACTTCAACGCCAGGGGCATCCAGAATAAGGTGAATGAACTTTCAGCATGGGTTGGTACCTGGGACGTCGATGTTGTGGCCATTTCGGAGACATGGATAGAGCAGGCACAGGAATGGTTGTT
>NC_057716.1:111103003-111105976 GCF_004010195.1 Chiloscyllium plagiosum
TAGGTGAATGGGTCTGGGTGGGTTGCTCTTCGGAGGGTCGGTGTGGACTTGTTGGGCCAAAAGGCCTCTTTCCACACTGTAAGTAACCGAATCTAATCTAAACAGAGAAGATGGTAAAAGAGGCATTCTTGGTCAAGGGACAGCATTGCAGTTGCAGAAAGGATGTTTGGAGACTCGTCAACTGAGGTAGTATGGGCTGAGGTTATAAACAGGAAAGGAGAGGTCACACTGTTGGGAGTTTTCTATAGGCCTCCGAGTACTTCCAGAGACATTGGGGAAAGGATAGCAAAGATGATTCTCGATAGCAATGAGACAGACAAGGTAGTTGTCATGGGGAACTTCAACTTTACAAATATTGACTGGAAACACTATAGTACGAGTGCTATAGATGGATCCGTTTTTGTCCAAAGTGTGTAGGAGGGCATCCTGACACAAGATGTAGACAGGCCAACACGGGGTGAGACCACATTAGATTTGGTACTGTGTAATGAGCCCGGCCAGGAGTTAGACTTGGAAATAGCTGAGTACTTTGGTGATAGCGATCACAATTCTTTTATGTTTACTTCAGTGATAGAAACGGACAGCAGCATACCACTGGGCAATATCTACAGCTTGGGAAAAGGCAATTACATTGCGATTAGGCAAGATTTAGGAAGCATCATATGGGGAAGGAAACTGCAGGTTTTGGGCACATTCGAAATGTGGAGCTTAATCAAGGAAAAGCTTCTGAGTGTCTAACGTAAGTAAGCACCTGCCAGGCATGGAGGAAGCATGTAGAGCGCTGGAGCTGTAGTTTATGAAGGAAGTTGAATCTCTGGTCACGAGGAAGAAAAAGGCTTATGTTCAGATGAGATGTGAAGGCTCAGTTAGGCCGCTTGAGTATTACAAGACAGCCAGGAAAGACCTAAAGATTGAGCTCAGAAGAACCAGGAGGAGACATGAGACGTTGTTGGTGGATAGGGTCAGCATAAACCCTAAGGCTTTCTACAGGTATTTAAAAAATAAAAGAATGACAAGAGTAAGATTAGCGCCAATCAATGATAGTAGTGGGAAGTTGTGTGTGCAGAAGAGGGCATAAGGGAAGCACTAAATGAATATCTTTCGACAGTATTCTCCTAGAAAACGACCATGTTGTCGAGGAGAATATTGAGATACAGGCTACTATACTAAGTGGGATTGAGGTTCACAAGGAAGAGGTATTAGAAATCCTGCAGAGTGTGAAAGTAGATAAGACCCCTGGGCCGGACGGGATTTATCCTAGGATCCTCTGGGGAGCCAGAGAGGAGATTTCCGAGCCTTTGACATTGATCTTTAAATCGTCGTTGTCCACAGGAAGAGTGCCAGAAACTGGAGGACAGCAGTTCAAGAAGGGGAGTAGAGACAACTTGGTAATTACAGACCAGTTAGCCTTACTTCAGTTGTTCGTAAAGTGTTGGAAAAGGTTATAAGAGACAGGAGTTATAATCATCTGGAAAAGAATAACTTGATTAGGGATAGTCAGCACAGTTTTGTGAAGGGTAGGTCGTGCCTCACAACCTTCATTGAGTTCTTTGAGAAGGTGACCAAACAGGTAGATGAGAGTAAACCGGTTGATTTAGTGTATCTGGTTTTCAGCAAGGCGTTCGATAAGGGTCCCCAGAGTAGGCTGTTGTACAAAATGTGGCGGAATGGGATTATGGGAGATATAGCAGTTTGGATCTGTAATTGGCTTGCTGAAAGAAGCCAGAAGGCGGTGGTTGATGGTAAATGTTCATGCTGGACACCAGTTCCCAGTGGTGTACCGCAAGGATCGGTGTTGGGTCCACTGCTGCTCTTCATTTTAATAAACGACCTGGTTGAGGGCGTAGAAGGTTGGGTTAGTAAATTTGCAGACGACACTAAGGTCGGTGGAGTTGTGGATAGTGACAACGTATGTTATAGTTTACAGAGAGACATCGATAAGCTACAGAGCTGTGCTGTGAGGTGGCAAATGGAGTTTAATGCGGACAAGTGTGAGGTGATTCTTGTTGGTCGGAGTAACCGGAGTGCAAAGTATTGTGCTAATGGTAAGTATCTTGGAAGTGGAGATGTGCAGAGAGATCTCGGGGTTCAGGAACAGAGATCCTTGAAATTTGCGACCTAGGTTGACAGGGTTGTCAAAAAGGCATACAGTGTTTTAGCTTTCATTCATAGGGGGATCGAGTTTCGGAACCATGAGGTTATGCGACAGCTGTACAAAACTCTGGTGCGGCCGCACTAGGAATATCGTGTACAGTTCTGTTCACCACATTATAAGAAGGATGTGGAAACTTTGGAAAGCGTGCCGATTTCCTCGGATGTTGCCTGGTATAAAGGGAAGATCTTACGAGGAAAGGCTGAGGGACTTGACACTGTTTACGTGGACGGGAAGAAGGTTGATAGGTGACTTAATAGAGACATAATAGATAATAATAGGGTTAGATAGGATGGTAATTATTTCTGATGAAAAAGCGTGAAGTAGTTTTCTCCAGGGCTAATCTGTTTGAGTTTGAAATTCCACTTCTGTATGTCTCCTTAGAGGAACATGTGGATAACAAGCAGCTGACGCGAAGAATGCTCCAGTTTGGCAGGAAGAGCAACATGAGAGAGTAGAAGCCGTAGAGTAACGGGGAAACAGTTGGGGAGGAGACGTACGGGAAGCGGCTTAATGCTTATCTTCCTATGTAACGACAACACAACTAGAGCAATCCAATGTAAACAGGCAGGAGGATGGGAGATTACAGGAAACCAGGCTGCCTCAGGAGCTATACATTCAACGTGTATCAATTCTTAATGGCTGAGTCTGTTCTCGAATGGCAGCCTGCTGCCTGTTTACCTCTTTGCTGACGTAAACAGGCTCTGGTTTCAAGTCTAAAGTGAAGGAAGAAGTAGCCAAATGGATAAATTCCTAATTTTCTGAGGCACTTGTCACTCTCGCAAGATGTGTCTGTGGTAATAGAAAGAACTAAAATTCCA
>NC_057716.1:111106011-111107546 GCF_004010195.1 Chiloscyllium plagiosum
AAGAAATTCATTCTGTTTGAATTATTTGTGGCACTTTTTAATATACCGATTAATGTCTCCGATCGATGAATGCAACCGAGAATATCAGAGTCAATCTCAGACCGCTGTCAGAGGAGGGGAAGATAGGAGCGTCTCGCACGCTACTCTTGTGCACATTATCAATTTCAAACCAGTCCAATACCTGCAACCCGTGGGAGTTTAAAGGAAACAATTAAAAAGAGCCCCGTTTCTACTCTGTGAATCTTGAGGGGAATGAAGGATGAACTGACCGAATGAGCAGAGACTGTCAAGGTACCTTCCCTTTCTTGAAGGAGCAGGGACATGATCTCTGATGTTCTAGAGGCATGAACTGATCTGAAATATTGAAGCATTCCCATCAGAGCTGCTCCACTGTCGCTATTGACACTGTCAGCAACAATATAACCTGATTCCCTGACCAGGCAACCAACCCTGGCCGCAGTGAAGAAAACACCGACTCTTAACCAATGCATCACCAGTGCTGCCTCGCAAGCTGGATAACCTGTATTCACACCCCCTCGGTGATCTAAACCCCATTTCTCTTACAGAGGCAAACACACAGACACGTTCTGCGAACTGACTGTGGCCTTTGGAGAGATCAGCCAGAAAATAGGATTGCACTCAATTGGCTTATTTTGTCCCATTTCAAATTTCAACACCAGAGTTTGGTTGCAGCAAAGAAAGGAAGCATTCAGCCATTCCCCTGACCGTATTCCTCCCCTATCTCAGCATTGAGCTACGGAGGCAGTGTGCTCTGAGAGAAGGATTCTCACTCTTTAGAAAAAGCAACATAATAGATGATTGAATAGCCCGTGCCTTAGAAACCAGTCGGAACAAAACCAAGACAGAACTGAAGGCATCATAAGCAGAAGGATCGGAGACTGTAATGCCGAATCAGACAATGTCCATGTTGATAGACACAGCGACTGTCCCTGGAATCCAATCATTTGGATTACGTGCTCTCACAGCCATGGCCTGCGAATCGTTAGCATTTATTGTTACCAATATGAAATGCTGCCTTCCCCTCAAAAGTAGAATTATGACCTGGACATGCAAACATAAATTGTGAAATTTATAAAAATTGATGTTTTTTTTTCCATAGATGGGCTGAAAGTGTAACATGTAAACACTTAGATTATCAGTAAAATCCAATATTCAAGCCAGTTAGTGTTGTCACAAAACTACAAAACCAGAGGAAGAGCTGGGAGTTGCATGACTGAAGGAGGTGACTGCTCCTGCTTCCGATCCACTTTTCATCCCTTTTGTCCCAAAAACAAGTGCAGAAGCCAAATACTGGCAATCTGATATATATATATAAAAAAAACAGAAAATGCTGGAAGTATTCAGCTTGTCAGGCAGCTTCTGAAAATGTGGTAGAGGTCAACACCATCACAACCTGACTGTCTTTACTTTGTATTCACAATAACTAATGTCTAAGTCACAACTCATTCAGACACATTTCCTCATCTTTAAAATGTATGCACGCTTTGCCATGAGAAACGTTTTGTCAATTAATT
>NC_057716.1:111110490-111130130 GCF_004010195.1 Chiloscyllium plagiosum
AAACACCACAGAAGCGCTTCACAGGAGGCTTCCAAGCACTGAGAATGTCACCTAGACAGGGGACGAAACGTTTGCAACAAAAACTTCCAGCTCGGCGAACAGAACCACAGCATAATAGCAATATTGATCATAAATTGGCTGGGTGAAAGGTCACTGATGAAGGGTGTCTGCCTGAAACTTCGATTTTCATGATCCTCGGATGCTGCGTGAACTGCTGTGTTTTTTGAGCACCACTCTAATGCTGACTCTGACCTCCAGCATTTGCAGTCCTCACTTTCGTCTGCGGGAAAGGAGAACAGAGTCATCATTAACAATTGTGTTTTGAACTGGAAAAAGTTTTCAAGCGGACTTTGATTGAGCGTTGCTGTGTGGAAGTTCTGGTTAGATTATTTTAGCCAAGCAGCATTCTCTGATTTATCAGACCGCCCAGCGCGCCCATGAGATTGTCTGATTGGTTGGAGGACCAGTGCCTCCAGGTTGGTCCTGTAGGACCGCCTCTTCTTCGCTGTTGAACATTTTACATCATCACTTGGGATGGATCCTGCAGCATGCATAGGGTTAACATGAACTGTGAACATGCTCGCGGCGAGTGCTCATTGGAACGAAATGTTGTTGTCTTCAATCGACAGTCGTTGAGTGAGGGCTAAAGGGAAGGGAAGCGCCAGATGCTATAGCCCAGTTAGAGGTTACAGGTTTGGTCATGAAATGATTCTGGAACCAAACATAGTTTATCTGGGATCGCCAATTAAGCCACAGAGAGCATGAGTCTTCTTCTCAGTGAATAGAGCTGAAAATAAATGATATTGTTTGAAATAATTGCGGTGGTTCATGAGGTTGTAGTGTATTTGGGAGACGCTTGGGAGTGTATTAGTGACTGGAATTGGTGGGAAAGTGTACCCCATGAATATCTCTATCGCTTACCTTTTTGTAAATGTGTCAGAGACGGAAACAATGGAGCAGGAAGTGGAGGGACAGGACTCCTGAGCAGGATAGTGGTTCGCGGGGGTTTTGGAATTTGGGGTCATTCGTGGCCAATCCCTCAACAAAGCCCGACCCATTGTTTTTCTCACTGTTCCCCTTCCCCACACTTTCCTACCACTCCCTCCACCCAGTATCAGCAACATTTTAAAGACGTTTACTTATTTCATACATACTATGTCGCTTTTGTCAAGGACTGGCTTGTTGTGATGTTTGATCCTTCTCTGTAATTCAGTATGATCTTGTCTGATCATTCTGCACAGTAACCTGCTACTTCTGTTGGCCTACACCTTTTGATCCCTCTTGCCTCAAAATTTTAGATATCTTCATCTTGTCAACATTTCACATTCTGGCTTCAATTATGTTCTGTGGCAGCAAATTTCACTGAGTAACCAGTCTTTGATTAATAAATAAAATCGTCATCTCAGTCTTAAATGGACTACCCCATATTCTTAGAAGTGACGCCACCTCCCAACCCTCTATGGTTTAGACGCCCTGGTCATTGAAAGTATCCTTCCTGCATTTACCTTGTTAGTACCTTTTAGAATTTTACTCGTTTCTGTGACATCCTACTTCATCATTCTAAACTTGAGTGATTTTCATCCTAACGAATCCTCGTACGTCAATCCTGTCATCCCATGAATTAGTCTGGTAAACTTTTATTGTGCCGTCTCCGAATGGAGAACATCCTTGATCAGATAAGGATACCAAGACTGCACACAACACTCTCGGTTGTGCTGTCAACAAGGCCCTGCGCAATTTCAGCAAGTCTTCCCTGCTCCTGTGTTCAAATCCTCTTAGTACAAAGGCTAACACACCGTTTGCCTTCCTCACCTGCTGCTGCTCCTGCATGCTTCCGTTCAGCGATTTGTGTACAAGAAGACGAGATCTCCTTTCCTATTTTAGTTTCGTAAATTCATGCTGGCTCTGTCCAATGCAATTACTGTTTTCCAGTGTTAGGCTAACTTTTCTGTCATTCCATGTTTTCTCGCTACTTCCTTTTATAAATCGTGGCGTCATATTAACTGACTTCCAAGCCCTAGATATTGTTTCAGAGTCGATGGAATATTGAAATATGACAATTAATTTACTCTATTTAGACTCCACACTCTAGTTACACAAGGCATTCACTGCATTTAGGGTGGCTTTAAGTACACTGCTGTTTGATTCGCAGTTGGTGGAACTTACTGTCTTTTAATCTCATCAATTTCCACAACACTATCTCCCTGATAATACTGACTTCTTTCAGTTTCTCTCTCTCTTTTTCTTCCCAGCACTTTAGGAATATTACTTTTATCATCTGTGATGACAGAAACAGTATACATATTTATTTGGTGTGCTATATATTTATCCCATATTAAAACATCCTCTGTTTCTCATTGTAAGGGATTTGTTTTCAATAATCGTTTTTTATCTCAATTCATATACCTTCAGGAGCTTTAACAATTCATTATATGCTAACTGTTAAACGAAATTTTCGTTATGTATTAATTCTTTCTTCATCTTCTGCTGATAGCTGATGTTTGCTGCTATTTTCAGCAAATTTATAAGGCTCCTTAAGTGCAATACTACGCCTAATATCGCTTGTTAGCCATGACATGGCCACGTTTCTCCTGTCAGACAGGAGTGATCAGCAGTTGCAGTTCCTGCAAATGTTTTTGAAGTGCTTGTCATCCCTTTAGGTTCTGTTCCACAATTCGTTGTACCGTGCTCACGCTTCAAATCAGTATCATTTCTTCTATTTAGATTTCGGCTCATAATCTGAGTCAGCTCTATCACTCTCCACCTTAATGAAGTGTTCTCTCACTGAATTCTTCAATCTTCCTGAGGGATACCTTCGAGATAGGTTGTCAATTATTCCTTGACATATATACAAATAAAGCTTTCAAATCAAAGTTGACATATTCCCAGGCCTGCTGACTCATTAGAGACAGAGAGAGAGAGGGAGAGATAGAGAGATAAAGAGAGAGAGAGAGAGAGAGATCGCACGATTTGACTGATGGTGCTTTAACCTGAGAGTCGTTGCGCCTCAGGCACAAGGTGAAAATGTGGGGACTTCATGAGACCAGTCCGAATACTGTGCACATGCTGCTGCTGTCATTCTTCATCGAAATTTCGTCGACCAGCCAACTAAGCGACCTCTCGAATAGCCATTAAACAGTACGTAATAAAGGATGCTCTGTCCTCCATTTGTGTCCTTAATGTAGCGACTCAGAAAACCATCTCATACATACACCACGTAAGTCTCCTCCATAGTATTGTTACTGATCTGACTTGCTCAGTCTATGGGCAGATTAAAGACACACGCAATAGCGAGAAGGCCACAAGATAAAGGAGCAGAATTAGGCCATTCAACCCATCGAGACCGCTCCAATATTTGGTCATGGTTGATATGTTTCTCAACCTCATTCTTCGGCTTTCTGCCATCTCCTGTAACTGTTGATCCTCTCATCAATCAGGGACCTATCTATGTCTGTCTTGAAAAATTGCAATGACTTGACCACTAAGTCCTCTACGGCAAAGGGTTCTAAAGAATGACTAGCCTCTTGCTGAAGAAATTCCTCCGCATATCACTTCAAAATGGTCATCCTTTCTCTCTATACTGTGCAGTCGGCTTCTGGTCTCTCGTGCCAGTTGAAAAACTTCTCCACAACCACTTTAATTGCTCCTCTCTGTATATTTTAAGTTTCAATCAGATCCTCCTCAAACTTCTAAACTGCATCAAGTACAGCCCACGAGTTTTCAACATTTTATGACAAGCATTTCTTCCCCGCAGGATCATTCTTTTAAACCTTCTTCGGACCCTATCCAATGTCATCATATCTTCTGGAGTATTGTGTACAGTTCTTGTTTCGTCGTTACGAGAAGGATTTTATTATATTGGAGAGGGTTCAGAAAGTATTTACCAGGATGATGTCATGAATGGAAGTCTTCTATTATAAAAATAGGCTGCAGTTTCTTTTTCACTGGAGCAGAGGACTTCGACGTTTGGCCTTATAGAGATTTGTAAGATCAGGAGGAGCATAGATAAGATTACTATCAAAGGTGAGGGAGTTCGAATCCAAGGGCATATGTTTAAAGTACGAGCAGGAAGATTTATAAAGGACATGAGTGGCAGCTTTTGTTTTACACTGTGTGCAATAAACCGCTAGAGGAAGTGATGGATGCAACTACAGTTAAATTATTTAAAAGCCATTTGGATAAGTAACTGATTAGGAATGTATTGGACGTTTTTGGGCCAACGGCAGGCAGGCGGGTCTATTTTAATTTGGCAATGCGTTCTGCATGGTATATATGGAGTGAATGGTCTGCTAAACTGCTGTATGACTCTGAAATACCCTTAGATATCGGGGCAAACTTCCTGCAATATTCCAAATGCAGTCTGACCACGACTATGTAAATGCTCAACTGGACATCTCTGCTATTGTATTCGAGGCCCGTTGATATGAATTATAAAATTGAATTTTCCTTCCTTAATTCCAACTGAACCTGCCTGATCTAGGGCTCCCAAGTCACTTTGTGCTTCGGATTTCTGAAGGCTTTCCGTGAACAGAAATTAGTCGAAGCCTGCCTTCTTCCTCTCATCCGCATAACCTGACGCATCCCATTTTGTATTGCATTTGCCACTTATTTGCCCACTTTCTGTGCCTGCCAAGCATGTTATGAAGTTTCCCAGCTTTCTTGACACGACCTGTCTCTCCAACTACGTGTAACGTGAATAATTATGCACCCAACATCGATGGCTGTGCAAGTCTTAAAAAATCAGTAGCTGCCATCCTGCAAAAGACCCCTCTATCCTCACCCAGCCAGTCAGCCAATCCCCTCCTTGTCACTAATAGCATGCTTTTACCTTATTTAGCAGTCTGCTGTATGGCACCTTATCACATGACTTATGAGTATTGAATTAGATCACGTCCACTGGCTCTGCTTTGCCTAACTTACTTGGTAATTCCGCAAAGAGATCTAGCATAGCTGTCAGACATGACGTCGACTTGATGAAGACATGCAGACTTTGCTGTATTTTACCATCCATTTCCAAATACGGTGCAACACTGTCGTCAACATCGCTGACAGTAGTCTGTGTCTGCCTCTCCCCTTTCTTTCAGCAGGGGTGTTGCATTTAAATATTTCCACTCATCTTGGACCCACCCTGACGCCGATGACTCCTGATTGATCACGACCAATGCCTCCCCGATGACTCCTGATTGATCACGACCAATGCCTCCACAATCTCCTCAGAAATCTCCTTCAGAAATCAGGAATGCAGTCCATCTGGTCTCAGTGACTTAATCCGTTCAGACCTTGCAGCTTCCCTAGCATCTTCTGGTTATTGTTGGCATTTCATTCACTTCTTCCCTACGTGTCTCTTAATTCACATATTTTGTTGTTGTCTTACACTGTGAAAACTGATACAAAGTACTTGTTAAACTGCACCATTTCGTTTTTCCCCATTACGACTTCTCCAGTGCACCAATTCGCATTCTTCTCTCTGTTGTCTCTCCACCGTTCAGGCGCTCTGCCTGAATTGCTGATGAAGGGTTTTTGCCCGAAGCGTCAGATTTTCCTGCCCCTCGGAAGATGCCTGAACTGCTGTGCTTTTCCAGCACCACTCTACTCCAGAATCTGGTTTCCAGCATCTGCAGTAATTGTTTTTACCGAGTTGACTTTAACCTTACTGCGAATCCTCTTGCAAGGATGCCTGCCTTGAAGACATTTTCCACTTCTCTGTACAAGAATCTCAGGGAGTCCTCTTCCACTGCAACTCCCAGGTCATTTCCTCTGCCCTGAAGCTACCTTCCCCCATAAATCTTAATAGCTCATCTTGCCATTTCGGTTGTTCTCTGATCGTTATTGAACCCTACCAAATGCTCTAGGTTTCACTAATCTATACCAGATGGTGTGTTTTTCTTTTGTTTCTGCGCTCTCCCTGACTTCTCTTGTCAGTCATGTTTGCTTTATCCTCTCGTAAGCATGTTCAGTTGGCGTGAGCAATGGATCCGGTGTTACTGGAGCTGACGGAGTGCCATTTGGACTTGGGATAACGCCTGCTAACTTTGCAGTACAGCAGAGTACATGGAACAAGACTGTGACCAGGACACAATGATTGTGAATTTCTCTCCTGGACTGGTAGAGAAGGGTTTATGAAACTGCATTTTAGTGAGTTCAGAGGAGAGTATTTACACACACCAAACCCAACCCAAGGTATATTTGTGTCTTCTGAATTTCTTACCTGGATTGACAGTGATGAATTTTAGATACCCTTTTTTGTTATTTTACCATAACTCTTGTCGACTGTGTCTTTATGAGTTTTCCACCAATTACCATCCCCAAAGCCTGTGACTGTCACAAATCAACTCCATTTTCCTTCTGCTTCTCCGATCATAAGGATGTAGAACATCTGCTTCATTTTTATTCCTGATGTCTGTCTGCGCACGCTAAAACGTTCATCTGCCTTCTTTCCATGCACATAAAACCCGACTAGCTAAGCTATTCCAGCATAGCCTGTTTTATTAAAAAACAAAATCAGCTGCTGCAGTATTTTGCTGTTATTTTCTTGCAGGTGTTTCTCATAGCACTGAGTCTAAAAGTACAGATGTTCCAACGATTAGCTGCTTTCCTCTGAGTGGTGGATACAGAATCAGATCCATGGCCTCCTGTGTGAGTCTTTTTTTCTTTAATTTTAGTCACAATTACCGAATGATTGCAACACAAGGTAATTCGGCACATCGTGCCCATGCTGGTTTCCTGAACAGATTAGTTCACCCCACTCTCCAGCCCTTTCATGAGCAAGACTGGCTGATATTGTCAATCTCCAATTGGTTATGTAGAAGTCAATGGTTTATCTTCTTGAACTGTTGCAGTCCACGTAGTGCACGTGGTCCCAGATTACTGGCAGGTGAGGAGTTACAGGTTAAACACCTGGAAATGATGAAGGAATTGCAATGGATATCCAAATCAACAACATAAGATTATAATTCTACCCCGTCTTCCCATCTGTCAAAATGTCTAAAATGATTCACAGGAATGTGAAAAGGCAACACTTGACACTGAGCCACATAAATAGTTGTTTAGGCACTTGACCGAGCATGTTTGAATGGGTTCTCTCACAATTATATGCTTCAAATCAATTTTACACGGTATTAGAAGGATTGTTTTGCACTCAGCAAATTTGGATCAAAGATCACAGCAGAGTCTGACGGAGCCACATCATTTATCCGAACCTGAATAGTATGGTGTTCTGAACAGGAAAGGTACAAACTTCGTTGAAAGTCGGGAGAAACAGCGCACGTGTGTGTGGGCGAGGCTTCAGCTGATCATCTGGCCTGGCAAGACGCAAAGCGAATCAGCACAGTGAGATACTATGCAAATGTCAGGATTGTGGAAAAGGAGAAAGTGAGGATCGCAAATGCTTGCAATCAGTGTCGAAGAATGTGATACTGGAAAAACACAGGCCGTCAGTCAACATCCAATCAGAACCCCTTCATCAGGAGATTAAATGTCCCAAAAATATGAAACAAGGGGCAAAACAAATAAGAACAGGAAAGAGGTCGTACTTCAAAAGTTAAGTGGACTAAGGTTTGAGTCAATTAGACCAGACAGGCTTCATCCCAAAATGTTGAAGAAAGAGGAAGACAATGAGAGAATGTGAATGCTGGGAGTCATCTTTCAAGCTATGTGATCTCTGCAACGTCTCCTGTGGAGTGGAATTCACTTTGGTACCCCATTGTTTTGCTTGTTCAGGAGGCTTTTCATCCTGTCCCACACAACTTCACGAAATACAATGTGGTTGTTGTAAACGTACCAGCATTCATTAAGGATTGTTTACCAGCTGGAAAGCATAGAGTAGGAATAAGCACACTTTTCTCAGGTTGGTGTTCTGTTATTGATGGAGTACCACAAGGATCAGTGACAGCACTGCTGCCTCAGTGTTAGAGACCGGGGTTCAATTCCACCGTCACGCGATTGCCAACATGAAGTTTACACATTCTCAGTGTCTGCGTGGGATTCCTGCGGATGCTGTTATTTCTGCACACAGTACAAACATTCACGGTTCAGGTGAATTGTCCATTATATCCAGGAATGTACAGGCTAGGTGGATTGGCCATGCGACATGCAGCATTATAGGGAGAGTGTAGGGCCTCATTGCAGCGACTGCATTGCAGGAATTCTATGATTCAATGCTTGAACCAAATTGTTCCCAACCATTATACATGATTTGGACATTTGGACCTCTTGTAATTAATCCAAACTTGTTGATGACACCAACTGGATCGGAATGTATATTGTGAGGAGGATGGTGGGAGCCTTCAAGTGAAGTTTGACAGCCTCACGAATGGGTCAGTAATATGGCAATTTATCCATAGCACACGATAGCTCCACAAAGAACTTCAATAATCTGGTTACATCTGACTACCTTTTCGCAAAGTATCCTGAATTTTCGTCATACCCCTGATTTTCTTTCTCCAAGTGTCTTGCTCAACAACTTTATTAAAAAAAAACATTGAGAAGCTTTCATGTGACAGATGTTAAGCTAACTGCTTGTCATTTCCTCCTTGACTTTCCTTCTGTTCTGACGAAATAAAACTCACTGATCTGCATTGGTTCCCAGGATGACTCTCCACTGATTTTATAATTCTCAGATCACTTTGATTGTGACATGGCACATTTTACTACTCCTTTATTCACTTATAACTGTCCTTTGTTTGAGGTTTGCATTTCTGGTTTTGTGTGTGGTGGGGCAGTTACAGCCTGATGTGGAATTGCAGAGGGTTATGAAGTTGAAATTGTGTGCTGTACCTTGAAGAGGGGTAGAATGTTGTTCTACATTGAGAGCTTACAAGAGCAGTGTCAGAGTTTATTGGAAAATTGAAAATATATAACATTTGGCTGTGAAATAGGTGCCTGAGGTGGTTGCCATTTTGACGACAATTCAACGTTTAGCATTGTGATTCAATTACGTCTCTGAAAACTAAAAGCAAATAGATTTCGAATTTATTATTCTGCCAACGTCGAACCAATGAGATAATCTGATTTTGGGGTATAAGAATGGTAGGCATTTTGAACGTCAGACAGAGTTACTGCCATCAAGGGAGAAATACAGGAGGAAAAGAAAAGCCAAAAACAAAAAAGACAGATTGCGAAATTAAGGGAAATGACTCTGGCAATTTGTGCAGCTAACACCAAACAAATGTTAGCATGAAAGCTGCTGGGTTGCGCTATTGGATCTTATCATCACCATGATCACATGTGCCCCACACGCTGAGATTGATAACTCGTCCGAATCTCATTTCGTCTGCTGCTGAAACTCTCATTTTTCCCCCTTTGATATCATTAGAGGGGACTTTAAATGAAAAGGCTGGCGAGTTTGCTCCATTGCAAAATTGCAGTTCTGAGGAACGATGTCTTAAATGAATATCAAACGCGACTGTAAAAATGCAGCGAAGGAACAAAAAATGCAGTGACAGTGCTGAAGAATGCCACAGAGACCAGAACAACTTAGCGGTATAGTGGAGCTAATGGCAGTTAATCTTTCAATAATGATCAAATAAAAGCTTAGAAATAACAGTGGATTTTCACAACTCCAATGTAGTGTGTCATTGTAATGCAAAATGATTTTTGAAGTGATTTCAAGAGCACTGTTTTGATCAGTCATGGCAAGACCAACAAGAGGAGCACAATAGGAGGAATGGCGTCGGGAGAGCATCATGGTAGTAGAGATCACAAACCAGTCAGCTTAACATCAGATTGAAAGCCACCTAGCACAAGAATTAGACTAGTATGGTTGACCTGATGTGTGTTTATTTTACCAATGCAAACTGGTTAAAAGCTGAAAATGTGTTGCTGGTAAAGGGCAGCAGGTCAGCCAGCATCCAAGGAGCAGGGGAATCGACGTTTCTGGCATGCAGAAACGTCGATTCTCCTGCTCCTTGGATGCTTCCTGACTTGCTGCGCTTTTCCAGCAACACATTTTCAGCTCTGATCTCCAGCATCTGCAGTCCTCACTTTCTCCTCGAAAACTGGTTAAAAGATCAACGTCTGTGGAATTAATGGAAACGTACAGAGTGAGGTGCCATACTGGCTTAGTGGCAGGAAGTCAAGACAAATTGGTAGCAGGTCATCTCTGGTCCATGACAGTAAAGGCTCCAACATGATGATTGATTTCACAACCACCGGGATTGAAATGGATCGAGTGGTTTCATGTTCACGATGTTGGGATCGGACACGTTTACCCATCAAGAGTGACAGCAGCAGCACAGATAGAACGGTGCCAATGTGCGCGTTAGATTATGGAATCGCTCTGTGAAATGGACGGAGCGATGTAAAGGAGGCTTAGTGACCATGGAAGTGAGGCAAATCTCTGAAAATGCGTGGGCGTGAATTCTGATTTATGAAGTGGAGAATTGTGATATTCCACATAAGTAACCAATGTTGTGGAATATCATATAATCTCGTGTTCCCAGGGCTAAACTAAGAGAGACTGAATGGCACAGCAGCGAAGATCAAACTGGAAATGGGCATGAGGATGAACCCGCTGTGACGGTGTAAAGGTGCATGAAATGCCGGGGCTGGAACTCCACACACACCTGTAGGAACTTCTGTTGACATGGAGCAAGGAGCATTGTGATATCAGATTGGAATCTCCAACTTATATGCAGCAGCTTCTGTTGGCATAAAGCAGGGGGCATTGTGGCAGCAGGCTGGAAGTTCCAACCTCCCCTGGAGCCATCTGTATTGATAAGCAGCACGGAGCACTGAGACATCAAGTTGGGAGAAAGGATACTCAGTTATTTTAATCTGAATTAAATTAGTATTTAGCAGGAACCATGTTTGTAGATTCAGTGAATATCTGTCCCAAGGAAATCTCCCAAAAATAAGGAAAAATGTGGGAAAGATACAGCTCGTGGAGGAGAATCTGTGCAGAAAGAAATGCAGGCAATATTTTTTTCTGACTTTTTTCATAAGACTGACTGCCTATTTGTTTAAATTGCAGCAAGCGATTTTCAGCTCGTGTAATGATATTACATTTCCTGAAAACGCACGCACGTCATTCCAGCAAACTAAACTTCCAATAATTAACGGTATATAACTAGCTCAAAGGGGAGGACCGAGGGTGGTGCTGGAGGGTTGTTTTTCAGGCTGGAGTCCCGTGACCAATGGAGTGGTACAAGGATCGGTGCTGGGTCCTCTACTTTTTGTCATTTATTTGGAGGTGTAGTGTACTCTACCACAGATTAGAATAGGATCTTGACCAGTTCGGCCAATCGGCTGAGAAGTGGCAGATGGAGTTTAATTCAGATAAATGTGAGGTGCTGCGTTTTGAGAAAGCAAATCATAACGGGACTTCAACACTTAATGGTAATGTCCGTGGGAGTGTTATTGAACAAAGAGACCTTGGAGTGCAGGTTCATAGAATTCTGATATTTGAAATTTAATTTGAAAGTAGAGTCGCAGGTAGATAGGATAATGAAGAATGCGTTTAGTACGCTTTTCTTTATTGGTCAGAGTATTGAATACATGAGTTGGGTGGTAATGTTGCGGCTGTACATGACATTGGTTAGGCCACTGTTGGAATATTGCGTGCGTATCTGGTCTCCTTCCCATCAGAAAGAAGTTACGAAATTTGAAATGGTTCAGAAAACAAATATGAGGATTTTGCCAGGGTTGGAGGATTTGCAATATAGGGAGAGGCTTAACAGGCTGGGGCTGTTTTCCCTGGAGCGTCGGAGGCTGAGGGGTGACTTATTAGAGGTTTTCAAAATTATGAGGGTCAAAGATAGGATAAATAGAAAAAAGGCTTTTCCCTGGGGTCTGTGAGTCCAAAATTTGAATGCATAGTTTTAGGGTGAAAGGGAAAAGATATAAATGACACCGACGGGGCAACGTTATCACACAGAGAGTGATAAGTGCATGGAATGTGCTGCCAAAGGAAGTGGTGGAGGCTGGTACAATTGCAATATTTAAGAGGCATTTGGATGGGTATACGAATAGAAATGGTTTGGAGGGATATGGGCGGGGTGATGGCAGATGGGACTAGATCGGGTTGGGATATATGGTCAAAATGGACGAGTAGGACCAAAGGGTCTGTTTTCATGCTGTACATCTCTCTGACTCTATGACTGTATTTGATGTTGCCATTATGCTCGAGTTTATCTTGATTTATAGAGGAAAATCAGGAAACTAATGTTGAAATTTATAGGATCACAGATGATCCCATTCAATGGCTGAACAGACAAGAGGCTGAATGGAAGCTTCATCATGACAGATATGTTTTCATTATGAATCGCGCTGAAACACGAAGTGGGGAGGATTGGACTGAAGCAGTGGTGCTGATTTTCTTTCCTGGTTAAATTTTTGAATATGACTGCTATTTCTCCTGTCCATGTTAACATCACAACTCCGAAGCGTGAAAGCGTGAAGAACATGTGGGACAATTGGCGCAAAGTCTAACGTGCCTGACTCCAGATCAGAACATTGCAGGTTTAATTCCTCTCTCGCTCGAGGTTAATGCAGGTATTTATTACACTTACAACCTAATCTTCCTCATTGTTATGACGCCGAGATGAAGTTTGAGCTTCTGATATGCAGACACGAGAATCTCTTTCAGTACACGTACTGGAGAACATCACAGTCAATGTCGCAACGTCATCACAAGTGAGGAAGACCAAATATTCCCACACACTGCGAATCGGCACTTTTCAATTTCACAGAGCCAAGGACCCAATCGCTGCAGTTCCTCGAATTGGCAAGGAAACAAAATAAATATCTCAGTCTCATGTTGGTTCGTGGAGTGCTGAGGTACTTCTCCTTCTTTAAGAGTCTGGAACATTGACTCTGATGTTCTTGGAGACATTGATAGATTAGAAGCATTGAAAGGAATCCTATCACAGATGCCCATGGTGTTGATGCTGAACAAAATAGCCCTTACTGGGAATTGAACCCGGGCTGCAGTGGTAAAAGTGCCAATTCAGAACCACGACATGACCAGGGACGAGTACAGCGGTCAGACGCACGTAGAGTGACAGCCCTCAAATGTGTTGGACGCGTTCTTTGCAGAAACAACCGCTTCACTATCCTCATTCCATTTTCCATCTCTTTGCCTTGTATGACTTTACATGACAAACACAGACTGAATACCTCAGAAGGTTGTGTTGATTTCATCACAATGAGTTGCAGATTTATCCACCACCACTGGTGGATAAAGTTTTTACTGCTTATCTACTGAAAACTTTCTGTATCTTAAATTTAGTCTACGCCACATGGCGTTGGACCGAGAGATACCATTTCTTTCAGGCTAATATGCCTTCATCTCTCATTGTTTCGCACATTTCAATCATGTTTCCTCACAATCTCCTCTTCTCCATTGAAATTCGACCAGAGAAACTGATCGTTTCCAAAAAAAAACACCCTTTCCCTTTGCTGAATACTGCATTGTGTCCTTTTTCTGAGCATGATGTTCTTGTGATCTCCGGTACATGTCAGTAAAAATTGCTACATGAGCACTGATCTCACAACTGCAGTATGTAAATGAATCGATTGGTTTTAAGGTCCTAATTGTGGGATTGGGTGACGTTGGCCCAACAACATTGACTGCAGCTGCACAGACTGAACAATGTCAATGCGAGTGCTTGATTGCCAAATGCCTCTGGAAAATTGGAGGAGCGACCTAAAGCAGGGTTACTGATCGTGGGATGGGGAGAAATCTCCCAGAATGGGTGGGTATGAATCCTGAGACATAGACAGTAGAGATGTGAAAGGGCGAGGGTTTGAAGGAGCAAAATCATCACCTCGACGAATATTTTCATGTCAATATTTTCATGTCAAAAAAGATTGATTCGCTCCTACTTTTGTTAAGCATGTCTTACTCTGCATAACACGGTAACAAGTGACAATACTGGAAGTCAAATTGGAGATGATCTTTCTGCTGCCACTACGCAAAGTGCTAACTTTGCACGATACCGGCACCACATGGAATAGCATCATGCAAAAACCAGCAAAGTTAGTGGCAGAGGATATGTTAGGAACAGGACCACATGAACAGTAGTAATACTTGACAAACAGTAATTGAGACATGCAAACTCATGGTGGGCTGAATGGTTAACTTTGGTATCTCCAGAGCCGATGGATATTTCATCACTTAGTTTGTTGAAGCCGAAGATTGATATAGTTCTCTAGAAAATGAAAGCGTCAGGGAATAGTGCAGGGAATTGGTGGAATGTATTTCTGCAGAAGAAATGTAGTTTACCTTCGGTTTCTTAACCGATTTCGTCATACAAGCAAGTGACCACTGCTGTGGAATATTATATAGTGCCAGGTTTCAGGCCTGGAATACGAGAAACTGTATGGTGCAGCAACGAAGATCAAACTGGAAATGGGGATGGGGATGAGCCAGCAGATATGGGTTCAGTAATGAAATCAGTGAGTGTGAAGTATTTCGCTGAAAGTATAGTGAATTGAAATGCCGGGAACTGGGAGTTCCAGCATTGCGTGGAGCAGATTCTATTGACGTGGTATACATCGCATCAGGCTGGGAGCTCCAACGTTAACTGCAGCAGCCTCCATTGACACGAAGCTGGGAGCATTGGGATATCAAACCGGTAGTTGCAACTTTACCTGGAGCAGCTTCTATTGACATCTGCACAGAGAGAAACGGAGGTAATGTTTTCTCTCACTGAGCTTTCTCATATGGCTAACTCTGCTCTGGCAGGAAGGGTTGTTTTGCTCATTTCATTTTATCGGATTTCTTGTAAACTTACACAGGTCGTTAAAGTACTTTCAAACTTCGAAAATTAGCTTGAATACGATGTTGTGATTAGGCATTGGTTTATCAAAAGTGATGGAGCAAAATCAGTGAAGTGAATTTGAAATTCATCAGATGAGCGGAGATACCATTGAATGGCTGAGTAGACACAAAGTGAATGGAAGTTTCATGAGGATGAATGTCTTTTCGTTACAAAACCTACCGCTGCGCAATGAGTGGATCATTGGAATGAAGCAGTAACAGTGGTTATCTTTCCTGGTTATTCAACTTGTGAACATGAGTACGATTGGTCATGTCCTTGTTTAGATCACAATTCTGCAGAATACCCACCTCAAGCACGCGCAAGCGCAGTGTCACAATGGATAATACGCTTGGTTGCGGTACAAAAATCGTTGTTAAGGTTTCGACTTGGTTCAAAAGCAAGACTGGCAGGCTTCAAATTCACATACAAGCTAATTTACCGCACAATGTAGCACATACAACGGGCTAGTGGCACAAATGGATGACATGCCTAACTACAGATCTGCTGAGTGGAGTTTCGATTCCAACCTGGATTGTGGGCAGCGCTGACTTTATTGCACTAATAACTGACTGTTCTGAACCCGAAATGAGGTTTGCACCTTGAACTGCAGGGACAAGAGTCCCTTCATTAAATGCCCCTGTGAACGTCAGAGTCAATATCCCAGAGTCATCACTGGAGGGTAGCTGAATTCGTCACTCACGCTGCCTTTACACCTGTCAACCTTCCGAGGTTCACTGTGGCACCTGCGATTGTGAAGGAAACAAGACACAGAGCCAAGTCTCAGCTTTGACAATTTTGGGAAAATCGTTCGGAATCAGAATCAGGAGATTGAAGAGTGAACTGTTTGAATGAGCAGAGACTGCCGAGGCACCGTCCCCTTTATTTAAGAGGCTGGGACATAGTCTCTCATTTCTCGATTTCATAATTGATCCGAGGTACTAAAAACACTCCACTTGCAGGTGGTCTGCTTTTGCTGATGTCTTTGTCAGAATCGAAACAAACCCCAACTCCCGGACTGAGAATCAAAGCCGGTTCACAGCGAAGGAAGCAAAAAAAAAGGAACTTCTCGCCACCACGGACAGCTACACGAATACCACGTATGTGTAGAATGACAGCCCTCAAGGTCGTTATACATGCTTTCGTCAGATGCAATCGCTTGACTATCTTTATTCATTTTCATCACTTGCCCTTGTTTGCATTCACAACTCAAGTTCAGAGCCGTGTATTTCTGAAGGTGATGTGAGTTCGCCTCTGTGCATCTCTTCATACAGTGAATCCAGATTCTACCATACGCTGGCTGATGAGATTTTTCTGCATATCTCCTCAACCCTTTCCACCTCTTAACTTCAGTCTATGCCCCTGCTGATTGGTCAAGAGGAAACGTTTCTTTTAGTCTGAATTGTCCATGTCGCTCATTATTTAGTGCATATGAACCATGTATCCTCACAGTTTCCTCTGCCTTAAGAAAACAACCACAGTCAAAACAATCTTTCTTCATAACCTAAACTTTTCAACTTGGTCAATTTCTGCACGGTTTCCAGTGCGATCACATGACTACTGTAATGTGAGTTGCAGAACTGCACGCAATATTTCGGGGGAACCGAATGAACAAATGAAATAAACGACTGGAGAAAGCCACAGAAACTTGTCTTTTCCAATAAAGCATCTTTTGCTCAATCCTGCGCTGTGCACCTATCCTGATCCCGATGCTCCATTAATCTATTGTCCGTGTCAGTAAAAGCTGCTCCACGGGGATTAATTATAGAAAAGCTGCATCTAAATGGATTGAATTGCTTGAAGATGCCGACCATGGGATTGAGCACTTTCACCCAAAACAGTGACCGCAGCAGTACAGAATGAACAGTGTAAATGTGAGTATTATATTGCGCAATACCTCAGTGAAATGGGAGGGTGGACGTTTAGGCGAGTTAGCTCTTGTGGGAGGGAGAGATTTCTCCGATAAAGGGTGGTTATGATATGTGAAACGCAAAGATGTGAGACAGCGGGTGTTTGAAGAAGGAAATTTATCACCACAAAGAGTATTTTTATGTAAAAGAAAGATTCATTTTCCCAGCGTTAGCTAAGCACATATTACATGGAGTAAAACGGAAAAATGCCGATTGGTGTCACAGTGATTCGAGCAGAACTTGCTGTGTTGACAATGCCAAGGGAGAACCATTTCATGATCCTTAAGCCACATGGAAAAGCACGATGCAAAATGCAATAAGGATGGTGGCAGAGGTTATGCCAGGAACAGAACCACTCGCACAAAGGAATATTTGTCAAACAGTGACTGAGATGTGGGAACTCAGATTCGGTTGAATCTTTAGCTTCTTTGTCCCGAGAGACTGTAGAGATTGCAACACTGAGGTTGTAGGAGATCACGTTTGCGAGATATCTACAAAACTTCAAAGGGTCATGGGATACAGCAGGATATTGCTGAAATGTATTTCTCAATAACACTGTATTTAAACATCGGTTACTTCACCAATTTCCTCACTCATTGAAGTGATCATGTAATGGCATATCATATAATCCCAGTTCAAGGGCGTGGAATCAGAGCATTTGAGTCGCACGGCACCCAATACGAATTGGAAATGGTGATGGCGTTGACCGCGAGCATGTGGCTGCGAAAATGCAATTGGTCAGCGGAATGCCATTCTCTGATGATACAAAGACACGTGAAGTATCGAGGCTAAAGGCTCTCGCCTTAACGTCAGCGGCTTCAATTCCCACTTATCAAGAAGCAGTGGGACATCAGGCTGGGAGCTCCAATTTCACCTGCAAGAACTTGTATTGACATGGAACAGGGAACATTGGGACAACAGCTGGGCGAAAAGATAGTCACCTATTTTAATCTTGAGTGAAGTAGTTTTCAGCAGGATACTTGTTTGTGGATTGAGGGAATATCTGCAACTGGGAAAGTCTAAATTACAAAGAAGAATTCCTCAAAGAGTCAATTCTTGGAGAAACATCTGTGCAAAGAGAAGCAGAGGATTTTTTTTCGTCATCTGCCCGTCCTTATATGTTTGACTTTGCACTGGATTAATTTCCATGAAGGGATTTTTTTGCTCGGTTCACAGTATTCACTTTACTGCATACTCGCAAAGGTCGTTACTGTAATCGCAATCTCTGAAAGTTAACTGGGATATACAATGTGGTGATTAGGCTCACGTTCACGTCAGTTATGCTGAAGAAGTAGATTCGAAATTCATCAGATCAGCATTAAATGACTGAGCAGACAGAGTGTGAATGGAAGCTTCATGAGGACATATGTGTTTTTTTTGGAAAATTCGCTGCTTTGAAAGGTGAAGAAGATTGGACTGAAGCAGTGACAATGATTATCTTTATCGCTTGTTCAACTGGTGAACATGACTGCTATTAACCATGTCCATGTTAACATCATGGCTCTTAAGGTCACCCACATGCATCGGGCCAGTGGCGCAATGGATGACGCGACTGACTACGGGTCAAGAGATTATAGATTCGACTCCTACCTGGCTTGGGAATAGCGCAGGCTTATAATAAGCATGAAAACTGATTTTTCTGAAGCCAAAATAAGGTATTAGTTCCTTATCTGCAGGACCGAGGATGCCATCATTAAGTGTCCGCGAGAATATGAGTGTCAATATTCCAGCGTCATCACAGGAGGGAAGCCGAATAGTCACGCGTGTTACTCATGTGCACAATTCCATTTCATAAAGCCACTGATCGAATAACTGTTGCTCGCGGGAATGCTCGGCTTTGAGAACTTTTCGAAACTCTTTGGCCAGTGGAATCAGAGAAGAATGAAGGGTTAACTGTCCAAATGATTTTTATAGAGAGTCAGTTCCAGACTCTAACACTGCTGACTGATAAAGTTTTCCTACCAGTCTATTCAAAGCTTTCTGCATCTTATCTGAAATCTACAAACCCTGGTGATCGATCAAGAGCTAATGTGTCCTTCAATCTGTCATTCCATGCTCCTCATTATTTCGGACACGTCGATCATGTCTCCTCACAATCAGCTCTGCTCTGAGAAAAACAACCTCCGTTTTGCCTAGGCCACACCACTCAAAACATTCTTATGCAGGCAATCCAGAGCGTAACTTCGTTATTTGTTTTGGTGAATATATAGTAAAATTTACTCGGAATACTTTAGCTAGGTTGACTTCCAGTTCTTAAAACAGAGAGATAATTATTCATAATATTAAGCGATGAAACACAGTGAACAGAATATAGAATACCCACAGAACTCAGCTATCCAAAATAGACTTAATTATGCTTTTCCAAAAATACACAACAGTCCTGATAATTAAACCCCATAAACACAGAGGAAAAATGAAACAGGTTTACAGATCGAAATTAGAGGGGCAGAAGAAGAGAGACACGCACATCACTGGCATCGATAAGCACCTGGAAAGCCTTCGTGTAATTAGATGTTGCTGACACTTTGGCAATGGTTTACAAAGTATTTAGGCTGTCAAATACATTTTGAAAGTCTTGTGTTCACTGAAATTTATTGTCTGTTTTTAACAATTCGGTGAGTGGAACAGTCCCATTGGTATCATTCAGCACAAACTTTCAGTAAAAGCCACTCTATCCGGGAACCGTAGTACTGCTCTTTTCGTCAACAATGTGTAAAAGTCCCCTGTAACTTACGATTTCGCATCCCGTGGGGCTATTTGCCCGTCTTCAATGACATATCCCAGGAAGGTGACTTTGGCTTTGGCAGATTCACTTTCAGTTAGGTTTACATACCAGTTTGACTTCCGAATTCGATCAAACAAGCCCTATAAATGCTGTAAATATTCAATCCATGAGAGACTCTTAGTCACGAGGCACAATATACACCACACAGTTGCATATCCGCCAATTAACCTGTCAGTTAACCTCTGAAAT